>NW_025336059.1:1378215-1386139 GCF_004798865.1 Varanus komodoensis
GAGAGATCCATCTCCAGGCCTCTGCTTACAGTTTTAACAGGGTATGAAACCCCAGGCCCAAGAGACAAATCTGGCCTGCCCAGATATCTGCCACCCACTTTCCCCCAACCACAGGATGCTTAATGGTTTCCCGGCTTTTTGTGTGTTTTCCCTCCACATCCTGAAAGGAGGGAATGGCTCCCCAAAAGCCTCTTTAGCAGAAATAAATCCTTAAGCTAAAATGTGCTGGCGTTTTTTAAAACTGTATTTGCCCCACACTTTCGGCTTCAGCCCCAGCCACCACTGCAATGCAGAGCCAGGGCACTCTCCAAAATGGGATTCGGCCCTTGAGCTGAAACGGGTTTGAGACACTCACACCCCTGCCTTAAAGGGCTGAAAGGGATGGGCCCAAGTCTGCGGGCCGCCGCGCTCACTGATAGAACAGAGGGATGGCAGGAAAGATGAAGAGGCTCATTTCTTTAAATAGCTCCTTTGAGTTAACCGCTGCTCAGTTTTGCATAAATTAGTGCAGGATTTGAAATGCCTGACTGCACAGTTTTTAATTTTCTAAATGCAAGACGAACAGAAGCCTTTCTGTGGAACAGAAATCTTGAGCAAAGCAGACCCAGTACAGGAGGGTATAACATGCCGAAATACCATTTCATGTGCCTTCTGTTGAGGAGAGGAGAGGAGAGGATGCAATTGTCAAAAAGTTAGCCACTGGAGGAGTTCCTTTCATCTCTAAACTGAGGCTGTGCCCCCAGGAACCGCTCCGCATTTTGCTTTTTGTGAGCGGAAGAGCCAAAATGGCAGAAGCAGGGATTTCGCTGCACTTCTGTGTCCAGCATGCCTACAGCGCTCTGCAGAAGCCTATTCCTCTGCAGTACAAATATTTTGCACCATCTTGTGAACATCAGGCGGTAGCGATCCCAATGAAATCCATTTCCGTTCCAGGCTGTAGCATAATGCTATTTGCAGACGCCAGAGGAGGGAGAACGTGTCTTTCACCAGCCGAACTGCCCAGGGTGGTGAGCCGCTGAGAAGTGCCTTCGCTGAGTCAAGTCAGACCCAAAGGAGTCCTCCTTCACGCAACATGCTGGGAACAGCAATCTCGTGACCCCCAGAAACCAAGCGGACAGCCCTAAGACCGCTCAGATCCCTAGCCCAGAGGTCGGGAAACAGCTCCGATCCCAGAGCTGGGCGCCTGGGCTTTGGGCCCCGCAGCCAGTGCAGAGAGCACTGCTTGGCCCACGTGTCCAAGCAGAGAAGGGCTTCACGGCACAGTGGCAGTGCTGCCAAAACACCACATATCCCGGGACAAGCCCGGCCCTTTCCATCCTACTCTAAAGCACCGCCGATGAATGGACGAAGCCCTCGGTTGCCTGCTTTGCAGACAGGGCAAGGGGAGCGCGGAAGCAACCCTTCCTCCGCCATTTCCTCCACCGACTCGACTCAGCTCAGCCGAGTTTCCAGGGATGCAGGCAGCCTCACCGGAGGGCACCCTAGCTAACTTTCGCGACTCACTGCCATGGCTCAGGAAGCTTTAACGGGCTGTAACGGCACAGGATCTCAGTGTCTGCCCACCAGGACAGCTAAGCGGAGCCTCCATGTTTACAGGCAGTATAACTGCAAGGAGAGCAGGTGCCCCTACTGCCTTCAAGCCATACTAAAGAGCTTCCCAGAGGCACCCAGGTGGCCACTGCCGAACGCAAAGGCGCTGGTCCAGATGGACCACTGGGCCGACCCGGCCGGGCTCTTCTCGTACACTCCGACAAGTCAGGAGGAGAGCAAGTTGGCTTCTGAAGATATAATTTTTCCTACTAGGTTTATCACTTTAGAAAATGAAAAGGTAGTAGAAGTGAAAACAACCCTTGACATTATTCCACTATAACGCATCCATGCCACATGCCAAGTGATTTTAGTATCCGGGGCATACGACACATAGCGGCGAATACATGGGCCGCCCACATGGTTCCCATAACCTCTGATGTTTCAGATGAAAAACACAGACACTGTTGTGTAGCTGAAACATGCCTATTCTCCTCCCAGAGATCACTTCCCAAGCGACCCCTTCCCTAATATTACGCATTGCTCAAAGCTTTTTGCTGCTGTGCTGAATGCTGCATTTATTTGTTCTTCAACTGTCTGTTATGCAGACGGGTTTAAAAGTAAAGAGGGTGCTTGTTCTTTTGCTGAAAGGCATTCTGGGCGGTGGGAACGCACTCGAGTGATTCCCCTAAAATATATTATTGACAGTTCATATTGGATTCTGTCACAGCTGCCGCTGGCGAAACTGCCAGCCAAGATACTGTGCATTCGTGCCCACGCAGCGTTACTCAAGAGTGCCGGGCCCAAACAGCCGCCGTCTTCCAGCTATGGCTGCAGTGGCATGCACATTTTCTAGAGAGTGAGACCCATGAAGCACGGAGGCATTTCCTCAGGCAACATGTCCAGGATCGGGCTGCATCTCCCAAAGCACAGCTGCACAACCTCACAACTACAGGCCAAATCGGGCCCTCCAAGCTTTCACAGGCAGTCACGACTGTGGGTGTGGGCTTGAGTGGACTCCGGGGATGGTGGAGGACAGGAGGGCCTGGAGGAATGTTGCCCATGGCGTCGCGACGGGTCGGACACGACTTTGCGACTAACAACAACAGCAACAGCAATGCAAATATAGAGAAGAACCAGAAGACTGGGGCCATCTCTGAAAAGTAGGGACAGATAGGAGAAGATGGCCTTACTGATGAATCCATAGATGCTACTGCGGTTGTCGTTCTGTGCCATCCAGTCGTCTCTGGCTAGGAGTGAAAGGCCTCCAGAACGTCCTATGCATGACAGTTCTGCTTAGCCGCTCTAAATCCAAGGCTGTGGCTTCCTTTATGGAGTCAGTCCGACTCAATTTCACTAGCCCACCCAAACATTAGTTTTTCAAAACACACTGACAGAAGAAAGAGTCGGTCTGTTTTTGGCTAAGTGTAGAGAAATGGTTTCCTGCTTGGTCACCTGGAATTAATCTTTATTCACCATAGGTAACTAGATGAGTGGCTATTTACAGGTATGACAATAAGCTGGCGGGCACCTGCTTGGCTCATATCAATTTAGAGCGGCAGCAGTGGGATACGGCTATGCGCACAGTAATTAAGCAGAAAGCTCTTCCTTTGCAGTTATAAGCCCCTTCTGGGAAGTCACCCAGATACTTTTCTGGCTGGGGGAGGGGGAAGAAGGGGGGGGACACAGCTCAAAGTCATTGGAATTCTGTGTCATTTCCTCCCACAGGCCTTTTTTTTTTTTTGCAGAAAGACAGCAACAAATTGCCATGGGTTTGAAGGGGTAGAGAAGCTGTAAGATAAGGACAGCATTACTAAAAAAAATAAAAAAATAAATTTTAAAAAGTCTGTCCAGAGCTAGCAGATGTACCTGCAATTAAAAAGGGGAGAAAGGTATGCTCTGTCTGAGGGTCCAGCCAGCCCTGATTATTTGCATTTTACAGAAACTCAGCTTACAATGAATAAATCAGGAACGCCAACATGCATGCGCACCAGACTAAGCAACTGGACACAGAACTGTGCCAAATTCTTCCATCTATTTATTCTCAGCCATTTGTTCAGGACAGGGGTGAAAACACATTCAGCAGAAAATGGTGTGAAGGGCTGCAATTCAGGAGAATTTTTTCAGTGTGCAGAGCTCCAGGGCTTTCCCTATTATGGGGAGATGATGGGGCAGGGGGGGCGGTGGCTGTGGGGTGCATATTCTTTCTTTTGCCAGATGCCTGGACTTTCTGAAAGGCTCACTAGAGGACTTAAGCAGGTTTCCAGTGTGCCCAGTCCTAAGAGGAAGAGGAAGAAAAAGAAATCTTCAATCGGCTTACAGGAAAAAGCAGAACAAGAAAACCTCAGGGGAAGATACCTCTTGGTTAAGTCTTCCATGGGGATTTTTCAGAAACCTGAAGCCAATGGAGAATGCAAGAACAGAATGGGGTAAAGATGGGTAAAATAAAATCCCCACGGCTTCCTCCACTCAGCGGAGTAAGCACTGAGCCCCGAGAAACTTCTGCAAAACTCTCAGTGACCCACTGAATGAATCGTGACGCGATTTCACCGCCAGCACGAGGACATGCGTGCAATGGTATTGTTCGGTATCCCGAGCTTATTCGGCAACCTATAGCCGAGCCTCAGCTGGGATCGCTTCTCAGCCGATGGGGTCTCCTCAACTGGAAGATCGGCATTGGCAGACAAGTCCCCGCTGTACTAGTCCAGTTCTAGAGCTTGCCAGTGCCCCATGCAAATGGTCCGTACCCTTTCGTTCTCCAGGCCCTCCATTTGGGAAACAGTTTCATGCTGGCTGGGCACACCACAGCGGGCAAGTCTGAAAAATGCTGCCTCCAAACCTTCTGCTCAGAGGCAGTTGGCGTGCAGGTCAGGACAGGCCTCTGGGCGCGTGGAAGCAGGAAAGCGAAAATGAGAGAGGCTGCCATGAACTTGTACATCTGGTTCCTCCAGGCTCAGAGACGAGCTGAGAGAGGGAATTGGAGGCACTCGGTAAACCCAGGCGGAGAGCACCCAAGAGAAGAAAAGAAGCGCCTGCAGCTACGGGAAGAGAGGCTTTCTAAAGCTCTGTGCCACCCTGCACCCCTCCCGCCCCGCTTCGATTAGGATCAGCCCGTCAGCATCCGGCGCGGAGCACCACCCTCTCTCCAGGGCAAGGGGGAAATTCTATCTGCTAGAAATGGAAATCTGTCAACACACCCAGCAGGGCTATAAAACAGCACTTTTACAAGCTTGATGATCCAGTTCTTTCCCTCCTTTTCTGGACTTCTGCACAGCTCACCTCATGTGGGGTGGCAGCCTGAGGATCGCTTGCAACTGGGGATGGCTTGAATGAGGGAGAGATCCCCATAACTTCCTCCTACACTCCCCTCATGGTCTAGGCAATGCTACAAGGGGCTTCTTCCCCCTGCGAGTCCAAGTAAGGCCCTGTAAACAGCATGGTTCCCTCCCCTGAGAACCAGCTTTCTCTGCTTCTTGGAAATGAGGGATCTTCTCCTGATTGCTCACGATCTTTCTCTCTGTTTCTGAAGTTACTGTGCTACCGTGTTGGACTGAGACTCAAGAGAGCTGGCTGACACTTCAGGCACCGACTCTCAGCCTAACCTGCCCACAGGACTCTCGGCGAGGATAAAATGGAGCGAAGGGAAATCGAGCAAGCCGTCCTGCGTTCTCAGGAAGAAAGGCAGGATATAAATTGTGGGGCCCAGGAGACAGGGGTCCTAGGCCCCAGTTAGGGCATGTCAGGGGTGGGGGCTCTTCTCTTGCCTCAACACTCATATTTTCACTGGGCCACAGACAATCAAGTGGTAACCAAGCATTAAGGGGGCTTAAAGTGACCACCTTGCGGGGAAAAGTTCCCATGTAAAGCCAGCGTAGGATAGGGGGTGCAGGTTATAAAATCATGCATAGCTTGGAGAAGGCACATGGAAAAAGATACCTTCTCCCATAATTCAACAGCTTGAAAGTTATCCATGAAAGTGATTGGCGGGGGATTTAGCACCCCCCCTCAAAAATATTTCTTCGCATACTGCACAGTTACCTTATGCATGTCATACCTTATGCATTTAATTTAAGAGGGGAAAAGGAAACCCTTCAAGGGCCAGCGGTCCCTGAAGAACTGGGCCCAAAGTTGGAAAAGGGGTGGGGGCTGACAAGCCCATGGCAGGGATTAAGCGGGGATGCTGCCTGCAGCCAGGACAAAAGAGGAACCAGGGAGAGACAAAACAAACAGTTCCACAGGAGACATCCTACCAGAGCAGTGGAAAACTAATGATGGTTCTGTGGGAAAGGCAACTTTATAAACAAACAGAGGGGTTGGCAGATGTTTTCCACTCCGCAGGAAACACAGAACGGAAGTCGCTTTGGACCTCTCTCGTGCTCTTGACCGTACACCATGTTTTTCTCCTTGGTCTGCGCTACAGGTGGTGTTTCCCCCCATGATAAGAGCATTTCCTTTCAGTCTTATCACAGTCCTGCTTTGCTCTGGCAATGCAAGACCCCCGCCACCAGCCAGCCGCCCCTTCCAAGAGCCCGCCCGAGAAGAGCGTGGCTCCAGCATGCCCGGTGTCTGCCATCAGGCATCCAGAAAGCAGAACGCTGCTGCAGAGCGCTTCTGCTACGGGGTGCTACAGAGGATGATAAATAATCAACCAAAAACAAACAGCCACGTCACCCCCAAACTCAGGGACAGCCGGGCCCAGCAGGGGCTGACCAGACCCCCCGGCCTGGCTCCTCCTCTTCCCCATTGAAACGTGCTTGTCTGCTTGAAACATTTTCCCCAGTGACAATAGTTGCAGCATTTTCCCAGTGGGAAAACTGTGGGAAAGTGGGAAAAACACACAGGGACCCTCCCAAGAAGACAGTTATCTATACGGGTGCCAACTGCTTTCAGTTGGATGAAAGAGACTAAGGATACCCCCTTTCTTCAGACCCTCCATGTTTGCTCACCTTCTCCGTTTCTGCTTTCTCTTTCTCTCGTTTTCTTTTAGCTTGATTTCCTTTTCGCTTAGATCCCTGTGTTCAGAATAGACTTGAGAATTCAACAGTGGTGAAAAGCATGCGGGGAAGTCAGAAGAGGCCATCTGGCAAAGGTCCTCCTGATGCTTTGGGTAGCTCTGGATTCCCTGACAAAGTGGCTCTCCAAAGTGCCTCAAGCAGAAGGACATTTTCTCGTCCTCTCCCGCTTCATCCTTCTCCTGGAGGTGCTGGGGTTCAAACCTGAGCCCTTCTGCATGTGCAACAGTTGCTCTTCCACTGAGCTAACATAATTCTCTTTATGC
This sequence comes from Varanus komodoensis, assembly GCF_004798865.1. Taxonomy (NCBI): domain Eukaryota; kingdom Metazoa; phylum Chordata; class Lepidosauria; order Squamata; family Varanidae; genus Varanus; species Varanus komodoensis. The sequence goes on from NW_025336059.1 coordinate 1,385,021, forward strand.
TTAGAGAATTAAAACCAATGCATGCATTTTGTTCTGTTCTGCTTTGCTTTTAGAGGTAAATTTATAATAGCAAACAAGAAAGCAGCAGCAGGTACTAATTTCCAAGCCTAGCTCCAAAGGCTGAGTTCAGACGATACAGCAACTCCCAAGGATTGGGCATGGGTTGAATCACGGGTTGTTTGTTGAATGCAGGCTATCATATTGTCTGAAGTCAGGCACTTTTGAGCAGATACAGGTTCTGTAAGCTACCAGGCCAAAGAGGCTCCAGCGGATCATCTTCTCTGAATTTGCCTGATCACCTCTTAAAATCACCGGCACTAACAGGCATCAGCACATCCAGGGACAGCAAGTTCCCTACGTTCTGCATGCATCGCATTATTGATACCTCTGTGCTTCTTGCGCTACAAAGGCACAGAACACCCATCCTCTTGGGTTGGGAATGAGCCCCTGCTTGGCATGTGGAAGGGGCCAGGATCCATCCCAACACCTCCAGGAAGGGCCAGAAAAGAGCCCTGCAGAGCACCGGCTGCCAGTCCGTGTCAACGGCACTGGCCTAGACAGACCAAGGAGCTGACTGGCTCCACAGGAGCCCATAAGGTTGTCCACCGCCAATGTTTTCAATTAAATTTGTTTGCGCAGATTAACATTTGTCTCCTTCATGTAACTGGCAGCATTTTATGCCCATGTCGAGCTGCTTGGAATTGTGACTTTGCAAGCTATGAATATTCTCATTGTAAAACAAATCCCAAATAAGCAAATACTCGCTGGCTGTAGAGACCACCCGGCAAACACGCACGCACACCCTGCTGCTTCCTCATTGCTTCTAAAAAGCTTGTGGGTGTGCTCTGATCTTAATGATTGTTAATATGTAATTGCTTTCGGGAGAGGGAGACAAATCGTATTTCCACGGACACCCAGGCTGGGTTGTCCTTGGCCCAGAGCAGCCTTCTTTTGTATATCAAGCAAAATGGACAAAGTTTGTGAACTCCTGTTATTAAGAACAATTCCGGACTTCACTTTCCTCCTCCTCCTCCTCCTCCTCCTCCTCCTCCTCCTCCCCCTGTTCCCCCCCCCCTCTTTTTCTTACCAGCTTTTTTTCATATTTGCCTTTGCTACTAG
>NW_025336059.1:1386239-1550044 GCF_004798865.1 Varanus komodoensis
TCCTCCTCCTCCTCCTCCTCCTCTCACTTTCATGACTTTTTCTGTCAACTCTGGCATATCTGAGGGCATGATTCTATGCATGTTCAGACAGGAAAAGGTCTAGAACTCCCAGAATTCCCGAGGCAGCACGGCTGGCTGGAAGATGCAGGGAAGAACAGAACTTCTTTCTGTCTGAACATGTACAGGATGGGGACCCAACATTTACCTTGGTCCTGAGCCCTTACCTTACTGGGGCGGCTCAGGACTTCATGGCCTCCATGGCAGCCATGGGGCTGTCTCATCACGTCATTGGCGCAGAGCCATAGTCCCCAGCACCACCTTCTGAAATCGGCCGTTGAGATAGGAGCGGAACCACAGCCACGCAAACGGATGCCCTTCTCTGGGAACCCCCTGTGAATGATATTAGGAGGGTGCGTACCCGGAGAAGGGCCTTCTCTGCGGTGGCGCCCCATCTATGGAATGCACTCCCCAGAGAGGTCCGCCTGGCGCCGTCATTATTTGTTTTCTCGGCACCAGGCTAAGACCTTTTTATTTAAAACTTATTTTAATTGCTAAATTATTGTATTTATTAGGATTTTAAAATTAGCCGAGAATGCACCGGGGATTTTAAATGTTTTTTTTTCTTTTCTTTTAAATTGTTTTATTGTTATTGTTTATGTATGTTTTTCTGTATTTTTTGTGAGCCGCCCCGAGGCTTTGTCGCGATGGGGGCGGCATAAAAGTGTTTTAAATAAATAAATAATAAATAAATCCCTTCTCCCCAGAACACACTCTCGTCAGGGCCTTCACCCACTGATGCCCTCCATATGCTTTGGACTACAGCTCCCAGCACCCATGACCATTGGCCACACTAGCTGGGGCTGATGGGCACTGTGACCTAAAACACCTGGAGAGCACCAGGTTGGTGAAGGCTCGTCTTTCAGGTTTTGAGACTACAGTCCTTCCTCGTGAGCGACACTGATTAACAAGACGTCACGTCCTGCCACCCCGTGCCATGGTCTGCCTAAGCCAGTATTGCCAACACAGGCAGGCAGCAGTCCAGGACTCCAGGCAAGATTCCTTCCCAGCTCTGCTTGGGGATGCCAGGCATCAAGCCTAGGGCCTCTTCCATACACAGTGCATGCCTTGCCCTGAGTGGCCAGCACTCACACCCCATGGCATCCGGGGAGTCCACGAGGCTGTGCCAAAGAATCGCCGTGCTGGCTTTGCAGGTGAAGCAGAATTTCCTCCCTCCCCCACCCCCAAAATACAAATGCTGCAAATGCCCTTACTTGCTTGCAAAAGAGTCCCCTCGGAGGCTGGGGGGCCCCCTGAGCACCGTCTACTGCAGCTTCCTTCTACCTGGATGACATGGGCAGTCCCACCCAGGACACAGATAACAGGATCCTTATGCCCTGGGTACCGTTTTACAGGTACAGACACGAACCTTCAGTGTGAGGAAACTGGGTATCTTGCCAGCAGATCGCCCATTCTACAGACTCACCCACACATGGATAAAAGTGTGTGCTTCACACACCTCTGTTCAGATATGAGGTGGGGCATAACCTCAGTGCCAGCATGATAAACAAGAAACTTGTGCACCACAGATAAAAACACCAGCTCACCTCACAAGTTAGATGCAGGACCAAAGAAAAGCAGAACAATATGCTCTTTTCTTTTCTTAAAGAAAGGGATCTCTTTCTTCCTAACATCTTTCATCGATCGGTGGCTGGCTGCAACGCACACTGCCCCCCCCCCCCGCCAACACACAACACCCCACCTCCGCACTCAGGAAAGGCCACCCATCTCTTAAGTAAGACAAAGCACCCGTTACTATCGTAACTCGGAAAGGCTACATCGCTGGCATTCCAGGCGGGCAGACTTTCTACCTCAGCTAATCCACCTGACCCAGGCGCATGCCAGAACAGGTTAAAAGCAGCTTTCTCTCAGAAGGAAAACTTCAACAGGCATTGGGGAAAGGCAGGAGAGGGGGAAGGGAGAAAGAGAACTGGGTCTCAATGGCTCTCTTTTTTAATAGCCTCATAAAAACACAGTATATAGTTGACCCGATCTGGTTAGGCAAGACGCCCGACCTTTTGAAATTTACAAGATCCCGGAGCAATGGAGCCCATGAGGGAGGAGATTAAGGGCAGGACGGCACACACGCCGGGTTCCGATTTCGCCTCCTCCACAAACACGCCAGGTGACCTCTAGCCGCCTTTCAGCTGCTCAGCCACGCACAGCCGATGCTCGCTTCCTGGGGCGCCTACTGCTTTTTCCTCTTGCTTTTGCTGCCCATGTGTAAGCGGGTCACTAAAGGGACCAGCCATGGTGCAGCCGTCAGAATGGGCATGGGCAGCTGAAGGAATTCTTGGATTCTTTCGAAGCACTGAAGGAATTCTTGGATGCTTTCGAAGCACTGAAGGAATTCTTGGATGCTTTCGAAGCACTGAAGGAATTCTTGGATGCTTTCAAAGAATTCAAGGCAGCTCCCATCATTTTCTTCCTCCACTCAGACTTAACCTCCCAACAACAACCCTGCAAGGAAGGTTGGGCAGTTCCTCCTTATGGTACGGACCCTCAGAAAATGCCCGTCCATACCTACCCTTTGATGCTGGCCCTGCTGAGAAACCGCAATAGCACTGATATGCCCCCTTCACCTTAAGGAATACAGAGGGCGAGGGAGATACCGCTTGGAAAAACCCACAACAGGGGACTTCCTCACGTGAACTCTCACAATCGCTTCCCAAGGCCCTCTTCCTGAAAGTGGGAAATCCCCAGGGATTACAGTGGGTCTGTTGCCAAGAAAAGGAAGCAGGGCACTCAGCTACCTCCTGGCATATCTGAAGACAATTATATTCCACGTGGCAGGAGAGGGGGAAAGTATCCCCTGCCTGGTGTTTTCATGCCCTTTCTCTCCAGAAGCAGCTTAGAGGAAGACCTCAAAAGGGGGAAAGGACAGCTTCCCAGCCATGCCTTCAGTGCAAAGGGGGAAAGCTACACAAAGAGGGCCATCGGGCAAGCAGGCTGCAATCCCATGAACCCGGAAGGCGGCTGCAAGGTGTGCTGATAGATGCCACTCCTCACTCCCTTGGGGACATCAGGCATTTGAGAGCGCAAATTTCTAGTCCTCAGGATACCACATTATACTTGAAAACACAAGGGCATTCCTTAGGGGCTCTCAGAAACTAAAGGATTTGCCATTTCCAGTAATTTCAGAGCAAGGGGGCATCAGCTGGTGTTTTGGTAACATTTTTATCCTGCCTATTTCTCCAGCCAGTCCAAGGCAGGATATAAATGTTATACACCCCTTCCCATCACCACTTCATCTTCACAACCATCTTGTGAGGTAGGTTAGGCTGAGAGTGAGCTTCACTAGAACCCAAATCTCCTGCGGCCCAGACCAGCAGAGTAATTACTGCAATACCAGTTGGCAAAGGTGGAGCTAAAGGTCAGATCTGAGATCCCGCGCCTGCAAAGCAACCGACCGCTTGAGAAGGGTCCAAGTAGATACCTTCCCAGGCAGCTGGCCAGAAGCTCAAAGGCACAAGGCCACCTAGCAGCTCTTGGGAGAGCCTCACACATGTTCTGCAGAGGTTTTTAAAAAGTATCTTCCTCCACGTATTCAGATGTCAAGCAGGTACGTGCTGATCCATGTTATTCGTGTCAGCCTGACTGTGCCTTCGCTTCAATGCTGGCTTGGGCAGCCACCCAAGAACACCCATTACCTACCTCTTCGCTGTACCTCACCCTTCTCTGCAGAAATCACACCCCAAGGCCCAAGAGAGCCTTCCCACACCACAAACATACCTAGCCCAGCTATGAGTGGAATGCACTTGCCTCTGGCCACAGGTCTGAGCATCCCTGTTCACACAAGAGGCGATCAGAAGTCCCTTTTTCCCTTCCTTTTTTAATGCAAAGCCACATCTCTGCTCTCCAGGCCAACAGGACTGGGGGAAAGGCAAGCCTTCCAAAAGGGCAGGAAAGAAGAGCTACGGAGGAACAGGCCAACCCGCTGTTTCTGTGGAAATTGTAACCAAACCAAGGGAAGGGCTTGCTATTTTTCCCAACGCATCTAGGTAACCACTGCTGGAAACAAGATGCTGGCCTAGAAGATGTTTGGGGTGGTCCAGCGCAGGCATCCTTAAAAGCAGTCAGTCCCCAAATGGCTCGTCAGAGTTTACAACACAGAACGTAACAGCCCAGATTGCAAAGCAGGTGCCAAAGCAAATCGCAGAATTTGTGCGCTTTGCGGAAGATTGGTAATTTTCCCACATTTGCAAAAGGGGTTTAAAGGAGAACCCTGAGCTAAATACAGGTTGGTAGTTTTCGCTTTCCATTCCTGCTATTTGTGAAGCTGTGATGCCGCAACAATCCAAAGCCAAAGTTTTTGGCAGTCATTTTTGCCAGAGCTTTCTGGCTGCCTCCATCCATGAGAGATTGTGCAGAAAAGCCCTGTAGACAACTGTTACGTAATGTTTTCTTTGTAGCCTCTGTGAGGCTATAACTATCCGAGTGGCCTGAAGCCTTCTTTTGCCACTGTCAAAGCCCTGCCCACGAAGCAACACTAAGCAGTTGTTGCTTAGTGACACTCTGGAGCGGGGAGAGAGAGACAATTGCTCTGAATGCTGCTGGACGGGGTCTGGACCAGGTAAATGCAATTCTGATTGGCTGGGGAGTCTAGTGAGGTGGAAATGATAGTTAAGGAGTGCCAGATGGGAGTCGAGTTAGTCTGGGCTATTTAGTGAGGAAGCAGTCCTGCTGGCTGGTGGGTGTTTGGAAAAATCGATGAGGAGAAGCCTGATAAGAAAGTGAACTGCTGCTCACCAGATGTTAAATTATTCCTTCTCGGGGTGTCGGGTGAAGAGCAAGCGTGGGAGCAGGTGGCTGTTATTCCCAGTGGCTGCCCTTAAGATCTTGCTAGACATTCACCCAAACAGGCAGTAAAAATGCTGATTTAAAAAACTGCTAGGGACAGTTGAAGCAACAGGAGAAGAACTGGGAGACGGGGGAAGACTGTCTCCAAGGTGGAATTTGGCCTGAGGATAAAAAAGAATACACCGTGTAATAGGAACAGTGCCTCGCAGGAATTCTCACTGATCAGTCTTCTGAGAACCCCAGAGCAAATCTTAGCAATCCCTCATGCACAGCATACTGCATAAGTAACTCAGATTCATCCTACGTTTAGTGGTGGTGCCCATCCCATGCCTGACCGGCTCATTCCAGCTACTGGGGAAGTATTAACACACTCTGGCATCAGAGGGCCAGAGTTGTCTTGCGAAGCCCCAACTCCTGCAAGATTGCCCCTCGGCTCACACCTTCCGGCCAGAGTTCACAATCCCACGGGAAGCAAGCCCTGGGCAGACTCTGCAATGCTCAACTGCAGGCGACCAAAGCCAGAGTTCAGAGTCCAGTTGTAACCATGCCTAGCATTGCATTAGGTAGATGTTAAGGGACCCAGAATCGGAACAAGTGCGGGAAGGAGGAAGCGAGCACAGAAATTTGAGACTCTTTACCATGGCATTCAGAGATTGTTCTAGTACAGTTTCTAACCTTTGCCAGAGAAAGCACTAGAGCACCAGGAGGAAAAATATCCACCGTATGCATTTCCATTAGCTGATGTAGCGCTTTCTGGCTCTCTGCCTGCTTCAGTTTTGCGAAAACGCAGATGAAGGACTGTAGTTAAATCAGATTATCTCTCTGGAACCAGAGTGCCTTTCCCCACCCACTAGGGCCACCAGCTGTTTCCTTAGCTATGTTTATGATCTTGCCAAGATACAGTCCACAGAGATTTGTTAATCACTTTGAATATTTCTTGGGCTACTTTCTACAACTTCCTGCTTTGAAGATGTGGGGCAGCAGGCCCTCTTGTTAAACAATATGCTAATTGTGCCGTCTGTAGTGAGATCTCTTCAACTGCTCTTTAGATCATCAGAAATTCAGTTAGAGAGAGAGAGAGAGAAAACAAAAAGAAACCCATCAAGAAGACGCAGGTTGAGAAAACCGGTTACTCTTTGCTTGGAGAAAGGGGAGGAAAAGAAGAGAAGGCTAATTTCAAACTCTGCTTATTTCTTTGGCTCCAATTAGCCATTCCCCAAAGTTAAACCATTAACATTCCTGAAATCATGCGTATTCCCTGCGCATACAGACACCTATCACATGCTTTTTCCCCTGAAAGAGTTATCCTCTGCTTTCTTCTTTTCTAAACCCCGGTTCTAATCTACAATCACCAGAGCTAGAAGCTTGGTTTTGCACACAGAAAAAAACTGGAGCGCTGAGCATGCAGGCAGGACCTAGTGGGCAGGAGCTCCCATCAGGGTAGACACACAGGCTGTACCCAAGATGCAACAGGCCGGCAAAAGATGCAAACACACCAGGTTACTCAGCATCACACCCAGGGCAGAGGCACAACGCTCTGTGAAAAACCCAGCCAGCACCGCCATGGTTCGCTGCGCCTGCCCTTGGTGCTGCGTAACCTGGGCACCAGATCAAGGGGGCAGTGCCCTGGATCGCTTAAGCCGATTAGCTTCCCTGGCACAACACCCACATGCATGCAAGAGGATACAGGGAGAAGCGGGCCCCCACGAGATGGGAGCGCTTGGGCAGCGGGCCTGGATGCGGACGGCTCGCATTGCTGCGGCAGCAAGCAGGGAGGAGAGCTGGGGTGACAAGCGGCAGGGAAAGGACCCTGAACGTGCAGGTGCTCAGCCCAACCTCAGCTCAGGTCCCACACCCCAAACCACCGAGTCCCCACCCCCTTCTGAAACCCACCAACCTTGCATATCTATATGAGCGCATCTATTTATATATTTCTATCTATGGCTCGCCTTCCTTTTCCTGCAAGGAATCCGGGCGGCTTACACAAACCCCATCATCCTCCACGCTGGCTGGAGCCAGAACCTGGAGGGCACCCAGGGCCCATCTCGTCCAGCCTTCCTCCACAAAACCCAGAGAGGACTCTTCCACCCAGGTTCCCCAGCAGCCGCCATGGATCGTGTGCTGCCTCTGAGACCGGAAGTAGCCGGGAGTGTTAGATGGGGGGACCTGGGAGATCGGTTCTAGTCTGCTCTTGGCCATAAAGCTCACTAGGCGACTGCGGGCAGTCACTCACCCTGACAGGGTTGTTGTTGTTGTGAGACTAAAACGGAGCTATGTCAGCCCCCTGGGATCCCTCACAAGAGGGGAAAAGGCAGGATAAAAATGCAAGAAGGACAGCGAAAGCCTCAGGACTGCAAGCCATGGGTGGCCGCCTCCTCGAGGAATTTCCCCAGGCCTTTTTAAAGCCCTCCAGGTTGGTGGCTAGCCATCTTTTCCAGGCACATTCAAGCTTTACTAGAATCTAGAAGCAGGAGAAGTGGGGAGAGAAAGGGGGAAAAATCAGGAGGGGGAGCGAAAGAAGCCTTAACCCTCCACATGTTCTTTTTGCTTTTTTTAAACTGACTTTGTAGTTTTGAGTCAAAAGAGCCTGCTCAGGGAATTAACCAAATTGGGCATAAATAATTGAAGCATCTTGGATTGTATTTCCTTGCTAATCAAAGAGAGTGGTCTGGAGCAGCTGAAGAGGCAAAAAACAATCATCAAGATATTAAGGAAAGGCAATTCCGTTGAATGAAGCAAGAACCAAGGACAGACTTGGGCCACATGCAGAAGCCCTTCCTGAAGAGGCCCGGGCATCGAACGTTGGGTCTTGCCGGGATTCCCTTCAAAGAAATGTAGGTTTTTAAAGGAGCAAAGAGGGATCCAGTCAGCAAAAGTGCATCAAATAAGATAAACAAGCCAAGACTGAGCTTCCAGTTCAGAGCAGGCCTGAGGCAGGCATGGTAAAGGCGCCCCATGTCCCTTCCAGTTGGTACCTCCCAGCAGGACTCCGGCCAGACAAGGAAATGGAGGAGAGGAGTTAGAAATCCTCAGTCAGACTGATTACTCCCAAAAAGAACACACGACGAACTAGAATTTATTGGAAAGTGTGGGTCTTATTTATCTGTTTGGGATTCTGCTGAGAACAGGGTTTTTCCGCTTGTTACGGATGCTAAACATGCATGGTAAACATGGGAGGAAGCGTTTGAAGCGTCAGAGATTTGTGCAGGATGTTAACAGTCTGTATCCCGTGCAGTTCATTTATTTCCAACCTCACCGTTTCCGTGCTGCGGTCCCCAGCACCCGTGCACGCTCAAAATGTTCTTGAGCTGGGCTACAAGGACTGCCTCAGGCCACCTGATTTAAAAACCTAGGGGCTCGTACCACTTATGGGCTGGCTGGTCTAAGAACAGCGTGAGGAATTTTCAACCTGCTTAAACAAGGTGTGGAGGCTCCCCTGCCCCAGGTCTGCGATTGGAGTATCCAGTGACCTGAGAATATGAGCTTTCGCTAGAACACACCAAGTTTCTAGCCCTCACTGCTGCATGGGGGGCACTACCTGATGAAATCCCAGGGGCTGGAATGAGATTTCGCAGCCATCAACAGGCAGAATGAGATTTCACAGCCTCAACCACCCATTGTGTCTCTCAGTGTACAGAAAGCAGACTCTGCCAATGAAGCTTTTTCTCAGCACAGTAACAAACGGCGCTGCGGCGCTTCCTCATCTCTCTTGCCAGATCTTAAGAGCATCGACAGATGCTCTGTTGCTCCAGCAAAGCAAACCGTGCAGCCAAGACGGTGAAGGAAATGGCCTTTTTGATGGGTGTCCCTCCAGGGGCTTTGGCATCGGATTGAGAACTGCCCCCCCTCAAAAAAAGAGACAGGCCTTTTGATTAAAGGTTATCTTAACATTTGGCCTCTCAGGTTTATTTGTGTTTTATTATCTATCTCTGCTGCCAAATAGTTTCTTTCCTTCCTCTCCAGGAAAGGGGGAAAAATGGTGCTTTTTTTTTCTCTTTTAAAATAGTATGTGTGATTTATATCCCGTCTTTTCTCTCCTGAAGTGTCCAATAGACACAAGCGCTTTTGCTGAACTGGACACAGCCTACGATTCATAGATGTCGCCATTATAATTGTTGCATCAAAAGCCATCTCTATTTGGTCTTCCCTTTTGTCTTCTGCTTTTGGCTATTCTTAACTTGATCGCCTTCTCCAGGGAGTCCTGCCTTCTCACGATGTGCCCAACCTGTGACAGCCTCAGTTCTGTCATTTTTGCTTCGAGGGAAAGCTCCGTCTTGATTTGATCCAGGGCATACTGGTTTGCCTTTCACTTGGAAAATTGTGTGTGCTTAATTAAATTGAAAGGAGGATTTGCTTTTGTTTTATTCTGTTGTAAAGATACGGCATTTTTAATTATGTTTGACTACATTGTTGTATTTTATAGGCTTAAGTTTTCTTTTCTGAACTGCACAGAGAGCTCCAACTAATGGGCAGTACAGAAATATAATTAATAAAATAAGTGACCGAAACTCCACTGTTTTCTCCATACATCCGACAAGGAGATTCCCAGGCCTACTTGTTTTAAATGCTCCCTTTCCAACACATCCATGCAAAAGGCTGCCTGATCCACTTGGCACCCACAGCTGGACAAATCTAGAGGCCACTAAGCCAAAAGCATCTTGGAAACCAGAAGAAAAAGAGGGGGAAAGATTTCCACCACCACCCCGCCTCCGAAGAGCACCAGATGTTGCTAAAATTCCCTGTCTTCTGCACGGCGATTCATGACCCCGTGGCCCTGGCGAAGCCGACAGTTAACTTCCTATGTTTCTTCTCAAAACAGAAGCACACAGGCCTGTGGGCAAAGGTGCCTTGTGAAGCTGCATCGGCCAACTGGCCCGGAAAGCGGGGAGAGAGGACAGCGAAAGGAAATTGCCTGAAAACTGTAAACAAGCAAACAAACAAACAAGACGTTTCAGTCACTCACTGGAGAACGCGCTTCGGCTGATTCCTGTGGGGAGGAAAGAATAAAATTCCACGCGCAAAGCATGAGGGGGAATGCACAGGACAGGCTGCTTCCTCCTACACTAGATTAAACTGACCCCCCCCTCCCCACAGCCTCTTCCAGCCCACCAGCTGGGGTCTCTCATCTTGTCCCCACTGCCGTGGGCACCACCTTGCAGAAGTCACACTCCAGCCTGGGAGCAGATGGGTCAAGTTCTCAAATGCTCTTGTGAGTTTCGTTAAGACAATTAATCTGAGGAATGGAGAGCCTAGCCTGTTTGGAGAGCTGGGAGGGTCCTGGCATTGCCTTCTCAGTGTTGCACTGATTTACAACTTACAGGGAAGTTCTTCTACCCATTTTTAAACACAAGGAATAATTCAAAACTGGGATCCCAGCCCCTGAAGTGGTACAGCCTTCTACAACCTTGTGTGTTTTTATTTGTCGCTTTAAAAGCCCTTATGAACGAGCCTCCAATAATAAAGAAGTTTCCAGACAATGCATCTAAATAATGGTGCGTGCTATGAAAAACACCACCAGTAGCTAAAAAGCACGGGCTGGGGCAGGGGTGGTGGGGTATGCTTTTGATAAATAAAGGGATAAAAGAGAATGGCACAAGTAATTGTTCCGCTATTAAATGCCAGCCGGCTATTACACGCAGGTGCTAGGTGACCTTGCAGGGGAGGTGTTTCCATAGAAGGGAATGAGGAGAGAGGTTTCGCAAAGACCACATCCATGATGGGCCTTCGACCTTTTTCAGCCCACTGGCAAATTCCCTCTCAGGGAAGCTGGGAGGCACATTCCTGCGGCGGGTGTGACGGAAGGTAGAACAGCTTGGCCCAAAAATGCCAGCCTATTTTGACTCAAAGCTCTTCCAGCCAGTCATTGAGGCTTAACCTTCCAGAAGGCAGCCAGGCAAAGCTCAGGAATCCGCCCCATGGTTGATGGGGGCGGGAGCATGGTGCCGAGCCAGGGAAACGCAGGTGGCATCAGCCCAACGCAGGTGGACCCATCCATACGCAGGGTGTTTTGCAAACCTGTAAACTTGTCTTGGAGTGAGTGCGGACGCTCCAGGATTCCCCAAGACAAATCACAGCCCGGGTGCCAAAGATCCTCTCCGCCTGGAAAAGGTGGGTGTCACAGGACTCATGCTCCTAATCTACCTGTTCCTCTTCCTCTAATCCCACCAGAAGACTCCAACCCTACTGACTTCGCAGCCGCAACCCCAAGTCAGGCCTTTTCTTCCTCTCAAGCTGGTTTTGGTAACAGCCTCGAAAGTTTGCCCCCCCCCAACCCCCGGTTCTGGCACATATTGGGTCGCTCCCAGTGAGGGCACTGCCTGATGGTGGACTTTGGACAGGTATGGTTGACTTGGATTAAGTGCAAAGAAGATACCTGCCTTTCCTTAAAGGAAAGAAATTAGCCTGCATCTCTGCAAATCTGAGGATGAATTTTAAGCTAACACTGTTTCGAACTTTTGCGGACGCTGCTCTGGTTTCATGCAACAGGCAACTCTGCAGCCCCTGAAGACATTTTGACCCCCACCCCAAAGCGCAGCAACCCAGAATTGTGCCCGGCAGGAGTTCCACAGAGTTATTGACCATTTTTCACAGCTGTTGGCTTACTTTCTAAGCCTCCCAAATCACTACCCAGGCCCATTCGCACCAAAAAAGAAAGGACAACAAAAACGATGTTTTAAGAAAACAAGGCCTCCCCCTGCTGCAAAAATAGCTGCCACAAAAGCCCAAGGAAGGATTAGGAGAGGGAGAGGCGAAAAGGGGCTCTTCCCAGCCATGGCGGCCTCTGCTAAGAGCCAGGAGCATGGGAAATGGCTGGACCCGGATTCACCAAGCGCCAGCCCCCATGCCAGCAATTTCCTTACTAAGAGACACCCTCCAGGAGACTCTTAGAAGCTCTTTTAAGGACGCTGAAAAGGGAATTTTGCATGGGCCGGTTTGCGAGAACAAAGCTTCTCAGTATTACAGAGCCTGTGTGGGGAAGGAAGAAAGAAAGGAAGAAAGAAAGGACAGGCAGGAAGAGAGCAAAATAAAGTGGAAACGCTTAAATCACACCCGCAGCCAGCCCAAACTCACTCGCACCGCGTTCCAAGAGAAACCAGGGGGATACAATGGGCAGGGTATTGGCGGTGAACTGGGAAGGGCCAGGGTCAAGACACGGATTGGCTGCGGAGGACTCTGCCAGGGCCTCTGCCAGGCGTCACCTCTTGGCCTGATCTGCCTCGCAGAGTCCTTGGGGTGCCTCCTTGGCCAGCTGCCTCAGCCACCAGCCATGGCGGGAGGGAGAGGGGAGAAAGGGCGAACCGAGGCCAATCCAGCAGCACCTCTGGAAAGCTCTTTCCCCACTTCTTCCCTCCCCATTCCCTCTTCCTTGTGTGTGGCACCTTTTTAGATTGTAAACCTGCCAGCAGTGACTGCCTTGCTTGATGGTCTATCTGCAAACCAATCCGGAAGCCTTTCTGGGTGAAGGGAGGAGAAAGCCGCCATAAATAAAACACACATGGAAGATTAGCATAAAATATTACAGAACGGAGAACTTCTCGGGACGCAGGTGTCGTTCCACACAATCGCAGACACAGCAATCAATTTGTCTGGGCTGCACTGCTGCAGAGGAAAGAAGCGGGACCGCCATGCCACAAAACTGCTCCCGGTATGAAACGCCCCCACCAACCACCCCTAAAGGTTTTCTAGGAAACTCAAAAGCCTAACATATCAAGAAGGCGAAACTAAAATGCTCCTCTACGGACAGCCGGTCTTAAGTGTGGAAGGAGCTCTGTTATGCAAAGAGGCACCCATGGGGTTGAACATCTCTCCTGGTGCAGAGAACCTGCTTGGCTTCAAGCCCAGACCACCTCAGACGGGACCATAGTACACCTGAAACATTCTCTGTCCAGCAAGAATCTAGTACTCAGATCTGCTCTTTTCCCCTTCTCCTGCCCAGTCCTCTTTCCTTTATTGTTGTGTCTTTAAACTGCAACCCTACAGACAAGAACCATAAGCCACCTTAGCAACCTTGTTGGCTAAAGGGTGGGATTAAAATCCAACAAATGAATGAATGCCACAATACTCGGAAAGCCACGCTCCGTAAGAGTTGGGATTGGTTTGGCCTGAAGGAGAAAAGGCTGTGAGCTGGGGGGGGGGGGGACAAGCAGAGTGGACGGCAGCTACATAGAGCAGAGCAAAGGCAGGTCCCCCCCTACTGCTGCCCAGATAGCAAAAGTCTATCTAATGGGTTTAAAGGAAGACTGGTTTGGTTTGAACTTCTGAATGCTGCTTGGCTGCTACTGAAAATACAGGGTTGGGGAACTGCCGGCCCGGGAGCCGAAAGGGGCCCTCAGGGACAAACCCGACAGGCACGTCAGTCAAGCCGGCAAATTGCCAAGGCACAATATTACCGGGCAGGGAGGTGGCTTCCGGAAGACAAGTCTGAGGTGTGGCCAAGGTCAAGATAAGCAGCCGGATACCGCACACCACACGGGCCGAGGAACAGAGGCAAGGAGGAGTCCAAGAGGCAGTGGCACAGCGGTTTGGTCACACAGCCAAGTCAGGGAAACGAGGTAAAGACACTGCAGCTGGCGGAGCTGCTGCTGAACCTCATTCCAGCAGCAGCTCAGCTGAATGGCTTCCATGAGAGGCTTCAGCAGCCCAGAGCCTCCTAGGCCCGAGCCAGGGCTCAGCTGCAGTCCTGCTCTTGAGAAGTCCTCCTTTATAACGGAGCCCTCCTCCTCACAGGGGCCCCACTCGCCGCCCCTCAGGGCCCCTGCGGTGGCAGGGCAGTGCTCTCTGCTTCAAGGAGCTCCAACTCCTCCTCTGAGGGGGATCCTTCCAGTGCCGGCATGATTTCAGGCTCCGGCGCCGCCTTCTGAAGAAATGCAGGTGGTCCCACCAGCAACTACTGGGGGCTTGACTTCGCTGGGTGAGGTTTCTTTCTCATTCTAGAAGGCTACGTGCCTTGCCGAAGACTTAGCTCTTGCGAGCACGTGCTTGCCAGCTACAAGGGGCTGGTGTCCGTTCTGATTTCAGAGGCACCTGCCCTTCCCTTTAGCCACACCAGCCACAGGAATGTGGCCTTTGAGGCCCTGTCCAAAAGGAAGCCCTCCAGCTCAGCCAGGTTCCTCACCACTCACTCAGGAGAACAGTTGAGCTTCTGACTGCTGCAGATTCTGCAGGCCTCCATGCTGAGCGGGGGGAGAAACAGGACCAGCCCCACATCGTCCCTCGCCTCTTTTATAGATCCTCCAACATTACAGGGATCAGCGTCTGCCTGGGCATGTAACGTTGTCTGACTTGAACATCTAATACCCAAAGAAGAATTCTCTGCCAGGCTGTTAATTAATTGATTAAATCTACATCACCCATTTACACATCAATAAAACTACAGTTCTGAAGCAAAAGGCATCTGTTTGTACATGGTCTACATATTCTGCTGCAGAGGCCATCATCTCAAAAAACAACCAAAAAAGGCATTTTCCCTGGGAGGCAGTGGGAGAACAGCCCCTGCTACACGGCGCCAACCGTTTCTGCACGTGTTCTGCTCATTCTCTACTCCACCCCCACCACACATACACACACACCGCTGCCTGATTTAACTGAGGGCACTTCTTCAAAATTGTTATTAAAATCCTTTTGATCTATCATTCAAACTGAGTAGCTCCACTTTGAAGATATAAACTCTGAAGCACAAGAAAGGCAACAGAATCCATTCATTCATGTCCTCTCTCTCTCTCTCTCTCTCTCTCTCTCACTCTCTCTCACTCTCACTCTCACTCTCACGCACGTGCAGCCAAGTGGCCTCTGCCACCAGCAGGGGAACATGTCCTTCTAGGAAGGCAGAGTGTCTCATGCCCAGGAACGACCTCGAGGGGTGGCCAATCCATCAGCGCGGAGGGGCAGTTGCCGGCAGCTTGCTTCGCCCTTCCCGCCAGAAGGCACACTGGGCTTCCCTCCAAGCAGCAGTTGCCCTGCGGCTCCAGGAGGACAGGGAAAGAGCCCTCTGGCCCCATCCATCGGCCGAAGGAACAAGAGCCCCATTCAGACGGGAGCACCATGGCGCAACACCCACGGAGCATGCACCCTCTTGCTCCGGCCTCGAAAAGCACATCTCCCTTCCTCATTCCTTTCCTTCCAGTTTCTTCCGCATCTTTTCGTTGGCACAGCTTTTTGAAAAGATGGCAAGCCATGTCCCGAGAGAAGGGAGAGGCGGACATGAGAGATACTGGAGCTCATGAGGTTTTCCGAATTCGTCATTGAAGCCCCTTGCAGCTCATGGGCTAAGTGTGTGTTTCTCCAATTGAGAAAAACGCCCACCCTGCGACCCATCCCCCCTGCACAGGCGAACGAACGCTTGAAAATGTTGCTTTTGAAAGGGAAGGAAAAAGCAGTGTTCTCAAGAGCATAATCCTGCATTTGCGGTCATGCATACTTGTGCAAATGCACACTTCAGCACAGCCACAAGTACAGGAAACTACACAAGGATTGCATTTGTGTGCCTGTTCGCAGTGGCAAACCAGATACGTTTGCATGATTTGCAAAAACGAACGGCGTTCTTGTGTAGCCCTCCTGAAAAGCAGGATAAAAAAAATACAGGGACTGCATAAAATAAATAAATGCATAAAGCGGCAAACAGCCTGAGGCCGGGAGTACTTAAGGGATCTGCTTCTGCCCCTTAGGTGCCCCCCCCCCGTCCCCCCGCCAGTGGGGATCCGGCTAATTTCAAGGCCATTTAATCTCAGGGAGGGAGGTTTACCAAATCTGCCTCAGAGACAGTATGCCCAGGTACCCCAGTCACTGGGGAATATGGGTGGGACAGTGCCGTCAGACCCACATTCCGCTTCTGGGTTCCCGCAGACAACTGTCTGGCCACTCAGCAGACCCAGCGCTGGCCTAGACGGCCCTTTGGGTTGTCCCAGCCCAGTTTTTCTTATGCTCTGCCTGCCCTTGGGTGAGGTCAGCGAGGGAACATCCTGTCTCAGCCCCGATTCTGTTCCTTAGTCACCGCAAGTGTGGCAGAGGGCAGGCAGCAGCTTGAGGGGTGGCCTAGCTCCAGGAAAGCAGGCCCACCACCTCCGGGTTCAAGGCCTCCATGACTAATGGGGCAAAAATGCTGCAGAAGAGACTGCTCTCCCCGGAGGCATGCCAGTATCTCTCCCCATAAGGTGTTTTTCCTTCCTAATCTCCATTTCCTTCCACACAGGAAAGTCAGAACAGCCTTCCCCACCCCCTCCTGCCCCAGATGGTACACAAAAGACTTGATTTTCTTTGTAGCCACAATCAGAGCAAAGAGACACTTGTCCTGATGGGAAATCAGTGAGGAATTACTCCAGCTGGGTGGGAAGGACGTTTCTGACTCGTCGCAAAGGCAGCAAGGGAAAGACAAGGGGGTGTGAGGTGCAGACCAAACAACCATATGCTTTATTTATGTGTGGATTCATTGTATGTATTCCCCACCTCTTTCCTGAAAGAAACCCAATGCAAATCACATCCTCCTCCTCCTCCCTGGGGTTAATCTCACAGCAGCCCTGTGAGGTAGGTTGGGCAGAGCATCAGTGAGCCACCCAGCAAGTTTCATGTGGACTAGAATCCGTCTCCCCTGAGTCTACTCACTGCACCTCACTAGCTCTGTGCCAATGTTCCCCACACTTCTAATACATTAAGAATCATGCTCCCGTAATGACTTCATTCAGATGATCATATCTTCATATACTGAGTATAAACTTTGGGTTCTTGCCTGCTGCTAGTTTCCCCCATTCCGTGCTGTAATTATCTGCAGAAGTCATCACCAACAGCATCCAGGTTTGGATGAGAAACCAGGAGGATCCGGGTGAAAATGAGCTGGAATCTAAGGCCCCACCCTGAAGTTGCTTTTCTTTCCTGACATGGTGTGGAATCCCATCCCCAAAACAGGTCCACCACCTTGGAGCCTATAAATGTCAAACAGAGCTGCAATGGACGAGGACCAGACACGGGTGTCACCGGTCTGCCCTGCCTTCACGCGTGCCGGAGGCGAGGGCTTTCGGGGCTCTTCCAGGACGAAGCGATCAAGCTCCTACTGAACTGTCTTCCAGACAGAAAACGAAAGTGTTTCAGACTGGCTGAAGGAACTGTTCAGGCAATTTTCTAGAGATACAGTTTCCGTTCCTGATAGGTATGGATTAGGAGAAAGGATGTTTTTCTGAAAGACCATGTAAGACAGTCCTATGTTTCTGTATTGAGAGATGGAAAATTGGGTGTAGTTGGGGGGGGGGATACATTCATAAAATACGTAAGAACAGGTTATGTAAGGCATTGCCAGTATTGTGAATTGCATCTGCTATAGTAGTAGTATGCTACACTGTATTTCTACGCTGGCCTCAAGGATACATTTTCTTGTGGCTTGAAACAAAAAGAAAACAGAACTTGACCAGCCAAAATAAACGTAAAATTAGAAAGGTGGCGTTTGCTTATTTATAAAACATTTGTAGCATAAATCACCTCCAAGCATCACAGAAAAAGAGCAGTATTTCAAGCAGCGGAAGAAGGGGAAGAGGGAGAGCTCACACAACGGCTTCTGACCGGTCACGGCAAGAGCCTTCCCTGGAACGCTCAAATGAAGCCAAACTGCATTTAAGGTGCGTGTTTAAATCAAGTGCCCCCACTGGACCCTGGCCTACCTCGCAGGACTGTGCGGGTCCCGCAGCTCCCAAAGCAACAGACTGGCAACAACACTACAACATCGAAGGGTGCAGGCGCCGTGAGCCGCCATCTTTGGAGGTTCGTGGTCACCTAATGCAGAGCTGGAGAGGCACACAAGGACTCTCGACCTGCCTCTGCCTCTGGCAGGCTTCTCCCCAGCCCATCTGGAGATGGGGGAAGGAAAGCAAAGCTCCTGTCCGGTTTCCCAGGGGGACCTCCCTGGCCCCCAGTGCATCCCCCCCCCCCCGCGCCTTTCCCTCTCTCCAGGGCTGCTTTTCCAATCCTGGGAGTGCAGCAAGAGCAGTTCTGCCCATCCCGGCAGTGAGAAAGTGGGGGGTGAGCTGGAGCTCCTACTCCCAACACCAAGGTAAGAGCACAATCTCCACTTTCAGATCTGGAAAATATCCAGTGGCCCTTGGATGCAGGATTGGAGTTACGGGATTATTCCCTAAAACCTTTGGACAAAGAGATGGAAGTGAACGTATTAAAAAAAGAAAAAGGAAAGAGACAATCAAGTTTGGAAATCTGAACTTATGTGCATCACAGAATGCAAACATTGCCATTTTTGGACACGCCTGCAAAACCTGATTTGTGCCCAAGCTCAGTGTTATCGCTACAGTCGGTACCATAATCAGGGCCTGCATCTATCCGCCACAAACACACCAAAGATGGCACTTGAACGCATGATAGTCTCAGCATTTAGTCTCAGACGCGTGAGAATCTCAGCATTTAAAAAAAAAAAATACACACACACACACACACACACACTCACACCCCTCTTCTAGTCCTCATGAGTATAAAGTCATGCTTGAAAGCAGGCTGATGACAGCAGGCAAATCTCTCAGAAGCCAGAAGGGGGGAGAAATGAGACTGCTAGTGATTTGGGGGTGGGAGCTGCATAGCTCCTGCCCCTCCCCATGGCTAATAAACCCAGAATAAAAATTCAGCTTACAAACAACTGCTGAATAAATGTACAAACTAAGTTGGAAAATGCATGCGTTTAGCCCCATGCAAGCAAGACTGCAGTTCTGGATTCCCTGCGAGGGCAGTTTTAACATTGCTCCTGTGTACACAGTTCCAGCGATGCGATCTCTGCCCACGGAAGGGACGGCTGTGACAGGCATGCAGAGCAAACACTGCTAAATTAAACACCAGGCCTACCTTCCACACAGTGCTCCACTTCTTCCAAATTGCGCAGGGTAATCCGCATCAGGCTTGAGTTGAGCATCAGTTCATTCTTGTGAGCGGGCCACATATAGTGTGGCGCTGGGTTGACAAAGAAAATCCGCGTGTCCCCCGTGGAAACCTGGTTGTCGCAGATCAAGGGGTCCCCAAACCCTCCAATCACCACTTTATTTCCACCGTCCAAGA
Organism: Varanus komodoensis; assembly: GCF_004798865.1. Taxonomy (NCBI): domain Eukaryota; kingdom Metazoa; phylum Chordata; class Lepidosauria; order Squamata; family Varanidae; genus Varanus; species Varanus komodoensis. The sequence goes on from NW_025336059.1 coordinate 1,405,134, forward strand.
GGTTCTCGTGGGTCACGACCTCTTTGCCTTTCAAATACCTCCAGACTCTCACCTAGAGAAAAGAAGCAAAGAGGACATCATTACGAAAGACTCCGCACAGACTTGCAGCGCTCAAGACGCAGGGGAAGGGCAGTGGAATGGGCTTGTCTTTATCATCGATCGGGCAGGCAGCTTATAAAAATGCTTCCCCAAAGGTTAATTTCATTAGCTTTCCTGCAAGAAGCCATAAAACCGTGCAGTCGGAAAGATGAAGCAACCTGGAAATTCTGTCACTGGCATTCACGCGGCCCTTTGTTCGTTCCTCCCGGCCCACACACGAGCCCACCGTCCAGACCTGTTGCACAGCCACCCCCCTTGCCTAGAAACAGAGTTATTAAAACAACGTCCCAGACATGAATGAGATTGATCGATGGCTCATAAACAAACCATGAAACTACAGAGCAACTTTAACACCAGTGCTGGACGGAGACAGTGAAGCTGTGAGCGCTAGTCCCCACTGGGCCACGCGGCTCTTTGGGCCAGCCAAAGCCTCCAGCTTTAAGGGCAGTCTGCCTTGGAGCATCAGGTAGACTGGGGAGAAACAGTGCAAAAGGTCCTTGTGTGTTCTTGCTTGCTTTCAGGCTTCCCGGAGGTACGTGGCTGGCCACTGTAGGAAGCAGGATGCCCCTCTTATGAAACCCAGCAAAGCCAGAGTTTATTGCCGTTTTGATATGCATTCCTTCCTCGCTCCTCCCACAAGCTGCCTGGACATAGACTGCAAGCTCCTTGGAGCAGAGACCTCTATTTCACCCCCACCCACAAGCATCACTCTGCTAAATGCCATGAACATACGCAGCAAAATAGCTGGAGCTGCAGAGGTGAGCGGCAGCCCATCCAGGCCTCATCCATCAGCTTGAGGAACAGCATCATGGCGAGAGGAAATGCCCCATCCGCCAGGCTGAGAAGGGACCGGCAAGGAAACTTGCCCCCTCTCCCAGGATGAAGACGCACAAAGATTTTGCAACTGAGAATTAGGGGATGCGTTTGCGCTTTCCCCCTCTTCTCTCCCACCGTCTTTTCCTCTTGTGCTGTGCCTTTTCGATCAGGCATGAGGCCTTGATCTGTGGCATCCACTCTTGGAGCCTCCTGCTTTGCTCCGGCTTGAATGCTTTCAGGAAATGAAATCCCAGCCCCACTGAGACCCATGCCACAGGTAAGAAAAAGGATCGCTCCAGTGCATCACACACCAGCGCAATGCCTTGGGGTTGCTTGACCCTCAGCGACGGAGAAAAGCGACGGGTGACTCTCAACAGACAAGCAGAGGCGCACCTCTTGACCCAGCAGCAGAATCAGATCTATGGGACCTTTTGTTCCTAGCCGGGCTCATCCTGAGCCCTTGCCACTAGGACCCACTGCCACCCAGCATTCCTCGTTCTCCATGAATGCCTCTGTGATTCCGGGAGAACGGGTGACGCACAAGCCACGGTTACACTGCTAAGCAGAGCAAGAAAGAGGATTCAAAACACCGTGGGTGTGGAAGTAGCCCAGGCACATCCAGAAAGGAAGGAGGGGGGGCACAGATGCTCAATAGGAGGCCAAAGAGGAGCAGAAACAAGAGAAAGTCACAGAGTGACCTTGCACAGCCAAAGAAAGGGACTCCCATCCATCAGAGAGATAAAAGCTGCAAAGCGCAACCTTGACCACATGGCCGGGGAAGTGACAGCGTGCTCAGCTCAGCCGGCACTGCGATGTTTCTCGCACTGCAGAAACCATGGCGGGAGGCGCAGTCGGAAGGCTGTGTCGCCATCCCGCCTGTCCCGACAGAAGCGGGGGCCCTGAAGTCTAGGCGGCTGCATGGGCCCGTCGTCTCCACCTGAAGCAAGCGAGTCGTGGCAGAACGTTCGGGACCAAGCCGCCCTGCGCACTTTGCGCTGCGACGTATTAGAAGACGACGTGCGTATTTTCATTCCTCCACGCAGTTACTGCGAGGACTGCAGCTAGCCTAAGGGATCCCTAAGGAAGTGAGGGGCCAGCAAGCGGCTTTCGCCTTTCCCTGCTCTGATGGGGAGCACCAGGAAAAGGGCTTTGTGGGCATGTCTGTTCGGCACCGGGAATTCCGGGAAGTCTCTGCTGAGCGCTGTTGGAAACAGGATGCTGGGGTAGGCGAGTCCTGAGCACAGATCTGGCAGGGCTGTTCTGATACCATAAACAGGAAAACCAAGTTGGGGAGCGGGTGGGTGTCAAAGTGGATCTCCTTCCCTTTGCCGGCTATCAAAAAATAAATAAAAACAAGGAAACGCCAAGCGTTTGCAAAATGAGGAAAGGAGCTGGGCTTCCGGTTCGGAGGAACACGCCAGCTACCCTTTTCAAAAATCTAAAATCATGCTAATGTCCCAGTGCGCCCACTGCAGCACTCTGCAGGGGCAACTGGAAGCATTTCCTCTTGAGGAAGGACTTCCCAAGGAACCGCTGCAGACAGAACAGAAGCTCTGCCTCCCGCCCACCATTTGCAGAATCCCCCTCCCCACAGTTCACCCTGGCAAAGGTCCATGGCTCTCTGCACATGAAGACCCGAGGCAAGACAGCAGGGCACAGAAAGGAAAAACATTCATGCGCACACACCCTGAAGCTCAGGCTAAAAGGGGCCATCCAAAGGTGCAGCGCTAGATCACGCAGCTCATTCGCAGCAGGCACCGTGCCAGCGTAAACGGTGCCAAGGGAGGTACAAAAACCCTCGGCACCAGCTGTTTGCCAAGCTGTGCCCTACAGGTACAGTTTACCCCAGATTCAAGTTGAGACGGGGGGGGGGACCCACATGGAGCCCCACCTGCTCCCTTTGCAGCAGAGCTTAGCAGCAGAAGAGGTGGAATTGGAGCTGGGCCGTTCGCTCAGCAGAGCGGAGCAAAGCTTCGCCATCCCGCCCCGCTTCCTTCCAGGAAATAAACAGCCGGAGAGCTGCAGGACTTGGGGGGGGGGTATTTTGCACATGTTCGCACACCCCACCAACACCCCCTCCGCTACACCATTCTTTGGAATCAGTGAAGGGCAGCGGTTAGAGTTTCGTGCTGGGACTCAAAAGGATTTGGATTCTAGTCCCCACTTAGCCGCAAAGCTCGCTGGGTGGTTTTGGGCCAGTCACCAATTCTTGGCCTCACCTACCTTGCAAGGTTGTTGTGAAGAAGCAACAGAGAGGAGGACCGTGTGAGCTGCCCTGGTGCTCTCCAGCTGTTTTTGATAGCACCCAGAATTCCTTACAGTGGGCCATGATGGCTGAGGCTGATGGGACTTGACACACATTTGGGGGGCGTCAGGAGGCTACTCCAGAAACTGAAGTAGGTGACCAGGCCACCAGCATTTCAGACAGAGAGCTTCCCCAACCCTGCCTGGAGGTGCCGGGTCTTGACTCCATGTGCCAAGCACCCTCTAGCCACAGCCCGTTCCCTCTAAGGCACATGTCCACACACACACACACACACACTAAGTAATATTATGTGTTTGGTACAGATCAATATCCAGGGTGGCTTTGGTTTAAGTCCACATCCAGCCACATATCAGGCACACACAATCACTTGCTTTCAGCCCCATCAACCTCACAGGGTTGTCTTTATTCAAGCATTTATCATAATCTTAGGCAGCCCTTTTCCTCTGCCAGGCACCCAAAGTAGCTTCATAATCCTCCTCTTCTCCAGTGGATCTGCACAACAACCCTGCAAAGTAGGCTAGGCTGAGAGCCAATAGCTCAAAGTCACCTGACAAACTTTGTGGCTCAGAGGGGACTAGAACCTGGATCCCTTAAGTCCTAGTCTAACACTTTAGCAACGACGCCGTAGTGGGCGAGGCGGAGAGGGGTGCTTTTTTGGTTAGAGGATAAACACAGGAGGCAAGAATGACAACTGCGCCTCCCTGACATTTTGGAAAAACTGGATTTTTAAATGCAATTTCATCATTAATCTCAGGCTGGCTGTCGGCTGAACCAAACCTAAAGTCTTGACACCACCCCTTCTGGTAAGTGCTTAATGCCAGCAAGTCATCTTTGCTCTTGTTTAGCATGAGCCTGTTTCCACTATCAGCAAGGCGAAGAAGAGGCGGGCGGCTCTTTCAATGCCTCATTTGCTGGCATGGGATGGGAAGATCAAGGATCACTCAAAGACGCTGAACTCATCAAGGACAATCAAGGCTCCTTCCCACATGAGTCATCAGGGCATGTGCAGAATTTTTCAGAGGACTGCGGGAGAAGAGCCAGAAGGGGATCCAGCCGCAGGGTGATGGCCCCTTTACTCGAAGATCCTGCCAGTGACAGAAGTGTGTCGGAGACAGATCTTACGGGAAGCGAGAGCAAACGAGGCTGACCAAAAACACGTGCCTGTGATGTGCCCGGGAAGAAACGCAAGCTCAAAGATGACCAGTATTCTTGTACCTTAAGAGACTCATCTTCCGCCCACCTGCCTTGAGTGGGTGGCTTGTCCGCACAAGCACAGCCCTGCACGACTTGGAAGCTCACATCCAACCGCCCAAGCAGAGGCTGGCCTGCATAATGGGCAGAGGGGCGTGTTTATCCAGTATTCCTGCAGCTCACACCTGACTCACAAGGAGCGAGCAATGAACACAGATCACTAGAACAGCACCACGGACACCCTCCAGGTTGTCACTGCTTAGCCAGTCTGTCCAAGGGAGTCAGGACCGGCCCGTCTCCATCTCAGGCTTCTCTCCACATCCTTTCCTCGACTGCCATTTCCGCTGTCAGGGAAATTAATGGCTGGAAGCGAACTGCGGCTATGTAGGGAACATTCACTCTCATTTCTTTGAGGGGATCATTTCCAAATTGGGGGGGGGGTCCTTGTCTGCCTTCATGGGTAGCAGCTATCCATTGTTCTTAATAGACCAAGGTCCTTCTGTCCCCCAGTTGCTTTGTGGTTCCCAGACCCGTAGTGCCAAATTAGGAGGCAAATAAAGCACAGCTTCCTTGAGCTCCACTCTCATGGTGGAAAGGCAGAATATAATTGAACAAACGCATATTCCATCTGAGAACCAGTGTGACTTTGTGGCTTGTTTGATTGATTGATTGATTGATTGATTGATGGTTTCAGGCTCCACCTCACCATGGCGCTCTTAGAGCACCTTTAGGCCAGTCGCTGACTCTCAGCCTCACAAGATTGAGGCGAGGATTAAACACAGACGGGGACCAGGTTGAGAAGAGGATAAAACCAAGAAGGGACCAAGTTGTATGCCAACTTAGATTTCTTGCAGGGTGGTGGTGGGGTGGATGGGACAGGATATAAACCCTAACAAATAATAATAAATTTTCTGCAGGAAGCAAACACAGAAGTGATAGTGAAAAAACCATACAATAACAATGCCTAGATGCCAGTAAAATTCAGTGAATGAATCAAGGCACGACAGGATATAAACCGCACCAGGAAGCGCCTCTAATCCTTTCAACTGGAGATGCCAGGTATTGTACCTGGGACCTTCCAAAATCTTAACTTTATAATCCTTTCATCCCTCTGTATCTACGGTTTTAACAGCCTAGCTCTGCAGAATGTGCTTTAAAAGGACTCCCGAAACAAGAATGGTGATTGTATTATCCTCTTAGTCGTAAAATCAGAGTGACGGAAGGGTGGATGTTCTCCACTGCTATATGCTTATGAGGAGAATTATGGAATCAGCGAGACAGACACCCTCCCTGAGTAAATGAGACCGAGGTGATGACATCCCATGACGCCCCAGGTCCACCTCACAAGCACCAAGGTTTATTCAAGTCTTTCCTTTCTGAATATGCCAGTTATAAACAGAACCTCCACTTCAGTTGCTGAATAAGCTGAAGTGTTGATACGGATTGCTTCTAAAGATTCCATGAAACTTTATGGCTGGGGGTGGGGGAGTATTCCATGGATTGAGGACAAGTTTGTGGCTTTAAGCTCTCTCTCGCTCCTGTGCCCACAGTGGGAACATCCACATTGCCTGTTCCAATTCTGCCAAACCAACATTTGGCATCCCATCACGCTTATCCCACTCAGCACGGTGTTGTGGGTCTCCCGTGTCACCTTGCAGCGCAGCGGGTGCTGCACTGATGCGAGAACAATAAAGAGCTCAGTGACCAACACTAACCCGTTGAGCTCAGGAACATCCCACGAAGCTGAACGGTGGGAGACTCAGGAAAAAGGAAGACCCTCTTCCATAGCCCAGAGTGAACTAAGGCATTTGGCTAGCGTGAGGGGTGCTGATGGGCACCAAATTGGAAAGCTGGACAAATTTCTGGAGGAGAAGGCTCTTGGTGGTTATTCTATTTGATGGCCACATGGTACCACCGGGTTCGGGGTCAGTCCACCTAGGGGAGCAGGGTGGAACAGCCCGCTTCTGGGTTTTCCACGGACAGATGTCTGGTCACTGTGTGCTCAGAATGCTGGTCTAATGGCGTGATCTGTGCATGCTTGCACATATTGAATCCCTTTTTGGGCTTCAGCTTTCACAGACTCCTACCACAAAAGCTTATGATCTCGATTATTCAACCACGAGAAGGTGCCACGAGATGGTTCCTTTTTCTGCCACAAGGCATAAAGCAGCTACCACCGAGGAAACGATAGCATTCGAAAAAGGAGTCCCGAGCCTAATCCCATCTCTGCTGGAGGGCAGGATTCATCTGTTTCAGTTCCAGAACAGCCAGTGCAGCACTTGTTTCTGTGGAATCCCAAGGGATTTGTGTGGGTAACAAGCACACGACCTTCCAGGAGTAGTAAGACTTTCTTCAAGACCAAACATGAACAACTGGAGAACCACGTAACGTGCGGAGAGGAAGACATTTGCCCGTTCCGCACTGAGGTTACAGCAAAAGGAGATTTGACAGTCAGAAGCCTAGAAATGTGACTGTTCCGACACATCTGATGGCAACACACAGATTCGTCGTCACCCCTTCTTTTTCTTCTATCAAAGGTTTCCTCCTGCTGTTAGTATTCACATTGGAAACCTATGGGGCGGAGACCTGGTTGACAATCCAGCACTCTCCAGCTGTTTGGGACTACAACCCCCCATAAGCCACAGCCAGCATGGCCAATGAACAGAGATTATAGGGTTCCCAAAACTAAATATCTGAGGGATACCAAATTGCTCACCTCTGCTCTTCGTGCATTATAATTTTCTTTAAAATTCACCACCAACTTGGAAAGAGGAGTTGTTTTTTAAAATCATGCAGGTTTAGCAGAAGAATAGAAAAATTGATAAACAGAGATTTACAACAGACGGAGGTTGAGAAAGATTAACCAAAAATGCTTAGGGGAACATGTCTGGAGTTAAGTTTTCGACAACAGACACTCTTCCAACTGGTGGCTTTGAAACTTTTCCAACCAGAAATTGTATGGCGACTTGCACCACTGCAGATGTTTGGGATTGGGTTCCCTTAACAGCAGCTTTCGGAAGACGCTCCCTTTTAGGGGTTAGCCTGCCTCTTAGAAAGGTTACTTGCTGTCTAAAAATACATAATTATGTGCTGAAGTTTTTAAAGTTTCCCCAATGAAAAACATGTGTTCTTGCCTTAAAAAGGGAACTTGTGCAGCTTTAGAAGAAAGGTTTACAAAAAGGAGAAGCAGTACCTATACTCAAAGCAGGAACAGATTGCTTCCAGTGATTCTCCAATTGGGTTTGCACTGAACTGAGATGAAAGCGATTTGAGGGAAGTTGGCAGCTAGTTGGAAGGCATGACAAAAAATGACAAGGAAGTACAAAGAAGGGACAGCAATATTCACCCTCTCAAATCAACCCACTGTAAAATCGAGTCTATTTATTTTGCAAAACGATTCAAGCAGAAGTAAAGTGACAAAATCTTGGGAAACCTCACCAGAGAAAGGTGGAAATGGACTGCCAAGCCTTCTCATGGCAGTTAAACGGGGAAGAACAAGGTAACAAAGGAGCATCAGAAACTGTTTTCTCTTGAGCCACACCAATGGTCCCTGCAGCCCTGGCAGTGGCTTTCCGGGGTCCCAGGCAGCCCCTTTCCCGGCCCTGCTGGGACAGTCCAGCGCTCCAATCCGGGAGCTTCTCCATGCCCTGCTAAATTATGGCTCTTCTGAAGCGGCAACCACAGCAATGATTCTCCAGCAGTGTGTCCTGAGAAATAACTGAACAAAAGCCCCTGAAAGCCTCAACTCAGGGGAGAAGGATGCAGAAAGGACGGGGAATATGTAGTTACTACGCTCATCATTCTTAACTGGAAGCCATGCTGGCTGGGGCTAATGGGAGCTGATGTGAAAAAAGCCAGGTTTAGACAGCACTGAGCCAGTGAACCAATGATCTGCCTTGCTCCAGAGGCAGCTTCTTGAGTTTAAGACTGCTCCCCTAAGCGGGTGGGCTTAAATCGCCCTTCTCCAACCCGGCTTGCCCTCTGCGTGTGCTGGATTACAACTCCCAGCATTCTAGCCACAGCTGGCTGGGGGTGTTGGGGCTTGTGGCTGCACAGTTCTGGAAGGCACCAGGTTGGAGGAGGAGGGCCGATACGATCCAATTTGGCGAGGCACCAGGGGTGAAGCTGGCAGTAGAGAAGGGCCTCAGATGGTGCGGTCAGTTGCCGGGAAGAGGGCAGGGACGGCCCTCCGGCCATGGCAAGCGCCTCCCATTAGTCCTTCCTGCAGTGCAGCATCACCTGAAGGAGCAGGCGGAGCCCACCTCTTGCTGTAGGGCTGCGATGCCTGGCATGATAGGAGGGGGCCCACTTTTATCCCAGACCTGTAGCAAAAAGGGCATGGCCACCAACAAACACCAACAAACATGGCCACCAACAAACAAACAAAAAGCAAACACGCTGGACAAACAGCCCAACATGGTCAAGCCACCTTCTTAAACGTGCTTAGCATGTTCAAAGACCCATGTTGTCTGGAGGCTGAATCCCGCCTGGACCCCCAACAGACATCCAAGCGCCAGAGTTGCCTCCAAGTGGAACTGGACTGGACTGAGTGCAAGCAGGCCAACTTGCCTAGTCTGTGAATACTGGGGGTGGCCTTGTGTGTGTGTCACAGGAGGAGAATGGGAGGGCTCTGGCTGCAGGGACTCACAGCCACAGGAGCCCCGTGCAGGCATTCAGACATGCACACCTGCTCTCCACCCCGTGCTCACTGGGCCCGTTCCTCTGCCGCTCGGCTCCGCCAGCTTGCTTCCCTGCGCAATTCAGAACCGGGACTGAGCGACGTTCTGAAATATGCAGGGGCGACAGAGGGACGAGGTCGGCAAGCGCGAGGCCACTCTCTCCATAACTGCAAGAACTGGGAGGTGCCCGAATGGGGCTTTAAGAGGGGATCAGGGAGGCAAACCTGGAAATGATCGCAAGGAGGAGTTTTGCCATAGAAGGCCATTTTTTAAAAAAAGCCCACAAAAAGACAAGTGCAAATGAATGAACCGACAAACAAGGCCCGCGACTTCTCTGGCCCTGATCGACATCGCTGGGCCATTAGACACAACAACTTAAAGGAACCTCCAAGGGACATCGCCCGATTCCACCCCACACGCCTCCTGCTCAAGGGGGGGGGTCACACGGCCCCCCCTTGCATGACCTGCAGCTTTGCTTCCCACTAGAGGACTCTCACCCGCTGCTGCTCGGAACCAAGCCCTGGCCTAGACGGGCTTCACCTGCTCCCTCAAGCGGCTCACAGGTGCCCCGGCCAGGCCTGCCGTCTCCAGGGAGCGGGGTAAAACATCCCTGCCGGAATGCACAGAGAGGGGACCGTCCCAGACACAGGCCAATGCGACACAAGCTTGCTTCCTGCCAGCTAAGCTGCCCGTAGTATTGCAAGGTGGGGGGGGGGGGCGCTGGGGATGTGCCCCCACTGATTTCTATGGAAAAGCGTGTTTAAGACCACTGCCTCTTTTCATTCTGAGGGCTACTCTGAAGTAAAGAGGTGGGTGGCCGACAACGAATGGCGCTATTTCCCCATTTCGACCAGCAACACTCTATGTGCTGACTCCCAGAAGTACGAAGAAAACATAACCCTGCACAAGAGAAAATAATGTCACACTCCCAAAGAAACTTCTATATCTGAGTGTCTAGTTATGACTACTTCAAATAAAAAATGTTTTTACCATTAACTTCTTAATATCTGTTTTCCAGGAGCAGGGCTTGTTTGATTGATGTTCAATTCATGTGAAAGACAAGAGCAGCTTTTAGCACGAGCAACAGTTGTGAAAGTGAGGGGGTAACACTCCTCCTTTTCCTTTGAAAATGCTTAGTTTTCCATTAGAAAATGTCCAGTTCCCACCAAAAAAGGTGGTGAAGGGGAACACCCCCACATCTGTTTCTCGTGGGGTGCAATTTCACGGCCACGTAGTTCATTTCTAATAGCTTTGGGGCCATACCGAAGCTTAGGCCTTCTCAGAGTAGATCTATTGAAATAAAAGGTGCTCGAATGAGACTAGCTGTGGGAACAAGCCTCCGCCTGAGAGCAAGATGCTGCGACTTTGGCAGTTACATCCAGAGAAAGTCAGAAGCGAGGGAGGCTGCACAGGAGCCCACCGGGGGGGGGGGGTCTTTCCAGATTTGCTTCCCGGGGGCCATGCCCTGAAAGCCGTGTCCTTGGCGACAGGATGTACGTTTCCGAAGCCGAAGTGCAAGGTTGACCTGCGGCTTCCTCCCTGGAGGGGGGTTGCGATGGGAAGGATGGGGGGGGGGGGGGGGGGGGGCAGGAGATCAACACGTGTAAGGAGCACCGTGCACAACGGGATCAAAGCAGAAAACTTTTCGCAAACCGCCCCGCGCCCGCAGCCCTCCCGGGAGAGCCGGCCCTGCGCACGCCCAGCGACCCCCGCAGCCGGCCCGCGGACGCCCCCCGCCCGGGCTCACCTTGCAGGAGTAGGTCTGGTGCACGGGGTCCACGTTCATGATCTCCTCCACCGTCCCGGTGAGCACCACGTTGGCCGCCTCCTCCCTCGACTCCAGCTCCCGCTCCGGACAGCCCGCGCGGCCGCTGCCCAGCCAGGATGCCAGCAGGAAAACGCAGGCGAGGGGGAGCCCGGGGGGTCTCCTCGCCCACCCCATGGCGGCACAAAGGACCGGCCGCGGAGGGGGCTGCCGAAGCGGGCGGAGAGCGGCGCCGGGGGGCCAGGCACGGCGCGGCGCGGCGGCGGAGCTCGTCCAGCCAGCGGCCGATCAAGCCCGCGAACTCCGACTCGGCTGCGCCCGCGGAGCGGCCCCGGGCTGCATGGGGGCTGCGGGAGGGGAGCCGCGGGCCCTTCTGCTCCCGCTGCGGGGGGCGGGGGGCGGGCAGGGGAGAGAAAGCGGAGCGAGGGGGCGGGCGAGAGAGAGAGAGAGAGAGAGAGAGAGAGAGAGAGAGATGGAGTCCCCAGCTCTGGCGAGGCTCGGCGCTTTTCTTCCCCTGCCGCTGCTCGCTCGCTTCTCTCTCTCCCGCTTTGCCCGTGTGAGAAAAGGCTAGAGGGGGGGGGGGGGGTTTTGCATGCGATCTGAATTGCTGATAAGGAAAGGGGGAGGGGGCAGGCGAAGGGGAGGCTTGGCAAAAGGAGAGGGGGGTGAAGAGAGAGAGAGCGAGCGAGCGAGCGCCGAGCCTCCCAGCCCGCTCGCCTCCGTCGCCTTTGCGAGAGCGAGCGAGAAGCGCCGGAGCGAGGGGAGAAACGCCACCCGCAGGAAGCGCGGCTCACATCAGGTTAATGGATAATCAGGCCTCCAGACGTGATGTGACTTTTAAAGGTGCAGCTCGGAGGCGGGCGGAGGGAGCTCGGGCAGCCGTGTGCGGCAGGGCCGGGCTGCCTCTCCTCCTCTTCCTCCTCCCCCTCCCCGCCCTCTTGTCTCCTGGCGTTCCGCCGTCCTCCCTCCCGCTCGGCTAGCTAGCCCGGTGCGGCCAGGGCTGCCCCCGGAGCCCGGAGCCCAGGGCCCCAAATGCCCACGCAGGCAGTGGGGGGAAGAAGCCCTGTCTGGCTGCGGAGACGGGAAGAGCCTGGAGCAGTCTGCTTCACACGTAACCAGATCGGAGAAACCCAGGCTCAGTTCCGTACGCAGCTGATCAAGGAAGCCCAATGGTCCCCCCCCCGCCCCAGTGCTGAAATCCCTCCATTCAGAGGGGCCCACAGCGCTCCCCTGCTCCACCCCGTTGCTCTGCCCCTGCGCTTTGTGGAAGGTACTCCCAATAAGTTTGGATGTACTTCCTAAAAAGATGACAGCCCTGAAGAGCAAAGTGCAACCAAGAAGAATTAAGTGTGAAGAATTGCAAGGTTTACTGTTTGCTTTCGAGCACCATCCTATGCATGCCTGCTCACAAATTCCAGATTTTAACTATGCACTGCGTCTGAAGAAGAACTCAGTGCTTCCGTTTATCTGTCCTGCCACTCGGCTTCCCCAAGTTCTAGAATTACAGGAGGGGGAGAATTTTTCCCCTTTCATAATACTAGAATCTGGGGTAACCTCCCCACTTTTTCCTCACTATGCAAAATATCACCCAGCTGCAGCATGCAGCTTTATTTCTAAACTCAAACATCGCCATCTTTCCTCGCTGGGGAGCTGTTCGAAACCCTGCCAATTTGCACAGTGCTGTTCCAGACCACCTGCCTGCACGGTGGGCAAGGATTATCCCTCGAAAGCTGTCCAGAGTGGCAGCCATCACAACCTTCTTGCTGAAATTAATGTCATAGTTGTTTTTGTTTTTATATAACATTTTATGGAATTTGTTGTATTGTTTTTAATTGTACGTATTGTGAGCCGTCCCGAGATGGCGAGGCATATGGTGAGGGCATATAAAAGTTTAAAATAAATAAATAAATACATACTTAAAAATAGTCTAGCTAGGCACCGCTATGAAAAATCCACTCCTTTTACAAATGCTGGCATCTCCATCTCAGGGGACGAGGTGGCAATGGGTTGGAGCGCTCACTCCTTCCCTGAGAACCCGGAGAGCAGCTGCTCCTCAAACTACACAGTTTAGCGCTGAACTAAAGAGCCCAGTAGCCTCACGTACAACATGGCAGCTGCTAGCGTAGCTCACTAACAGCTCAACAAAACCTCCATGTTTAGCAGCAGCCTACCTTCAAATGCCCACTGCTAGGGAGACATCAATGGGGGCAGACTTCTGTCTCCGTGACCTTCCTGAAGTCTTCTGTTTGATATTTAAGAGTTTTACATACCCCGCCCTCAGCACATTGCCCTCGGAATGGTTTGCAAATAGTTAAACTTTTGGAGAGAAAGAACAGGCGCCAGGACTCGATCTCTCTCTCTCTCTCTCTCTCTCTCTCTCTCTCTCTCTCTCTCTCTCTCTCTCTCTCTCTCTCTCTCGGACAAATCAGGACTTGTGGGGACCCTGGCAGTCCTGTATTCTTTGAATTACTAGCTGGCATTCCCTGGTCCAAGGCTGGTGCCAATGGGAGGCCTGATTGGGCATCTGCCGAGGGGCTGCTACCAAGAGCCCCGTGGGTTTGCTCCTGCTCTTCCCCAGGGCAATCTGCTTGCTTACCTGCCTCTTATCTAGCCAGACAGAAAGATGGAGGGGCAGGAGTCACCGTGGCTTCACCTGTTGAGCAAGCCTGTGGCACCATCGATGGGACAGCAGGTGGATTGGGAGCCAGGAGGCCCACTGAGGGAGGGTCCATGGAGGGGGACTTGTCTGGGACTAGAACCTTCCCGGCCCCACGTCCATCTTCTGCGTGGACATCCCTTGAAGCTCTTGAGACACAAGCAGAATGAAGACCATTTTGCTGATGGGAGGCTTCCCTTGGGCTCACCGTGTGGAGTGAATTTGGCAGGAACGTTTCAGAGTGGCTGAAGCAGCGTCTACCCACTAGCGTGGAGTGGAGAAAGCCTTCAAGCCTCAGGAGAGAGAGCCATCAGGGTCACGGCACCTTTTTTTAATGCAGTATTGTTTCATACGCTTCACGAATCCCCAAGCTGTGGGAAGATTCAGTTGCAGGTGCCATTTGCTGGTTCAAAGGGTGACTCTCTCCAGGTCTGCTCAGGCGTATACCCCACTGAATTCACTGGGACTTCTTCCTAGATGGGTGTGCATAGGACTGTAGGGTCAGTTTCTCTGGAGGACTGGAGATTTTTACATGTCTGATGAAGTGAAAATGCATCAGGCACACAGCATCCAGAGGAGCAGCTGTATGTCACAACTTCAGGATGACAGAGAAAAGATTTGTATCAGTTTAGATTCCTGTGAGTCTGAACTGTGGATTCTGCAACGCTTTTCCCCGGAACGGGCTGCTTCTGCAGACTTCGTATTGTTTTAACCTAGAAGACCTTATAAGAGTTAAAACAGCAAAAAAAGAACCTGTATGTTCGAGTTTGCTATTAAAGGTCTTTCGCTGAGTGTGTCCCTCAGGAATGTTGCCGAGGATGTCAGGAAGGGAGAGGGCCTTTTACCAACCCTGGTTTATGATCACCCACAGATTAGTGCTTTTATGGGTCCATCTTATTTTACTGATCATTGTCCTTAACCGTTTTACATTGTTGCAGATTCTAATTTTGCTGTATATTGCCTCCAGTCTTCCTTTTCACTGGTAGAATGGGATTTAAGAAATTGTTGATCAACAGACAAGTTTCACTGTAGGCCATTACAAGATTGACAAAGGAAATAGTAAAAAATTAAGAAAATTCGTTACGAACAGACGTTAATTTTAGAAAAATAAATAAAAACTACTTTAATTGCTATCAGCTAGCAACCCCCTTCAATCCCACCTTTAATCTAATGTCATAGCTGCCAATGCAGACAAAGGAAACTCTACAGGATATCTCAGCATCATTGTCTGGTACCATAAAAGCAATTGTCTCAGATTCCAAACATATGCATCAGAGGCAGATAAAATTCCAGCTTAAAATTTGTCTCTTGGAGCTCTATAAAGCAGACAGGATAACACATAATGAGGAAGATTCTACACCACAGGAGAACTACAAATACATAGATGATGTTCTATTGGAGTGTGAGAATAATGACCAACCAAAACAACTATTTTCGTAGCTTGAAAGTGCAAAGCAGTGAAGGACCCTCTAAGCTTATAACTGGGAATGTTGGCTATTGGTGTAGAATGGTATTTAAGAAATGTTTGGTCAAGTGCCATTGAGTAAGTCCCTCAAAAGCCCACAAGTGAAACACAAGGTCAATGGGTATTCAGGGATTTCCACACACTACAGTTCTTTTCAGCTGCCACAGCCAATCACAACGATCGATCTCTCCTCTTCCATGACTTCGCCTAAACATCCCCAATCTGGTGCCCACTGGATATGCTAGGCTACAGTTCCCATCATATCCATCCAGCATAATGGGTGTTGCCACCCACCACATCTGGCGTGCGCCAGGTCGCATGGCGCAAGCTCTTCCGATCCCATTGTCAAACCAAAGACAAACCCAAACAAAAACAGTTCTCCCACCTAGCAGAGGAGTTCTTCGGATGGGTCTTAAAAATCCTGGAGCTTTATCTCTTTAATAAAAGCTTTGCTCTGTGTTTGAACGTGTTGAATCCATCTCATCGCTCTCTTTTAAAAATTTAATCCCCAGTGGTAATTTCTGACACAGTCGGATGGCTTTTGTGTGTTCAGTGGGGAAAAAATCTCTTGATGTCGCAATCCAGCAGCTTCCCTAATGCGTCGCCACTGGGAGACCATTTCTTAGTTAGGCCTGTCTGCCTGGGTAATGATTTTCAAATAAGTAAATCTATTAATGAGATCACAGTAAGAGCTACGCGGTGCCAGGGGAGGGAGGGCTATGTGGAATGCTTGTGCCACTTGGGAGGCAGGTCTGATGGGCAAACAAAGAAAGGAAAACAAGCGCCCTGTTCTTTCTGGATCGACTTGCAGCGGGGGGAAGAATGGCTCACCTCTGCTGAGAGACCCGTGGCTCACCCGCAGCCTAAGGTGTCCGTGTTGGAGGAGAGACAGCTCCAAGGCCTCACTGTTTCAGAATAGAAACCAGACAAGGCAGCTCTTCAAGAAAGGGGTGTTCCCTGGGTAGGCTTTCAAAGACAGGATGGTAATCGAGGCCACAGGCCCACCTGACAAGAGTGTGATGCACACTGTGGAGGTTGCGGAAGCTTCGGGAAGTGGGATTGGTGTCTCACCTCCAAAATCTTCACATCTGTTCCTGACATCGACGTTGCTCAGGGGTGACTCAAAAGCCACTTCCTTCAGACCTTCCGAGATATGTCCCTTCATCCTACCAGAGATCCCTCATGCCAGTGTAAACAATGCTATCATTTGTAATGTTGATGGAGCATGCAGTGGTCAGAGGAAGCAAGATTATGGGACTGTGATGCTCCACACCATTCCAGAGTATTCGTCTTTCAAGCTTGCTTCGATGGGCGGCAGCGGCTTTCCAATGTCTCAGGTAAAGACCATTTTTGCTTTGCTATATAGAAGCAGAATCTACTGGCATCTTGGCAAGCTAGGGTTTTGTTTCAGCCTTTTACTAAGGACACTGCTTGAGCAGAAATGGACCGATCCATCTCTTCTCTGCCAGATGGGCTTCATTCCCTTTCCCCAAACAGACGCGGTGAGTTTTCCATCAGCCTGTTTACTCACCTACGATGCAATTCCTGCTGATCAGGTGAGTTGCTAAATATAAGATTGTTTTAAGCCATTATTTTAAGTGACAAGCCAGGTACAGTGCGCTGGCAGAAAGTGGCACAATCACACCTATGTCATGCATAAATTCAGAAACAAGTGTTCCCAAGTAACATCACGGCTGAAGAATGACGGGTGCGCATTTTTCCTTTGGGCCGACAAGAAGTTCTTGCTTTGGACATTACTGTCTCTGTCATAACACCGGGATCTGGGGGGCCGATCCACAAAGCTGGTTGGTGGGAGCTTCAGGACAGAGAGAAGGGCTTCTTCACGCAGAACAGAGTTCATACACAGGATCCAATCCCACTCAGCGGGGTGGGGGGCTTTAAAGGGGACAGGACGAGCGCATGGAGGAGGTGGCTATCAAGGGCCACTGGTCCTACAGCCATATGCACCCACCCGTATCGCTGGGTTTAGGGTCATATGCAAGAGTGCAGCAAGGGGGGGGGTCAAAGCTGAGGACCCCGCAGGCCAGCCCCCCACCCCCATTGCCACCAAGCGAGTGACTGGGGATCCCAGAGTGACCGCAGCAACGTAGTTGTGATGGCGTTGTGATTTGAGTTTCAAGTGCAAAACTGTATTTGTTCAGGTTATCTATTTTAAAAAAATAACCAGGCAGGCGTGCCACAGTTTTATTGTCATTGCTCGAATATCTTGGCAATTGTAGGAACAGTTTTAAAGCACAGAACGGCATCTGGATGCAGGGCGAACATGTTAGTTCTGTGCTGCACAACTGAATATGTGTGGCCACCACAATGCAATAATTAAGTCCAGGATCTAAAACCACCGATTACCGGATAGAAACAGTCTCTTTAACCACTTGCTTCACACCAAACATGATTTCATGCCTCCTGTTACTCCCCTTATTTTCTAAGCTCAAACGCCACAAACATTCTGCCCTTTCCACACAGGGGATTTGCTCCAGATCCCTTCAAGTGGGGAGTATTTTCCTAAGCCGTTTCCAGCCCCGCAATATTGTTTTCAGTATGTAAGGACTGGAACTACACACAATATTTCAAATGTGGTGCCACCGTAAAGTCGTATCAGTATATTTTGATATTGTAGTTTCTATTGTAGTGTGTTGTAGTTGTAGTGTATTGTAGTGTAGTGTGTTTTCCCTTACGCTTCCCTAGCCAGAATCCAGCTTCTCCACAGCAGCTGCACGCTGGTCAACAATTCCACTCCAGGACATCTGATGCTGGAAAAGCGGGTATTTGGTTGGATCCAGAAGGACTTCTCTTACAGTAGAAAATTCTATAAGTTAATTATGCACTCAGTGGTGCCGCAGCGGAAGAATCATCTGGAAGCGCTAAGCAAGCCTGCCTTGTGCCAGCTGATTTTCCATTACAAATGCCATCAGACACACATGAACACAAAGCATTTGCATTACCGTGGCAAATGTAGGTTCAGAAAAACATGTTTGCTGTGGCCACAAGTCACTCTTGCCACCATTCCCGGCAAATCTTTCTAGCCCCAAAGAAGCCGGATGACTTCTTTAATTCTAAAAAGGCCAAAGAACAAAACAAAGAAGGCTCTCCATTATCAAATCCCATTTTAAAAGTGCACTGAGGTTAATTGTATTACTGGTACTCGAGTGCCATCTTTGAGCGTGAAGGTATCCTAACGGGGACGGATGGAATAAATCTCTCCTTTGTAGGAGGGGAGGAGAGAACCCCAGAATCGCAAGCCTTTGACATTCATCTTTTCCCCCCTGGAAATCCCATCACAACCGACATTTCCCTCGACCGCTTCTAAAAGAAGGATGCTTCTGTACATTAGCCCTGACATGTCGGCGGCCGGGGGATGCTAGGGACCGGTTGCATTTAATTACTGGTCCTGGTGGATTTATTACCATTATGCCTGGATTAATTGGAAAAGTAAAAAAGCTTCATCAAGCGATCCATCTTCTCTAAGTTACTTACCTTGTCATGGGCTAATAACAGTGAAATAAAAACCTTTTGCTGCATCGTAGGAAATGGATTTCCGTAATTCCTCGCGCAGAAAATTTTAAGAGGCATTTGAAAGCAGCAGAAGATGATGGATTGGGCTAACCAGAGGGCAGCAGGGGGGTGTTCGAGAAGGAATACAGCCATTCTCTTTCAAACGTAAAATACAAAGAATAAAAATTGTGCTTTGAAAAGGCAGGACAGAACACCGGCTGTAACTACTGTAACAATTCTTCCGTTGTTTTTCTGTTGGACAGGTTTTTCTCATCTAAA
This sequence comes from Varanus komodoensis, assembly GCF_004798865.1. NCBI lineage: Eukaryota > Metazoa > Chordata > Lepidosauria > Squamata > Varanidae > Varanus > Varanus komodoensis. The sequence continues at coordinate 1,423,863 of NW_025336059.1, forward strand.
AAAAAGTTTCCAAAACTGTCTCACTGTTCATTTTAGAGATGTGCAGATAAAGATCTTGCTAATAATCCAAAACTTATTGATCAAATGTGGCCTCCTTTACTTCTCAGTGGATTTTTGCTCAGCACCATTCTCTGTGCCCTGCACTGTGTGAGCTATTTTACTTGAGTTTGGCCACATGGGAAGGGGGCTTGTGCCAAGTCAGGCCAAGTCATCCAGCTCAGTAAACGAGGGAGAGCAGCCCCATCATGCCCCCCATAAAAATGGCATTTTCTAACACCAGTGGAAAGACGAGAGTTGAAATGAGCCACATGTCGACTGTTGTTGAACCACGGCTGGTTGTTGCTGCATGGGTAATTGTGTCATCTGAACCCTAACAAGCCATCGCTTGTTAATCACAAGCAACTCATGAACAGAACCCATGGTTTGGTGATGGGTTGTGAACTGTGGGTTGTTCAGCAAGGTTGTGGCTGAGACCCGATCCTAGGAGAACCCACATTTCATCGAGAAACACTCAACCCGTACTCGGTTTATAAACCGGCCACAAATGCAAATGATTTTCTAATATTGTGGGTTGGTTTGTTTGCTTTCAATGGGAAAATTGTTTCAATGACCGCTACCCATGGAGGGAGGGGATGAGACTGGCGGGGTTCCTCTGAGAAGATGGTCTACAGCTTTGGCAACACCCCTGAGAAATGCCTGCCTCACATGGGTCTAAACCAGCACATGGGCAATGCAATTTTAGGGAACATTAAAATACAGTCCCCGATATTCTAGCGGTGCCAAAGGCAAAAAGGGCACAATCACGATATATATTATATCTCTTATGGCCCATAAGGAAGCCTTGGGAGGCATTTCAGCCATTTAGAAGGGAAGGGCGAACTTAACAAAAGCAGAAAAAAACCCAAACAAGGCAGGATTGAGGAAGTCACAAGGTGGCAAGAGCCACACGTGTTCCTGCTCATCAAGCATCCAGGCCTGCAACCCTGTGAGCCTGGACTTAATCCCACCCACTCAAACACAGAACCCACCCCAGTTGTGGTGCCACCGATACCAGTCTTCCACTGGAGGTGACTTATATAGACCGTTGATTTATCTAGAGTCCAGTTCAAGGTCCCGCCTGGCCTTCTGTGAAGCTCACCGTGTGCCTTGGGACCATCATTGACTTTCACAGGGTTGTTGTGAGCATAGACCGGAGAGGGAGGGGATTATGTAAACTGCTTCGGGCTCTTTATTGGAAAAAGCAGGATATACATGTAATCAAACAATAAAAGTCGAGTATACTCTTTTTAAATAATGGTTTGCATTTCTAAATTATATGCTTGTAATTTCACATATGTACCTCTTAATAGATACTGCTGTCCTCTTTTTTCACTGTGCCTTTCCAATTTTCCAGTGATGAAGCAGAGGCTACTTTAGAAGCACAGCTGGTGCAACCATTTTGCAGCAGGCCCTCCTGGAATAAAGGCAATTGTAACTGTAATCGTAATTCGTCGGCCTGATTTAACAAGGCAGTTCTCAGAAACATACCCTGTCTCTCTCACCTCCACGCTCCCCTACCTGTGTGGTGTTTCAGATGTTTAAGCTGCCTGGCCCTACCTCAGAGGGGAGAGAAATAAAATCCAACCGTATTTGGGTCCTGCTCTTTGAACTGAAAAGGCATTGTGGGTTTTAGAGAAGAGGTTTCCAGTAAAAAGAGGTAGCAGGAATTTGAGGTGGGGGGGGTGAGCATGCGTGTACACACACACACACACACACACACACAGAGAGCGAGAGCGAGAGCGAGAGCGAGCGCACCTTTTGGCACAGCTCCGCACACCCCTGAAGAAGCCCGGCCTCACTGGTGTCTTCTGCATGCCCTCTGCTTGCACCGTACGAGGCCTGGGATGAGCACAGGCGCTCCTTCCCCTTGTGCTCTATTCCCCCCGCCCCACTCCCAGCACTGGGGAGAACAGAGAGGTTTCCAACCTGCAACTCTGCAATCCCTTTAAATCCATAAAAACAGGATTAATGGGTGCGAACTGTCAAGGAGTAGACAGAGAATTTGAAAGTGGGGGAGATTCTTGAGGTTTTGCCAGAGAGTTAATGTAACTGTTCCCATTCCCATTAGCATGGGGAAGAAGGGGGGGCACTGAAATTACCAGCTCTTAAAAGATTTTTCTTTTGACTAAAATATATATCAATTTCCTTTTAAGTCCTACACAGACGGAAGAGATGACATCCTCTCTATAAAATGAAGCTGACGCCTAGAATGACCAACTTCTCCTTCTTGTAACGCTGTTCTTGTGATGTTAACTGAGAGACGTTTGGCAGGGGAAGGTGGGTTGGTTGGTTTGCTAGCTCGGACCATTCCTTATTTTAAGGAGGCACCCCTATGCCCTGACCCTTCCATGTGTGTGAATTTTCGGGGCCAGAGGCTCATGTTCATTCTACGCCAGTGTCAGGACTCCCTGCAGGCAATCTCTGGTCCGACTGTCACTCACCGGGGAGCAGGAAAGAAGGCCCTGGCTTGCCCCAGCCCCCTGCCCTTCCCAGCCCCATATGGCCCCCATGTCCCCCTCTGCAGCCCAGTTGCAGCTTCAAGGGAGGCAGCCCACCTCCACCCCAAACCAGGGGCAAGGGGAGCTGGGCAATCCCAGCTCCAAGACGGCAGGATCCCGGAGCTGGGCCCAGCCCAGTTCCTGTTACCTCCTGAGGACGGCAGCCAAAGCACCCGACTTTCATGCTAGGCTCTGGGTGATGGATTTCAAGGATCTAGTCGATCCCATGGGCCTGCCGCCTCCCCACTAGAGTCGCCTGCCGTGCATGCGTGCGGCGTGGAAAGGGAGCCCGTGCCGTGCCTCCTCCGAGGCTTCCATCACTTTTCAACTATTGATCATCCCCTGATTTCATTACCAACTCTGAGCAAACATGCAGAGCTCAGCACATTTCCCTAACTTATGGCTTTTTTCATTTTTCATTTTTAAAGCGGCCATTCCTCATCACCACCTCCTAAGTTGGATTATCTCCTGCTTGCTTCCTACGTTGCCTTGATTCGGGAAGGGAATATTATTTATGGCCCTGCAACGATAATTTGCAAGGCGTGCAGGAAGCATAAAATGCGGGTGGGGAGGGGGGCAACCAAGAGCTCATGGCTCCTGCCAACACCTACCACTCTTGGCCTGTTCCCAGGGGCCCCGGATCACTGCTGACACTGGCTGGGGGGCTCGGTGCCCCCATCCTAGACAGGCAGCTGGGGGTTTGCCACAATGCCACGGAATGGCATTCCAATTACCCACAACACCCCATATGGCAGCATTCAGATTACCCACAATGCCCCACAGAGTAGTACTCAAGTCACCCAAAGTGCCTAAGCGAATAGCATCATGAGAAATCCAGAATGGTGCCCCCTGCTGGTGCTTCTCACCAGCAACAAGCAAGCCCAGACAAAATTTGGGACTCAAATCTGAACCCAGCACTGAAATGGCTTTGTAAGCCACCCCGCAGGCTCGTTGCAAAGGGGGCGGCATAAAAATGCTATAAATAAATAAATAAATAAATTTGGGGGAGCGGAGGTGCAGAAAATACGGGGATACCTTTCCTGGAGTGGCAGCTTTGGATGAACAGCACTGGAATCTCAGAAGCAAGGAGCACGGTAAACCGAAGGCTTGGAGCACGAGAGTGGAGGGAGGCAGAAGCAGAGGGCGAGGAGAACTCCATTTGGGGGGGCGAACACTTGATGGATTCTTTTCCGGGGGTTCATTCCGTTTCCCCCTCTGGTGTCAACTCGAGTGCAGCCAATACAGATCCGATTGGGTCCTGCTTTGTTTTTAAGGGTGGCGATTTCTTGCAATGGGAGTGGGGAGGGTTTGCAGGATGTTGACATTTGCCCAAACGGTTGCAATCTTTACTTATTGGCGAGCTTGTGCAGGGGCACCCCATCGTTAGTCCACCTGTCCACTGGCCAGCCCCAGGAGGCATATCACCCCCTCATAAATATCCTGTCAGTTCCGCAGGTGCTGCTCCGAGCCCGGCAGGGCCATATTCCGTGGCTGTCAACGAATTTGTCAGCCTATGCTCCACTTGGCAATCCAGTGTGGGCAGTAATTGACAGGTTCTTTGACAAGTCCAAAGCGTGGCTGTACCGGGCTGAACAAAGTACTCTGCGAAGAGGATGAAATGGATAAGGATCTTTAGGAGAGGGGAAATTTGCCTCTGTGGGGCAGGCGGGTGGACTTGCAATCACGCGCGATTGTGCAAGTTCCCCAGTAAAAAATGTGTTACAATTACAACACCATTTGCACATATTTCAAGCTCTCTCTCACCCAAACTGCTGCACGATAAGGCTGTCCAAAGGGTGGATTCACCCCAAAATGCATGACATATTTCTAGAATTGAGGGGGGGAATTACTTCCAGCAACCAAAAACAGAAATACAGCAGAAGCCTATCAGCTTTTTTTAAAAAATGGAATTCCCAGGATCATACATCCCTAGGCTCTGTCCCTGGTATTTTCAGTTTTAAAAGAGCTCTTGGACAGAAAGGATAAGAAAATACTGAGCTGAGTGGACCAAATACTAAATTAAATGGGCCTGCAGCCTAATCCCATATAAAGCAGTTTTCTAGAAATGTAGGATTTCCCATGGATACAATTCCAGGCCTTGGCATCTCTCACAGAGTAAATAAGACAAGTATCTTTGCTTTATTGGCAGCCATTTCGTGGGGTTTTCCTGAAGCCAGACCAGGACTGGCAGAAACAAGGGTGCAAAGAGCTTTTCATAGAGATGTGAACAGTCACCTTCCACAGATTGCTAGTCGCTTGAGCAACAAGAACACCCAGGGGCCGAGAGAGAAGGCCTGGGGGAGCGGGGGGAGCATTGGAAAGTGACGGCGTCCATCATATTTGCCTGGTATACCAATACAATACAAATGTCCTAGAAATAGATACTTTCAACAGACAGCACAAATGCAGTCCTTGCACCAGGATCAACTGCACCCCCAAAAATGCTTCAGCCACGCCCCCACTTAATTGGACATTAGCATATTATAAAACAGGGAGGGCAACCTGCAGCCCTCCAGGCATCTCGAGCGCACCCCAAGACAGCATGGCCCAGCGATCAGAGACTGCAGGAGATGGGAAACCCTCATAAAGCATCTTAAAACATGCAGCAGGTTTCTGTGCGGCTGGTATTCAAATATGCAAGTCCACAACCTCCATCTGGTAAACATTTGTCGGTAAATATTTGCTTTAATGCTGGCTACACGCTCCATGATGGACTTTAAACCTGGTCTTTGGTATTTTTTCCTGCAGGTTCTGTCCCTGCAGTCCAAAAGTACATGTCTGTTTCAGTGATGTTAGAAGTGGGGCAGGTTCGTTTGCAGGGTATTTTTCTGTATGCAGCACCCACACAGCTCCTTTGGTGGGGGCGGGTTGCACCCCTTCCCCCAGGGATTCGCTCTTAGGGAAAAATACTCTTGGATGGCCAATGAAGTCCGCACCAGTTCTAGAGCAGGCTTCTCCAACATGGTGCCCTGCAAGTATGAGGGGCTCCAATTTCCAATTACTAGAAGCTGGAGTCCACAGACCACAGAGATGGAAGAGACACCCAATCCATCCCTCTGCTCTGTGTAGGAATCCAGTTCCAATCATCCCTGACAAGCGGCTGTGCAGCATCTGCTTGAGTGCCTCCAGGGACAGAAGGCTCGCCCCAGGCAGCTGGTTCCATTATCTGACTGTTCTTTTTTATATAGTAAGTTTTATTTGAAATTATAATCCTAAAAGCAAAGAAAAACTAAAAACATCAAACATCAAAAACCTCGAGCCCGCTGGGTCAGCCCCCACACCTTTCTTTTTCCATTTATGATAACTTAAAAGCATATTTAAATCTATGTAAAGTCTCGTTTCTCTAGCCAGTAATAAAAAGAGTCCCAAGTTTGATAGAAGTCAGTATCTTCTTTCTCCTTCAGTGATAAAGTCAATCTATCCATTTCTGCACAGTCCAAGATCTTTTTTAGAATCAGTTCATCGGTGGGTAGTTCTTCACTTTTCCAGTGTTGAGCAAATGCAATCCTCGCCGCAGTGATTACATGCAAAATCAAACATTATCTGACTGTTCTGACCATTTCTCTTGATGTTCAACCAAAATTTGCCATCCTGTAACTTCTGCCCTTCACAGCACGTCCTTCAGTCTTGAAGGATAGGAAACACATTGGAACTTTCCTCTGTGTGACAAGCATTTAGGTACTTAATTTCCAGACCCCAGATCAGATTTGTCGCCCGCATTTGAAGGGTCCCAGTGTTATGTCAAGGGCTGATGTGGAAGGGGTGGTCAAGACTTATTCCCTGCCGCCCCACATACTTTCTTGCTGGGCTTGTTCACGATCGGTTATTGGTTGTTCACTATTAGCTATTTACCATGGTTGGTTTTCTCCGCAGGGTTTTGGAAAACATGATAATCCACGTTTCAACAGCTCATCATCCAACAACGGCACTTGAACTTGTGTTGCTGCACCCAGTTTTTGACTTAAAACAGAGGCGGCTCTGCTCCAAGGTAGAGGGTAGCTCTTTAAGTGTCTTGGACTTCAGGCGCTCTACCAGTTTTGTAAACTCTCACAGAGTGTGGGAAGATAGGAAGAGAGTACCTTTTGGGGGTCATAATATGTAGGTCGTATTTGTTTAAAATTCCCTTGGCATCTTTGTTTATTTTAGCCTGATCTGTTTATGTTAGTTTTTTTTTCTATTCTACGTTTTCCTTTATGTATTTGTATATGCTGAGAAAATAAAATAATAAAAAGAAGCGTTCTAGCAGTGTGGCCAGTGCTCAGAAATGGCGGCAGGTAAAGCCCCAAACATCTGCCCACCCCCGTTTTAAGGTCCAGAACAGTGCGCGAAAGACAGAGCACATTCACAACCCAAACAGGTCAAGAAGCACGTACCTGGGGCAGGTAGATCAGGCAGAAGGCGCAGCAAGGTCAGGCAATATGAAGGAACTGGGCCATGCGACAACTGCCAGACAAGCTTGCACTGTCAAAACAGCTGGTAGAAGGGCGTGCTTGGTCTCTCTTCCCCCAGGACTCCCAGCTGGCGCTCCTCAGGAGGCTAAGGGCTGCAGCAGGGACTGGGCCCAATCCTGCAACTGCTACAGCAGCCACTCCAGACCTGGCCACCAGATGGCACCCCAAAGCCGCCCAGGGCCTGGTAAGGCCCTTGTGCTGCTTTCAAGGGCTGCTCCTCCAGCCTGCCCTGCTCCTGGGGACCGGCGTGGGCCGTGAAGTCCTCTCAGAGATTCGTCATCCTGTCCTTGGGGTTTCTGTGCTTATTAGGACCATTCCTGGCTGGGCTGTAACATAAACCCTGGAGAGGGATATCCCACCATCTAAAGCAAGGATGAGAAGAAGGTAGCTCGCAATGCCAGAAGGCCCTGCCGGCACTCCGGTCGTCAGGAATGCCAGGAGATGACGCTCAAAGCTTCGGGAGATCTACCTTCTCCCCAGGGTGGTACTGGTAGACTTCAGGCAGAGGTCAGGCAGGCAGCCAGCCAGGGGTGCTCTAGCTCGAGGTTTCCTTTGGGTCCATCAGTGACCTGCTCAAAGTGGACCTTGATCCTGGAGTGGCTCTGCTGCTTTGCCCTTGTCATCACAGCCCATCCATCCAGCCAGCCAGCCATCCTTTATTTATTTACTTACTTAGACAACTTATATGCCGCCCCCTTCACATAAGCCTTGGGGTGGCTTCCAGTCATAAATAAATACCATCATCCAAATACATAAAATAGTGGAGACATCCTGGCGAAAATTTAAAATCAATAAATAACATCAACAATTAAAATAACATTTAAATAAAAAGGTCTTGGCCTGGAGCTGAAAAGCCGGGCGGACCTCTCTGGGGAGCGCGTTCCAGAGGTGGGGCGCCACCGCAGAGAAGGCCCTCCTCCGGGTGCTCACCCTCCTCATATCCTTCACGGAGGGTTCCCGGAGAAGGGCCTCCCCCGCCGATCTCAAGGGGCGGGAGGGCATGTATTTACCCTCTCCCTCCTGGTCCGATCTGGAAAGACCAATGGAAGCGACTCCGGCCTTTCTTCTTGTTCCCCTTGCCAGGAAGTGCTGGGACTCAGTAATGGGTTCTTGGTTGTGGAATGGACCTTGGCAGATGCCCAGTGATGCCAAACCTTGTACCAGAGAACCCAGACTGTCCCTGTTCGTTAGGGAGAGTGAAGGTCACATTTAAAGTCACTCCACCACCTAGTGAGTAAGGAAGGGCCACAGACAGGATATGCGCTTCTGAGATTCCAGAGCAGCAGCACCAAATCGCATTGTCACATGCAAAAGACAAAGCTTTGTTTCTGGAGGCTGTTATTTCGGGAGATGATAAAGCGAGCCAGGGCAGTCTGTGGAGCAATGCTCAGAAGGAACAGAATGAGGACGAGGGGAACAGGAGGTCTAACATTTTTATGACTACAATGTACAGACAGCTTTGCTGTTTAATTTTAATTTTTTTGGCAACTGGATTTCTTCAAACAGGAAAGAAAAGGCTTCTGTACAAGCAGCTAAGGGAGGTCATATCAAGGGAGCTTTGCCTACTGGTTAGAGTGCCAGAATAAAACTGGGAAGGTCCGCATTCAAGTCCTGACTTATTCGTGAAGCCTTCCAGTGGCAATGAGTTTGTCATGCTCTCTGTCTCTCCTACCTTCTGTGAGGGTGTGGGAAGAACCACAGATGCTGCCCTGAGCCCCCTGAAGGAAGTGGGGATATAATGCTAATGCAAATACAGCTCCGAGCACCGAGCTGCCTGGCTCCTTGAATTGTCCGAGCTTGGTTCAAATACCAGAACACAGGAATCCACTTGTCTGGAATAACTTTCCTCTTGCCTTTGGAATACACAAATATAAACAGTCACAACATTCTTAGGATGTTTTTAATACTAGGACATTCAGCTTGGATTCCACAAGCACTGATAAAGGAAATGCTTCCATCTACCCTCGGGTGATTCACAGAACTGGAAGGTGGAAATTCATTCCAACCCCCTGCTAATGCAAGAAACCCCGGAGCTGCAGCACTGCCCCTCCCCAAAAATGACTGTCCAGCAATTGGGGGGTGTTCAAAGATAGGTTGGACGTGCACATGGTGGGCATGTCGTGAGCGGAGCCAGCTGGTGCCGGAGGTCAGACTAGATGGCCCGGGAGGCCCCTTCTGACTCGCTCTGTTTCTGTGTTTCTAATACCCTTCTAGGCAATTGATCCCATTGCGGAACTGCTCAGGACCCTGAAGAAGTCTCTGCGAATGTTTGCCAGATCTCTCCCTTCCTGCCACTTAAAACCACTTGATCTAGTCCTCTGCAAGCGATATTTGCTTTACTTTGAACGCGTATTGATTACACTTCCATACTGCCCCCCCTCCACAGCTCAAGGTCTCTGGCCAGTGCTCAACAATAGGAGCCACAAAATACAGCGCAAGATACACCATGAGTGCTTACAGGTTTAAAACTACAGTATAATGTACGAGTAAAAACCAGGGTGAAGCCCAGCAGCAATGCAATCATTCAATGAATAAATGAATAAATGCCATATAACTGCAAACATGTAAACATGCAACCCAGAGAGAATGGCTGTAGGGTGGGTGCCGGGATTTTCCCAGGAACAATTTACAGTATATTGTTCCACTAAGTATTTGGAGGTCATTTGGTCTAGAATGGCCCTTAAGACCTATTTACAACATCTGCCCTGCTGGAGAGGAAAGCTGGTAGAACTGGTTTGTTGATCCAGATCAATACATCTGCCTGAGTCTTCAGACTCTCCCTAGAAGCATGGCTGTGGAATTTCTCATGAACAAGGGTCAGTTCTCCAAAACCAAATTCTTCACTAGACCACCGTGGGGCTACCTGTCATGACACTCCTTGTGTCTGAACAAGTACCAGTGCCCCATGCTGAAAACACTATGTGCACCCTTAATTGGCACAAATTGGTATCCTCTTCTTGTCCACTTTTCTGGGGATGGCATTCCAGTAATTCATAAGCGGCAGCCGGAACCTCTGCAAAAGTAAGACCTGAGAACGGCCGCTGCTTTCCAGGGGTGGGTCTTCAAGCCACGCTCTGAACTATGAGGGCTGGTTTTTGATGCAATGCTCATCCGTGGTGATCTCATTAAGCTAATGAAAACCTCCTCTGTAAAATGAAATCTGCTGCTCTCGGGGCTTCTGGCAGCTCAGCCGAAGGCAGCAGGGGACGCTTTGCATGTTCTCAGGTCTGCACCTGCACTCTTAGGGAAGGGCTGTAAGGGGGCAGGCTAGAAGCAGTGGGTGGAAAAGGCAGGCAGGCAGACTTTGGCTAAAATTAAGAGATTCTTAATGGAAGGTGCTGTTCAAGAAGCAAACAGACGGTCTCGGGAGGAGGTGGTGTCTGCTGTGCTGAAGATATTGAAACAGCAGGTGGACAGCCATCTGTCCGAGGTGCCAGCTCTTGTACTAAGCAGAGAATTGGGCTAGAAAGACTATGCAATCCCTTCCAACTTTATGTTGAGGGTAAGAAGGTAGATTGCTGCATTTTGCATCTTTGAAGAAAAGAAAAGAAAAGAAAAGAAAAGAAAAGAAAAGGAGAAAGCACTGAATCACCTCTATGCCCATATTTCACCAGGCACAGTGCCACCTTCTGACTGGCAGGCAGCACTGCAGCATAAAGCAGCCTCATAACTTTCTCGGGACAAATTAATCAGGATGAGCGGCCCAGTGCATTTGAGCACCTGGCTGTCACTCTTGTGACCACCCTATCGGGCACCCCACGCTGCAGATTCAGCCAACTTAAGTCACTTCCCAGTGGGCCACTCACGCCACCCTTCACACCGGCCCCTGCCTCCTAGTACGCGTTGGATGCAACCTGTGATCTTATGGCACAGGCGAATGAGTTTGCAGCGAGGAAGAGCATCCGGGCGGCCCTGCTGGATCAGGCCCGGGCTCCACCGGTCCAGCACTCTGTACCCACGGTGGCAAAGCAGCTGCCCAGGGGAGCCCTCCAGCAGGACGGGTGCAAGGCCTCCGCTGCCCAGCTCCTGGCGACTGGTGTCTGCAGGCAGGCTGCCTCTGGGGAAGGAGGCAGCCCGTGGCCAGTAGGGCTAGTAGCCACAGATACCCCCCTCCCTCATGGGTCTGTCCAATCCTCTTCTAAAACCGTCCAGACGGGTGGCATCGTCACTCCCCAGTGCAGTGAATTCCACAGTTCACTGGATGTTGTGTGAAGGGTTTCCTTTCATCTAAGCGTGCCACCAGTCGGAGTCCTGGGAGGACCCAGGCTGTGGGTGTCATGGGCCTCTCTGCCTCTCCCCCTGCTCCACAGCAAGCGATGTTCTGAGCAACAGTCTTCAGAGGGCTGCATGGATGCAGGAGTGACTCCTCCCTGCCCTTCTCCACAGGGGTCGATGGGAGACACAAACCTGACTCACAGGGCACAATCCACAGAGCCTTCTGCACAAGCCTCGCAGCGATTCACTCGCTAGCTTTGCATAGCTCCCGTTTCTCCCTCTGACTCCAACAGAGCCCCAGTGAAGGCTTCTGTGGGTCAGTTTTGCCCGCTTCCTCCGCTGAAGTCTCCCACCCAAGGCTGCCGTCTCCCCTGGCCGTGTGGAAGAATGATGTCTGGAACGGGAGAATTCCATCCAAGAAGGTACTCGAATGCCTGGCTAGGGAAGGGGAAATTCTCCATTTATCGCTGGCACTGGGAACGCAGCCAAAAAGCTGAAAGCATTACTCCAGGAGCTCGGGGAGCTGGGAGCCAAAGTGCCACGTACTGTATATCTCCTTTTAGTTAGCTGCTGTCAGGAGAAAATGCATTTTTACTTCTCCTTTGGCACCTTCCTCCCCGGCGCCTTTCCATTAAATTAATTGCTCCAGTAGATTTTTGCTTCTTTGTTACATTAAGCATTCTCAGACGATCTCATTTTCAGAGGTGCTTCTTTTGTGAAATCATTTTAATTATCTTAATGGGGTGGCCACATAGCCAATTTGTTTCAGGGCCCAACTGGTCCCAGAATGCCTTGATAAAGTTCTATGCCATGGCTGAATTTTCAGTACCATGATCCATTCTGATTGCCTCTGGCCTAGAGTAGTGGTTTATTTATTTATTAGATTTATATCCCACCTTTTTCTTTCTAAAAGAACCCAGAGCGGCTCATATCATTCTCTCCTGCTGCCCGCAATCTTATCCTCACAACAACTGATCTGTGAAATAGTTTGGGCTGAGAGTCTGTGACCCACCCAAAGTTTCCCAGTTGGCTCCAAGGCGGAGCAGGGACTAGAACCCGGATCTTGTTAGGAGTGAGAGAGTTTGAACAGGGACTTCATGAGGCGGGGCTTGCTCAGGGAGAAACTGACCCCGAGTGGCTCACCCACAGGGGGGTCACGTGAACCTGCCCCTCGAGTTTTTAATTTACCCTGTGTCCTTGTCCCACAAAGGACGGCTGTTGTCGGATGAAGGCCGACTCTTCCCCAGCCCACATTCCCCAGGACGTCTGAGCCAGAGAGCAAATCTAAAGCCCTCTGCCCCAGCAGCACCAGGCCTCTCTCTGATTTTAGGGGGGGAGGAGACTGTGGAAAGAGGTGCTTTCACACCCCCACAACTAGCAGATGCTGGAAAGGTTCTTGCTACTCTGTTAGGGGAAATAGCCAGAGCAGCTACTGCAAAGCAAATCTAGCTATTTATGTATGTAGGAAATTTATAGGCCGTCCATCACCGTCGTCTCCGGATGGCTTACAGAATATTATAAATCCTAAACAAAATAAATTAGCTATACCACGAACTGAGCATAAAACTGACATATTTAAACTTGACAAACCTCTGGAGGAGGAGACTATCCATGGCTGCCTGCCCTGATGGCAGCGTCAGAGACACTATGCCTATGCACCCCAGTTGCTGGGGAACATGGGTGGGAGAGTACTGTCATGAAATGTCGAGGAGAGACCCTGGGCCAGTCATGGTCTCCCAGCCAAGTCTACCTTGCAGGGTTGTTGAGAAGATAAAATGAGGCAGGAGAAAATCTCATAAAACCTCTTGGAAGACTAGAGTAGGAATGTGATAAATATGTTTACAGCAAAAATGGAGCTGGAAATCCCATGATTGTGTCTATTCGAAGTTAAAAAATCAGGTGCAGGAAGTGTCGAAAACAAGAGCCGCTGGTCTGCTGGCTGTCAGTTGCTGTTTTCTCTCCCTGCAGGGTGTGAGCAAACACAATGGCTGTCTAGAAATGAGCTAGCCATGATCCTAGCACTGAGGTGCCTTTCAAGGCAGCTGCATGGAGCGTTTGTTACTGGAAGAAAAACAGGCCAGAAAGTGGAGAAGGAGGCAAGGAAAAGAGAACAGGGGTGGCGGGAGAAGGGGAAATGCAGAAGAAGGAAACCAGACAGCGGGAATTAAAATGACAGTGAAAGCAAAGCTGACACAAGGGAGAATTAATATTGCTAAAGTGAGTAGCTGGCTCTGGACTGCCTGATCCATTAAGTTGTTGGCAAAATGAATTGCAAGGAACCTGTAGCAACAGGGAGACAAAAGCCCCTCCGCATAATTCCAGGAAGCAACGCTGTAATATTAATTACATTGGTGGGGATATTGACTGGCTGAGGAAGCAGATTTTAATACAGCGCTCTGGTAACTAGAACTCCATTGTCGGGGGCTTGGGGGCCTTCATAGCACCCCAACTGCTCTGTCAGTGTCCATGAAAGAGGTGAGTTCCATGTTAGGAATTCTCAGGGAACTAACTGAAAATAAAAGCACCAATATATTTTAAAAATCATTACTTAAAAGTCTACAGAGGGCATGCTTAGGAACGGTCCTCAAAATAATGTTGCAGAGGTGGAGAAGCTGAAGAAAATGAAGAACAAGGGGCTGAGCAATTACCCTATGAAGAAAACTTGCACTATCTGGGGCTTTTTCATTTAGAAAGGAGGGAAATAGACGGCTAAAACAGGAATCTCCAATGAGGGCAATGGCTGTGTGGCCAGAGGTTTCCAAGCATGGTAGCCCGAGGCACCCGAATATTTAAAAGGCCTTCTTGTTTTTTTACTACACACGTATAGATTTGGATGAAAAACTTTCTAGCAATTATGCCAATAAATCAATACCAGCAAAAGTGGACCAAATATCCAAAAGTGCTGTTTATGGGCCACCATTCAAGCACCAAAATTGTTGTAAGGTCCTGAATCCATTGCATTAAAGGAAACAAGTATTAATCTTGCAGATGTCACAATGTTTGCTTTTAGTTCGTTTGTGTAATACCCAACATCCAAAGCTCTTTGGGTGATTCATAGCAATGCATAAAAAGCCACAAAAAGCATATTATAACATCCCATAAAAATCCTGATATGTAACATTTAAACTGTTTTGCATAGCTACAAACTATTTTGGTGAAAAGGCAGCTAACATAGAGGCCCATGGTGTGCTATTCCATTAAACGCCTGGGAACAGAGGCCAGTCTTAACCTGGTGCCAAAAAGAAGATGGTTTTGATCGATTTATGCTGATAATTTGCAAGTTCATCCTATGCAGAGGCATTTGCAAGTTCCTCTCCATTTTATCTGCGCAAGAACCACCTACTCAGCGAGTTTCATGGCTGAGTGGAGACTCGAACCCAGATCTCCAGCCCTTTTAGGCTCTGTGCCGCGCTGGCTCCCAAAGCCAGTAATCCCCAAAGTGGCAATCCACAAACAAGCCATGTTGCGGGGGACCAATCGTTTTGGCCTGTGTAACTTTTGCCTGTCTTCACCCTGAACTCCCTTCTACCCCACTATCATAAGCATTTGCACACACAAAAATTCACAGAAGACTTGCTTGTAAACACATTTTCTTCCCAAATACACATTGTAAAATGTATTTTGATGTGACCTTTGAGCCAAGAATTGCACTGGGAAAGTGGAAAATGCCAACCCTGGTAGACAGGCGAGCTTAATTCTACACTTTAGTCCAACAGCACAGATCTAACTGGATATGAGCTGGGAAACTGGACTGTAGAGAGCTTCAGGCTATTGGGCGGTATAGCAATATAATTAATAATAAGGACTGAAATGATTAAGAAAAAATCTAAACTGGGGTCGGTCGGTCGCTGGAATAGCACTTTTATTCCCGGTCCCCGTATTCTGCAGCCTCATTGGCTGACGGTGCTGCTCCTTGGACCAGCCTCCATCCAGTCAGTCCCCTGTGAGGATGGGCACTTTGGCCTCCAGCGCGGCAGCAAAGATGTGTCAGGAGCTCCCCCATGTGATGGACCACCGAACGGCAGGTGGCCTGGCCCTGGACTCACTCCGCCCACACAGGCTGGCCATGGGAGCCTCCTAGACCGGAAGGAGCGCGAAGCGGCCTTCCTGGTTCAGCCTGAGCAATGAGGTCTCCCTGCCTTCCCCGTCTGACTGTCCCTCAACTTTTAAAAGTCCCTTTTATCTCCAGGTGGGTCCGAGAAAGAATCCTGCCCGACATTCGTTGCTGGGCTGACAGTGCCGGGCTAGATAGACCGAGGGTCCCATGGACAAGCAAGCTTCCTATAAGCCTCTTCAGCAACTCATAGTGCAGAGAAACTGTGGTCACCCATTAGCAAAGGAGGATACCTCCTGTGTCCCTGGGCGAGTCACTGTTCTGCACCAGCCTGCTTTCCATCCGCTTCCCCTGACAAATCTCTCTTCCATTTCTATATCACGTATAATTGGAGTGGTCAAGATCTCCCCACCCCCACCAAAAAAGGAGGCTGCCTGATGTGTCTCTCCATGAACGATTGCCCAGCTTTCTTCTAATCAGCCTCAGCTGGGACAAATATTTCTAATGCATCTTCTGCACAACGTTTGATAAGGAGCAATGGGCTAATCCAAGGCAGAGGTGCAGCTGAATTGCCAGTAGCCGGTAGCCATTGGAGTCTGCCTACCGCATCTCTGTGTGAGTCGCTGCTCTAGGCTTGCCTCCTTGCAGTTGGGAAGGAGATGAACCGCTCTGTGGACATGCCATCCTTGAACCTCCACATCTGGAAAATGGAAAGGTTTGGGGGCTGGTGTATACTACCCAATAGGTGAAGCTCTCTCAGCAACAGTAAAGTGAACCCAGGCATAATTTAGCATCTTCTTTAGATGGCCTTCTGTACCACCTTGAAAGGTTAAGTCAGCGGGAACCCAGGATAGGGCCCATTTGGCGGCAACACCCAAGCTGTGACGCTCTCTCTCAAAGGAAGTTAGGCAAGCTCTTTTTGTTCAGTTTTAGGAAGGCTTTCAAGACTTTTTACTTCCCTGTGGCTTTTTTCCCAAAGGAAGTTAGTGCACAGCTATATATTGTGCCTGGAGTTATTAGAAGTGTGGACTCGGCCCCCTTCTCCCATATTGCGGCACTCCAAGGTGGATATTTCAGACTCTGAACTGGGAGAAGAGGTGGGTCTGGAATGCTTCACTGGAATTCCAAGGCCAATGAGCTTGCACTTTCTGCTGTTCGTGCTTTTTAAAAAAAGTTCTTTAAATTGTTATGTAAAATTTTCAGCACATTTTTTTAGTTTTTAAGTTGCTGCGAGTCTCCACTGGAACTCGTCTTATTAGTAGTACTGGGAATGAGAGGGCCATGGATATGTCTGTGTATGCGTAGGAAGAGATCATTGCCAATAGCAATAAGCGCAGGAAACGTCGTGATAAAGTCTGGGAAACAACAACCCCAAAAGTGAGCTTTAAATAACTGCAAACTAATACCGTCATTCAACGCCAGCCCCACTTCATTGCTGCATGGCCAGGGAAATCTAGAATCCATCCTTCATGCTGAGAGTAAGAGCCTTTGATGCAAACACTCTGGGGAAAAAATGTTCCTTCAAGGATGCCCAGTGGAAAATGACGTGTGCACGTTTGAAAGGGGCTGATGGGGATTGAATTCTTTATCCTCATAGTCCAGTCCAACCCGGGCCTAATATGCATTTGGAAGGAGCATCATGCCTGCATTTTGTTGAAAAATGGGATGGGGAAAAATTGCACAAATGCTGGGAAATCATCGGGTGATAAGCGGATGGGAGGAAGGATCATGGCAATAGAAAAGAGGGGGTCTTCTGGGTGATCCAGGGAGGACCATATTTTTTAATTGCATGTTTATTTATTTGATTTATATCCTGCCTTATGTATATTATTTATATAGCCCTTTCTTTTTCCGTTGCCCTTTGGTCTGATCCCAAACCAAACAGTTTAAGGGGGTCCCGTGTATGGTTGCTGACTTGCCAATGCAAGTGCACTGCATTGTTTTCAAGTAGCGCCGCTCAGGAATGTGCAGCGGACTGCGAGAGTCTGCGTCTAGTAAGTGGAGCCGGGTAGGTGAAGCCAGAGTGTGTGCATGAAAGCTGCAGAGTGTTTAAAAGTGCTGGCCCGAGGAGGAGGAGGAGGAGGAGGAGGAGGAGAGCCATGTGGGCTCCGCTCCAGGCAGTGTATTATCCTCAGCTGGCAGGGGATTCTGCCCCCCAAAATATCAGCCGCCTTCTCTACGGCACAACGGTCTCTCTCTTTTTGTCCTTGCCTTCTTCTGCCAGAAGAGGGCAGTAGCGTATAACAGGAACTGTTGCCTGAATGCCATGGGAGAAATTCCTTCCTGGAACCCCACTCAGGAGCAGATGCTGAAGAATACTTAATGGGGATTAGCTACCCCTTACCAACACTGGAGCACCCTTTCCAGACCCAGCAGCCACCCATTGTCTCTACCCCACAACAAAGTACCGCAAATGCTTTAATCTTTTCGATTGCCCCTTACATAGGTGCAGATTTTTCAGGGCAGAAAAGCTTAGCAGAGCTTTTGTGAACTCAGCCACTGGGGATTTAGGGTCCATTGTGACACTGTGTAATTCGCCATTTGTGCCACATCACCTGACTGGGTCCAGACAACACAATAAGTCCGATTCAGGGGTTGAGTATGTGTTGTTGTTGAGATGTGGGTTATTGCTATGGCTTGTGAACCACAAACAATCCATGAAATGAGCCCGTGGTTTGTTGTTGGGTTCTGAACTGCTGGTTGTGGCTTGTTCTCTTAGTGGTTGACTAGGTAGAAGCCCTTGGAGTACCCCTACTGGGGGGGAAAAAAGGATTGACTTCAATATGTCTGCTCTGATTATGACGAAATCTGGGTCCAAGACTCTACTTCCTGCAGTAGCCAACCAAAGACGGTGCAAAAGGGAGAGCCCTGCTTTACTGGTGTCACACATGGAGGCTGCTCAGATTAAGTGATCCGTAGATCACCTTGGATCTCTTTAAAAGGCGAGGGTGTCGGTGGTTTCCGTTCAGGGGCTGAGTATGGGTAGTCATTGAATCGTGGGTCTCTGTTGGAAGACGGGTTACTGTGTTGTCTGAACCCAGCCAAGATAACAAACCATAGGTCACAACCAGACGACACGCTAACACACATTTCAACTCAGACCCACAAGCCCAGTCTTGAGGGGGCGATGCCTTATGCCTTAGTACGCCGGGGGCGTGATCAAGACAGAAAGCACAATAGGACCGGAGTAAACATTCATGAGACTGTCCTGTCACAGGACACCTTGCAGGAAGAAGAAGGAAGCATGATCCTGAGCTTTAATGTTCTGTGTGGTGTGTGAAGCTAAGCAGATACTTAGAAAACGCTGGTTATTTTACCCCCACCTGGGAAACAACCCTTGTTCAACATGGGCCAGTTCACCCAGGGATGCCCCATCAAAAATAAATGGCTTGGGGGAAATATGTAGTTTCTACAAACAACTTTTTTTTTGAGGAGGGGAGTTGGAGAGAGAGATCAGCTCAGTGACTCAACGGGGACGCCACGTGCACGGAGCCATCAAAGCATTCGCCGGCCCTGAACAGCACTGTCACTTGTGCGGCAGGGGAGAGAGGCGTGGAAACCTCTCTCCCTCCACCTTGGAGCCAACCCACCCCATCCATCAGGCTCACCGGACTGGCTCCTTCACTGGGCTCAGGTCCTGCAGCTCCCAGAGCTCTGCCGGTGGGAGACCAAAGGGATGGAGACATCGTTGCCAAGGCAACCCTTGTCCCCTCTTGCTGTGGCTCCAGATGTCTGCCAGGGTGCCCCATACAATCTGGCATTGTTCCATATGGAGGCAGAGGGACTCAATCACTCACCACCTCGGAGACAGAACAATCTCCACACATACACACATTTTCTAAAGCTGCTCCCCTGCCCTAAGCTTTGGTAGTTTCCCTCCACCATGTCACAAGGCAGTTTGAAAGAGTTCACTCTTCTAGGATTGTGGCAACATGGGGTTTTCTTCCCCTTGCAAAGAGAACACTCATCCATTTGTTCATCTAATAAAGCACCATTATTGCTCGTAAGTCCCTGCCCCAAGGAGCTTACAAACTAAAATCTGGCTGAAGCAAAACGACAGAGGAAGAGAAGAGAAAGAGAAGTCATATCTGGCTGTTTTGGCTGTGTGTGTATGGCATGCCTCCCGCCAATAGAGAGCTCCTCAGGCTGCCAGTCAAAGGCAGAGGACAGCTGCTCTGTCTTTTCCTAGAAGACGGAAGAAGTAGTGGGAAAATGTGGGAAGCTTACAAGCAAATGTCTGAAAACCCTCGTGAAACTCCATGGATCAGGCTGGATGGTTGCAGGTGAAAAGTTTTGGATGGAAACAGCTACAGACTTAACTCCTGGTAAAAGACCAAACTAAACAGGAAGTTAAATGGGTCCCCGCATTTAAAAAAAAATGTAAATAGCAGCAGCTGAGCTGGGGAGGGCAGGTGATCAGTCTTTGGATGGCAACGGTGCTGTGGGGGGGGGGATTAACCGTTTCCTCTCCTGCTGTGGTCCTGCCTAAAATTCCTGCTCTGAAATTGTGATGCAAAACCCTTTCGGCATGGATGGGCACCAAGGTGTTCCTGAGGGCTGAATTCTATTTTTGGAGCTCTGCCACATTTCAAAAGTAGGTGGGAGTAAAGGAAAGAGGTCGAGGCCAAAGAACAGCCCTGCTTTGATTTGAAGGCCCCGGAGAGCCTTTCGCTCCATGAATCAGTCCACATTAGTACACATCACTAATGTGTACTAAAATTTCTAAAGTAAATTCTGTAGCTTAACTCTGCACTGTATGAGACAGGACTGAACAGTAAGATCAGAACTGAGCAAAGAAAAGTAACGTTTCCAATAAGCCGTGATTAACTTGTGGAACTCACAGCCACAAGATGTGTTCAAAGCCATCAGCATTAGGTGGCTTTACAGTGGATTAGACTAACTGGTTATGCAGGTGAGTTCTGTCCCTTCCCCCTTTTAGAAGGATCTTCAAAATGCTTGTGTTCCAAAGTTGTGGTCCAGCACAGCAGGTGGAAACTGGGAGGCCTCTTCAGTTTCACAGCTCTTGCTTTTTGGAGGCCTGGAACTGCGACTGACAAAGCTGAGAGCAAAATGTTTCTTCTATCCATACCTCCTGATGGACAGACGCACCCAGAGTGGATTAATTTTCCCCGAGAAAGCAACAAATTTGCCCAAGTGAGCTCAGCCAAGGGCCCTCCTTTAATCTAAACTCTTGCTCCGTGTGTAGATTTAGAACATGTGCAATTTCACAGCGCAACATGATGTCACGCGGCACTGCTTCATTCCCCTTTTCTCAGGATGTTGGGTGTTGTTTACACTGTTGCTGGTATGGAGATGGAAGCAGCAGAACCTTCCCCGTCAGAATTAGGACACTGTGTTGACAATAAGCATGAAGGAAAGTGAAGGAAACGGCTTCAAGTCATTTGAAAATGGGGGAGTGAAGTGAGTTCAACAAAGGATCTCCTCCTCCTCCTCCTCCTCCTCCTCCGGCAGGAACCCAGCAATTTTACAGCACACAGTGACGCTCGCAATCCATTCCAAAAGTGCAATACATAGACTTCGGCTCACGACAGAGCTGAGTGTTATGAATGAGGAAGCTTCAACCAACAAGCCAGCTAATCATTAAATTAAGCAGTATCACGGCCCTTATTCTGCAGTCTCCTTCAGGGGCTGAATGTGCACATCCCTTACAAAGAGGATTGGTCCAGAGTTGTTGTGGTTGACCTGGATAAACCAAGAACATCTCTAAAAAGAAAAGGCAGGTGGAACTGTTGTATTGACAAGGTATAGGCTAACAGCAAGGTCCTGGGGTTTTTATAATGGGCCTCAGCTATCCAGAGGTCTCATCCTGCTAATACCACACACTGCTCTTTCTTGACGTGGCTGACCGCTGCTCCAGCAATGCCTCTGCACAAGACTTTTATTTATTGCGCAGGGTGGTCTTCCCTTGGTGCCCTTCCCAGGTTTTCTCATTGCCTCCTCTGTCTTCTGAAAATCCACTTAGGAAGGAAAGACTATATGGTTGGCCGGAACAGCCAAGGACCTGGAACGATGGAGGGTCACAAGCCCGCAGGGTGGCAGGTAAATGTCTAAGCCATGTTGCAGCGATGTCCCACTGCAAGTCCTGGAGCCTCCCGAAAATACCTTGCGCCATCCCTTCCCGATAGGTCAAAACCAGAGGTGGCGCGATTTCGGCAGCTTCGCCTTGTGTGTCACCTCCTGGAGGAGGCAGAAAAAGGGCAGTGATGCTCAAGGTAAAAAGTGCTTCTCAGCTGCTCCCGTTGAGGAGGGACCGAATTTGGGTGAGTCGAGAGGAACCAGGTGGTTAATTGGCTGTCACACTTGGGGAGTGTGATGACCTGGAAAATGGCAGCATTTTGACCTATGCCCTTTTGGGACATGTTAACTGTTTCCAGGTCAGTGGAGGAGTGGAATGGTGCATTCCAAAGATGCTGCAGTGGCTGCAAATATGAGAAGTTCATTTGCCATTGTTATTTTAATAGGCTTATTACTTCTAACACTTCTGTTTATTCTTCTGCATGTTTATCTTCCTGTTAGTCACGCTGATTCTTGTTTTAATATAATAGCAATGGATAATAAGAACCAATTGCTGTCATCAGAGCAGAGGAAAAACAACCTCCCCTCTTTGCCTTCTCATGGGGACAGGGGCCAATGTCATAGCAGCTGCAGCAGCGTCTTTTTGATTTTGGTTTTATATTTTTATTTCTGGACCTCTTTGATATGTCGCACCTCCCCTGGCAGGAGCTCTTGCTGGCCATAGCGAGAAGAAGCATAGAGAAGACCCTTCACTGTCACTATGCTAAATGCTTCCCCAAATTGTATAAATGCATCAGGTCCTCTTTAGAAATGTTAATAATAATAATAATAATAATAATAATAATAATAATTCCCAGGAGTCCAAAATCTTACTCTCCCACAAACCAGGGCAAACGCTGAACAAGGGCTACAACAAAAGAGGCTTAAAAACCTCACAACTTTTACATCCCTGAAGCACAGCCAGAACTTACTTACACAAAGCAAAAACAATATAAAAATTCAGATACGAAAAAGGGCAGGTCTACATTACACGTATGTAAAGGTTTTATATCAGTTTAATGGTCTCTGCCATGTCCGGTAGTGCTGAAAATAGGTGGCTCAGAGAAAGAAGGTGGCCATGTGTTCCCCTTCTGCAGAGGACAAACCTCTGCTGGAAGGGTTTCCAGCAGAGCATCCCATACTTCGCACTCATTCCAGTTTTTGCCATGACGCAGCAGTGCAAAAACAAACAAACAAAAAGACAAACCAGTGGCTTGCTGCCAAAATTCAGCTGCTACAGAGGCTCCCAAGTACACAGTCATTATTTATTTATTTCTTTTCTTTTCGTTTCTTATCAGTGCCACCCAGTAGCCCAAAGGGAGGTTCACGAAATTAAAAAAATGCATTTAACCAGAGACAAGAACAATATCTATAATAATCAAATGACAGAGCAATACCCCCAAATAAAACAGCGAAAATAGGCCCACAACAGGTGCCATCAAATTGGCCCAGAGTTACAGCAGCAGTACAAGATGATATACAGCCTACAACCTGAGAATAAAACTTAGCTATTAAAATAAAATGGGCTTTACCTGGCACCAAAAAGAAAAAAGAGTAGGTGCCCAGTGCACCTCCTATGCTGATTGCATAGTCGGGGATTAAACAAGCAAATGTGTTCAAGCTAAATACTGCATTTTCAGTCTCTGCATATGCTTGTTTCTGAATTTCAGTGGCAAACTCCCCATTTTTTGGCCACTGAGAAATTTGAGGGTGCAGTGATGCCAGGAATGTGGCCCCCAGAGGAGTTCCAGGGACAGGAAATTGGCCCCTGGACATCCTGAACTTGTCCATCTCTGCTGTATAACCAGCCAAAGACTATCCAGGCAAGGTCTAGCTTAAGCAAAGAGAAGCTTCCGAAGGAAGTGCTGGACCTCGCATTTCGCCTTCAACAGCCACCGGACTGGGCTAGGCATCCAAGTCCCCCTGGCCACCCCCGTCCACATTATGCTGAGCAGTCCCGTATTTCTATCAATTTTTTTATCGTTGTTTCTAAGTTTAGACGCATAGCTATAAATAGGTGCCTGGCCACCCTGCAGAGGATTACAGTTCTCTACAGCAAGGGAGGGAAAGGCTACCCAACCCATCAGGTTGTTAGCCATGCTATGCGATCATGCGTCTTGCTCGGTGTCCCAAGCACATCCACTTTTCCTGCTTGCTTGCTTGCTTGCTTGCTTGCTTGCTTGCTTGCTTGCTTGCTTATTTATTCATTCATTCATTCATTCATTCATTCATTCATTCATTTAAAACATTTCTATGCTGCCCCATTCACCAAAACCTCAGGGCGGCTCACAACATAAATTAAAACATAATGCATTAAAAATATAAAAGAAATTAACAATATAAAATAAGCCGCCCTGGCATATAAAATAAGTCGCCCTGCTTTTGTGTCTTTTGCCTTCCTGATCGACCCGTCTTACTAGCCTCCCACCCTCCTTTCTTGAGTAGGAGGAGAGGAAAATGGTCCAGAAAGGTGGCGGGGGGGACCTGTGCCACCCCATCCATCCCTGACACCCACCCCGGCTGCACCGTCCTGAGCATAGCGCTAATGAGCATTATTCTTTCCAGACTGCTGGGGGTGTTGGACCCCAGCGTGGTTAACAATTGGAGCTGTCAGGCCGGCCCAGTGTGCAGTTAAAATATCCAAGCGCTTTTGTGGAGGTGATGGGAACTTCAGACTTAACAAATGCATTATTTTTCTCATTTAGCAGTGTGGGGAGGGGGGAGGAGAGGATTGTGGCGCTGCCCCCCCCCACCCTCAGGTCATTCCCGGGACCACCTAAAGAACACTGCGGCAGGGACTGTTCTCATCTGCAGATTTTAACAGGCAGGTCCAAGCTCTTTGCCTTGCATGTCGATGGATCTCTCAAGCAAAGGATCCGTTTGCTGGAGGAGGGGATTGGATCCCTGGGTTTAGCCACTAGATCTCATGGGTTTGCTGCCGCTACTGGAAGCGCAACACACGCATACAGCACTCGCAAATATTCCCGGTGCTTCACCTGTCGTCTGTACAAGAACTGTGTCTTTCTGGGTGAAGTCGTTTTCGGTGGTGCGATGACAACATCGCCTGAACGGCACGCGGGTGTCCGTCTGTCCTTCCATGCAAAGTGGAGCACAGGGCTAACTCCAGCACGGCATCCCAGAGCCCCTGCCAAGGCCGCACTGCCCCCCATGGGACCACCACCCTGCCCCCGAGCCCCCTATCAGCAGCTTGGGTTGCTGAGCCCCCTTCCAAATGCCCAGCCGTGCAAACAGAGCTGCCAACAGGCCTTGGAACGCTCCTAGCACGGCCACACAAGCTAGGGAGCCCAGTGTCCACCTTTACAGAGAGCAGTCCTCTACCTAGGAGAGAGGCAAAAGGCAGTCCGCTATCTGCACCTGTCTCTGTCTGCTGACTTGGCCAGTCCAACCGAGAGATGAAATCGACGAAGGATTGCCGTGAGACCCTCAAGGGTGCCCATCAACCATCAGCGGGCCGAGCAGGCCTGCCAGTCGACGACTCCCTCCAGTTTCACCCCCCCCTTTCTAAACGCCTCTCCCAAAGCTTGGGGGCTGATGGCCAAGCCCCCTGCGCTGCTGTTTTTGTCCTCTCCGCCTTTGCCTCTGGGCCAACCACCCAGCCGCTGCCAGGGAGCAGCTTCTAGAAGCATCTGCAAAACGAAGTCTGGGCTGAAGAAAGCACAGCCCCCTGTGCTCATATATGTAAATATGATGCAAATCTTTGGAGATGCATTTCCTCTTCCTTTTGGAAGTGGCCACTCGACTGGGGGGAGCCATCCGCCTCGGAAGGTCGACCAAGTATAATATGCTCCGTATTGCCTCAAGGTGGGAGCGTCCCGGATGAGGACGGAGGGAAAGCCTTTTCCTTGGCCCCCAGCCCCTGCCCGGCTCCTTTTCTGAGCAGAATGTGGAACATCAGCCCGGGCAGGCAGTGCTTGGACTGAATGTGGCGGCTCTTGCCCCGCACAGTATCCACAGCCCCCGCCACCAGCACCACCTCCCACCACAGTCCTCCAGAAAGGCATTTCCCTGCAAATGAATTGGCCTTCCACACACACACACACAAAACCCTTTGCTCTTGTCAAGCTGGAGGATTAAAAGCCCTCACGATGCAAGCATTACGTGCTGGAAACAGTGGCTTTTTCTCTCCCCGAGCCCTGTGCCCCCCGCCCCAGCCTGCTCCCCACCACCGCCACCCCCGGCCCCACTTGGCTGAGACGGAGTCCTCTGTTCACCCTTCAAAAAGCGCCATCCTTGTTCGCAGGGCCCTGAATGAAGTGGCTCTCAATTAAAAGTTTCCCATTGAGGCTGCCTCAAAAGGACCTTGCTGGGGGATTCATCCCGCTGAATGGGCGCAGGCCCAGGCGAAATCTTAAGGGGCCAATAGATTTCCCACAATATTTGTACATCGTCTTTTGTGTGCATTTTTCCCTCCAGTGAACCAGAAACAGTTAACACATCCGCTCCTGGAGGCCGAGCCGGGATGCTTGTTAGAGGGACGTGGCCGGTCCCATGGGCCTGCGAGCAGATCCCCTCCCCAGCTGCACCACCCCGTCTCCCGTGCAGGAGGACTTTCGGCCAATTCTTCCTTGAGGTGGATAATAAACGCCACCTGCTTGAAGTCTTTCTTTGCAGAGGCCAAGCTTAAGCAGAAGCACTGCTGAATAAACAGAGGGGCTGGCGAGAAGGAGAGGCCGACTAAACCTCGTGGCCAAATTATTCGGTTATCTCGTGGTCCCGGAAGAACGCCTGAAAATCCTCTTTCCTGGACACCCCACCCCAGGCATGCTGCCAAAGCAGGCCTGAGCAGTCTCCAACCAAGAGCCGAGTCCGGCCTGCCTATGAACGGGGCTGCCCAGCGGACCCTCCGTTTCCTCTGACCCCACTTCCGCTCCCACAGCCTCCCATCATCCTGTGCCTTCCTGGCTTTCATACAGTTTCCACCCACTTCTGAGTTGGGCTGAAGTGCCTCTCTCTCTCCTGGTGACTCACAGCAAGAACGAGCAGTTAAAATGTTCTGGTGGGTTAGTCTTCTGTATCCATTCCTTTGCCTGTAGTCCTGGACCGGTACGTGCATTTGACTCTTTCCCGAGCCCGATAGAGACTTTCCTATTTTCCCAAGCACTTATTCTTTCAGTCTCTGTTATAAATCTATTCATTATTTTAATTTCTGCGCTGCTGCTAGGTTTTTACTTCAACTTTATTCTGCAGTTTCAAACATTTATAGTGTATCATGTTGTATTCTAAAGTCTTAATGGGTCCATTCTCTTCTGACTTTGTTGAAGCGAAACCTGGTGTTTTCCCCTGTGGATTGGGCTTTTCAACAAGGTCAGGCTCCATTTCGGGAACAGGCAAAGAGAGGATCATGGTCAGGTCCAAGCCTTGCTGGGGTGGGAACCAAGCGGGCTTGACTTCATGTTGCTCCAACACAAAGCAGATTGTGAAAGAGCCTCAAGGAGGAGTTTACCTTTCTTTAGGCTGGTTAGCCCCACCTCCACCCTGGTTGAGGCCTCTTCTCTCACTTTACAAGGACGTTGGATGGCTATCATGCACGGGTGACCCTTCTGGGAGTTTAAGAACTGGAAAGTGACCTATGGATTCAGAGGGGCAAATCCCTGTTGTCTTTCTAGACAATTTGAACAGCCGAAAAGGTTAGCAGCCATCACATCCTGTGTGAATAAAATCCATCAGCTAACTAAGCATAAAAGACACTGTATTTTCCTTTGTTTCGATGTACCATCTCATGGTGACGGTAGGAATTCTGGTTTGGGCTGTAGGAATTCTTCAGTGAGAATGTAGGTAAGGATTCCTGTTCTGAAAGGAGAAAACTTGTCCACAGTTGTTAACTTTTCATTTCTTGTGTGCAGTTAACATCAGGGTGTTGCATGGATGTTCTAGAGTTTGCTCTCCAATTCGGGATGAAGTTGTGACACAGTTGGAATATAAATTAAGTGTGCGCACACACACACCCAAAATTCTGAAATGCCAAAAATACGTTGGTAGATGTTCCTCTGTGAACAAGCCAGTGCTAAATGGATCTTCTGAAGACAGAAAAACTTGAAAAGGCTATTCTTAAAAGATTATCCAAACCTGGGCACCAGAGTTAGTTCATGAACAAGCGGTTTCCTCCTTCTTCCCCGCCTATTTTCCTCATGCATTGTGCCCTTTTAAAAGATTAGAAGCCCGAGGGCAGGAGCTCTCTGGTGCTATTGATCTTAAAGCTGTTTTGGGAGCCTGTGTAGGTTAAGAGAAGGGTATGTGGGCTTTCAGTACCTAAACGAAAAATCAAGACAACATGCTGAAGAACGGCATTGCCTCCCTTCTGAGCAGTGCTTTGGCTGTACGGCCAGGTCTCCCCTGGCGAAATTGAGATGTCTCCTGGATGGCCATCTGCCATTTCCTCCTGAGGGGCTCAGAAGCCGCCTTTCCTTGCTGCTTGAATTATGCCCAGCAAAGGATTCCATAAACATCTCAGAGGTTCATCTTCTTCTGGGGCACAAAAGAGAAAAGCCATGTCGTGGCCAAAGAGAGCTTGTTCTGCAAACCTCTAGGGTCAGGGCTGACATTTCTTGCTCCAAAACTGGACAGAAGGGTGGGGGGCCCCCATCACTCACAGAGTGGAGGTTTGGAGGAGCACCCCATCCAAACCTCTCTCCGGAAGGCACAATAGACCAGGACTGACCCCCCGCCGTCCGTGCAAACTCTCCTCTTTTCTCTTCTCTTTAACATGAACGACAGGAAAGTCTGTCAAAAGGCGGAGCGTGCGACCCACCCGACCCACAGACAATAGGGCAGGTCAGTGACCCCCAACAAGGGATACACAGTTGGCTCTTTGTTTCTAGGTCATGCTGCAGTCCTCTGTGGGTGGGTGCTTCTGCATGGATAAAAGGCACAGGGACCCCCTCTTTAGAAAGGTTGTGCTTTCTGCTTTAGTCGCCCCTTTTCAGGGGCTCCCTTAATAAAGACAAGGCACAGTTGACAAGGTGAAGCATTGCACACGGATCTGTTTGAGGGCTTTCAACATCTGGAAATCACCATGGGGGATGCACAGCTGTTCAAGTTAGGGTGGAAGAATTCTGCCAATGTCATTCCCGACTCTGTTTCAGAGGCAGATTTTTGATCTCCTTCCAAAGCTCGCATAAGGTGGCACATCTGTTGTAAGAGTGTGCTCCACATCTGTGAACCCTGCACACGTGCCTTTCAGTATTTTGCAGATGGAAAAGGCATTCCCTCGCCGTACTCCTGCCCCCAGACGGCGTAAGCACCGACACACAAAGTGGTATAGGCCCCCCAAAGAGAGAACGAAACGACAGGCAGTGCTGTCGATACAGCTCAACGAAGCGGGTCCTAGCAGGCGTCCTCTCCAAAGAAGCGCATCCTTTCTAAAGGGCGTGCCTCCCCATTGACCACAAAATCCTATGCAGCCGCATTACGACTGGGGACAATATTTTGCGGTCAATGTTCCTTCAGCTCCAGGGAGGATCTGGAGTCAGCAATGCCTGGCAGGGCTGATATCAGTGGGGTGGTGTATTTACTCCAGCCAATGGGCAGATGTTGAAAGGATCTCTCCACAGGGCTGAACCTGGCTGGTCTGACAGGGTTGAGTTGCATCCTTAAATGTTCCGACTGAAACCTGGAGAAGATGCACCATCTTGCCGACACTGGAGCCCTGGGTCTTAACTGGCTGTAACCCCACAGCGTCTGGAGGGTCACAAGTTCCCCACCCCTGGCATCCCTTATCCCTCTTCTGCTTCCAAGAGCCACCATTTTTGTGACCGCATTTTAAGCCCAGTCCGTGCTCCAACTTTCAGTCTTCATTTCATCATCATCGATGTGGCATTTATTTCCCTCCTGTTTTCCTCTTGTGAGGACCCCCAGGTGGCTCGCATAGCTCCATCTTATGCTCGCAACAACCATCCTGCGAGGTAGGTGAGCCTGCATGGAAGGGACTTGCAAAATCACCCACCAGCAAGCTTCATGGCCGAGTGGGACCAAAACCTGGACCTCCCAAGTCCCCAGTCATACACCACACTGAGACACCGGACTCCCCTCTGCAGAATACGTTTTGGCACATTCCCAAAGTGCCTCCACCACCCGCTTTTCTCTGCCTTCTTTGGGTGGAATCCCAGTGCTTGCACTTGCCAGTTTGGAAGGGCATGAGGAAGGATCCCTGCTTCTTGCCCTCCTTCTTGTCATAGCTGCTGCAAGCTGGCTGGGCAGGCAGGGCACCACTGCTCCTCCTCGCCACCCCCTCCATTGTCTGGGCCAGAGCACAGGTACCGGAACGAGCTGGCTGCTGGAACCACAAGGTACAGCCACTCTGGGGGCCTGTGCCCTGATGTCAGCCCTTGGCAGGTGCCCCAACATTCCTAACCTGGACGCCGTGGTGCCTTTGCCTGTGGGCTGCCTAAAACCTGGGGTGGACACTTTATGCGAGGCCCCCTGGAACCTGGAACCAGCCCCAGACCACCCCCACACCCACTAACTGGTCTGCACACCTTTTAAAGGCCTCATGGAAAACAGCGTGAAAACAAAGGGACGGGGGACACAACCCACACTCAGAATCACACACTCACGCACACACGTTGCCTCACTTGGTGACCTTGGAGCTCATTGTAGGAATGAACTGGGAGGAGAATCCCTTCTGGGAATGGCTCCATCTCTTCTCCCTAAATCTCCACATCTCCCTGGGCCGCCTTGTAAGTCACTCTGGCAGCCGAGCAGGAATGCGGACTCTTGCCATGTTCCTCTGGCTGTAATAAACACACGGGCATCCTGAGCCGCAGAGATGCGACGCGAGGCCTCGTCTTCCCGCCTCCCCTCGCTGTCAGAGAGAGAGGGGTTGGCTGGGCTGAGTGCGGGGCGGAGGGGTGAAGCCCCCACCCTCATTATGCTCCCTAGGCTGCAGTTTCCCAGGAAACGGACCTAAGCAATACATCCCTCTCCTGTCCCGCTGTAGCCCTTGGCAAGTCGCGACACTGCAGGCCCCCGTTTCTCTTCTGCCATCCAGCCGCCTGCCGTGTGCACTCCCACGGGCTGCAGAGGCGAAGGTGGGGCTGATACCATCTGGAACGGCAAACAGCAGCAGCAAAACTTTCAGACTATTCGACCTGCTGCACTCGGTAGCTGCGGAGGGAGGAGAACAAAAGTTCCCTCATGCGCACATCATAGTTTACCCAGAATTTGGGAATGCTGCCCTATGAGAGACTGAGAGAACTGCGCATGTTTAGCCTTGAGAAGACCGAGTGGGGACATGAGGTCCCCGTATGAGTCCCTCAAAGGCTGCCACAGGGAGGAAGGTCAGGCTCTCTCCTTGCTGGTGCCAGAGTGCCGGACACGGAATAATCGAGTCCAGTTGCGACAGCCCAGGTTCAGGCCGGGCATCAGGAAGAGCTTCCTCAGGGTCAGAGCAATGCGACGGGGGGACCGGCTGCCTGGAGGGGTGGGGGGCTCTCCCACACTGGAGGCATTCAAGGAGAAACTGGGCAGCCCTCTGAGTGGGGTGGTGCGACTTGGTGTCCTGCAACAGCAGGGGGTGGACCGGATGGCCTTCACGACCCTTTCCAACTCTACTCTTCTATGAGTCTATGGAATGGCATTGCAGGGTGACGGAACAGTTGTCCGTGTCTGTTAGCTTATCTGTTTGTCACTTTTCTGTACTCTTAGCCAAAGCATTCTGGGCTGTTCCCATCCCGCCCCCCTAAAATGCAACAGGACATAATATAAAACTTTAAGAAATCTACTCAGTATTTTTTAAAAGAGTAAAAATCAGCAGTCGGTTAAAGAGCTAAAAACACACTACATGTTCAAAATAAAAGCTGAAGGACTTCAAAGACCTTGGTGCCAGAAAGGCTGCAGTGGTGATGCTGGGCAGTTCTCTTGGGGAAGGGCCTTCCATGACTCGGGTGCCACCACCGAAAAGGCCTCCTCTTTGCAGCCACCTCATGTCACTGGGCTGGGGCACTCTATGTATAGGGAGGAGACCATCCTTCAGGGGAACTGGCCCCAGGCCATTTATGTCTAGACAGCCATTCAGAAATGATGATGAAATGAAGACGCATCTTTCCATACTGCCAAAGAGGGCGAGGAACCGATCTGCAATGAGCCAACACATCCTGGCCTCACCCTCCAATATCTCCGTCCTGCCAGCCCTTAATCTTAAGAATCCCTGGGACCTTTCACCACTGCTAGCCAACGCAGCTACCATCCTGGAATTTTTCAGTGAAGAGAAACAAAAGGTGTGCTGCGAAAGCAAAGTGCGGGAGGTCTAGGGATTTGGGAATAACACCCCAAACTCACAGAGCCCTTCCGACAATCAAAGGAACTCTCTCCGGGGATCTTTTGAGCCTGTGAGGCTTAAGGGCAGGCAAGAACAAACGCATGAAGTCATAATTCCGTCAACCACAGGTGAGCTCATTGTTAGGCTCCAAGAACTGCTCTCGTCAGGGTTTTTCACCCGGAGCAGTTCTGGTTTTACTCTCAGTCTGCATGGACCGTTTTACTCCCCTGTGCTAGTAGGCTCTATTTTATTATTTTCCTCTCACTTTTTATTTTTAATCATAAAAGCATAAGAAGAGCTTGCTGTGCCAGAACCAAGGACCGTCCGGTCCAGCATTCTGTGCACACGGCACCCAACCAGCTGTTCACCGGAAACCTACACGCAGGACTGGAGTGCAACAGGACCCTTGCACCCATGTTCCCCAGCAATAGGCTTCTGATCCTGGCAGTAGCATAGAGCTAGTGAGGACATTCACTCCGAGTACCATGAGAAGGGACAGGCAGCAGGCCTTCTGGATGACGTTGTCCATCCAGAGTTAGCACCTCGACAGGGAATTCGGCAGGCCTTCAGGCCTGCTGTTGCAGCTTCTCCCCTTCAGGGGAATGTATGAATTCCTATTGGATTGATCGTCACTGTTTTAAAAGCTGTATGTGTGCGCATGCGCACGCGCACAGACATGTGCAAGCTTGTTTCCCTGCTGCCTTTAGGTGCATTTCCTGTTCATGCTTTCCTGCAATGCCTAAGCCGACCCCGTAAGAAGCGCTTAAGGGCTTCTATCCTAGAGAGCGTTTTGGTGGGTTCAGATTGTTCAGTCTGCAGAGAGGGCAGAATGGAAAAGGAGAAAGAATGGGCCATAGCAGACTATACAGAGAGGGAAGATGACCAAAGGGGAAAAAAAATTAAACACTCGCCGGACTTTTTAAATGAAGACCGTTGAAAAACCAACACAGCGGTTTTACTTGCAAAGAGATCTTCCACCTCAAAAGAACGTTCACAGGCCGGTCCGTCCCCCTGCCAGAAGCAGAACCGGTACAACTGGACAAGAACCCCACGCCGACTTTTTCTGGTATAGTTCCTCTCCTTTTATGCCAATTAACTTACTTGCCTTTGCTTTGGAGGCAAGGATGGGGGGAAGCAAGAGCCATTCCCAAGTCACCCAGCTGAGCGCTTTCAAAGCTGAGGAGTCATTTAGCAAACGAGGCATCCACTAAGTGGCTTTGTCCGGCTTTTCTCTGCAGTGCCTGCCCGCCCCCCGTTCTTCGAAAACACCTTTCCAGCAGCCTCCAGACCAGATGCTTCCTTTATCGTGCCTTTCTCAGCCTTTGTTGTCATGGAAGATTTATCACCTCTTGCCTGCTTTCGCAACGGCACGTGCTAATTTGGCCCAGAAGGACCGACCAGATCGGCTCCCCTGCCCACTGCAGTATACACATGCTCCCTGCCCCAAACTTCGTGTTCCCCGGGCGACTAGGTCGCGTCGGCATGAAAGCACCCTTGGCCCCATCGAGTCAGCCCTTATGGACGTTAATCTAGAAGCAATGTAAGAATGTGCTGAAGGGATCTATTTTGTTCACCATGGCTAGTGGTTCGGACAGTACAATAACTCGTGCCTCCACAACAGCCCACAGTTGAATGGCAAAGCCCATGCAACCCACGCTCAGACCTCCAGTGCGGGTCGTTGTGTTGTCTGAACCAAGCCATGAGCTTATGTTGCACGTTACGCAAGGCCACCCAAGTTATTTTGTCAGCTGAGGAAGGAAATCCCACCAGCTTCTCTCCTGGGAGTAAATATACTGGCCCTTTCGCCATCCTCATTGTGAATACTGGTAGGAGGCAGAGATGTTTTCTTGCCCCATCCCAAGCCCTGCTTCTTCCTGCTGCCACTGCCTCTCCGTACCGCCATTATCAGCTGCTTTATCACAATTATTACACCGTATTATCTCAGTAGATGCAATGATTGCCAGCCACTTCTGAGGCCTTAATGAGAGGGAACGGAGCAGATCGATGTTTTAAATTATACAAACAAACCCATAAATAAGTTTTGCCATGACAGCTGTCCCTCTGACATCCACACACAGTTCCATGCACACACGAACGGCTTCTTCCTTCCCCACAGCCCCAAATGGCGTTCGGAAAGGTGAGGGAGGACATTTCGAAAGCAGGCTCTGAGACCAATGTCTGCAGTTGAGAGGGGGGAAATGAAAGACTCCTCCGGAGTTCGTGCCTCCCTGATTACAGGGTGGTACTCCATGCGGTGGGCATGTGTGGCGACACACGTTCCCACTCACTGTGCATTGCTGTGATGCCCACGTAATGCCTTAATGTGCAAATCTGTGCAGCGACAATGTGAGAGCACCCGCACAGTTCTGTCTTATTTATATCGCCCTTGTATCATTGATTCCCATGACATGGGTGGGTTCTGAAAAATTATTTTGCCGTATTGAGATAGTTTAATACAGAGATACAAATATTTAACTGCTTTGTGCACTGCTTCAGGTGCCCTCAACTCATCAGTATCAGCATCTATCCCTGTGTTTTATTATTATGATTCATTACATTTCTATAACACCTGTAGCTGATGCTCTCTGGGCAGTTCACAACATTAAGGCACCCATCCAGATTTATAATTGAGCATGGAGGAGGGGAGAAGGACAAAAGAAAAGTTTCCAGTTATGTGGTCATTTTCCCACTTCCAAGATCCATCTAGTGAAGTGGGGGCGGGAGGGAGAGTGCCCCACCAGGCTTTTCTCAGGGGTCCTCAGAATATGTAAGCTGCCCACTTAGCCATGGGACCAGTCCAATTAATGGAAAGACAAAAGGGACAGGGAGGAGAAGCCCCTGCGTTAATTGAATCGGGGTTTCACTCTAATGAGGACTGAGCACAAGGGGGGAAGAGGGGACGATCCAAGGGAAAAAATCGAACACTCATTACTTCCCTCCACAAACTGTGCCCAGCTCATTTTCCGCAGTTTCTGGCGCAGGTTTCCGCAAGCCCCTCCCTTCCTTTCTTGGAGGCAACATTCCAGCATATGGCTGGGGAGCAGGAGATGTGGAATTGCTAAGGAGAATCCCGTGAAACAGATAAGCTAGTTGGTTTGGTTATCCCCGTAGCACAGGGCTGCTGAACTGCATCTGCATCAGCCAAATGCTGCGCACCTGGGGCTCCAATCCTGACCTTAGAGCCTCCATTCTCCTGACAACCCAAACCCCAATAATTTGGTAGTTTGTGGCTTCTGCACAGTATTTTCCCTGTTGTAAAAAGTGGAAATGCCTCTCCTTAGGACTTCTCTACACAAGGGATTTATTGAATGCTTATGAATCCTTATTCATGGTTGTTTGCAGGCACTTTAGGGAGCATTGTCATTTCGGGGCCTCTCCTGTCCTTTACAACCATTTTTGCAGCTTTTTTAATGGAAGAAAGTTTAGTATTATTTGGAAATCACTCTATGAAAAGCTCACCTGTTTTTATTATTCTGCTATACTACAGTGCCACCTAATGCTTGCATAATGGAGCATAAAGAAAGGCAGAGAAAGAAAAACCCCAGGAGGGGAGGGAAAACCCCCATATAGAAAGGAACTGGTTTTAATCCGGGTAAGAATCAGAAGCAGAAGCCTCCGTAAAATAGCAGGTTAAAGCTTCATGTAAGAGCTGCCCTGTGCGACTGGCGTAATAGCTGAAAGTGGAAACATGCTGGCATTTTGGGTTGCCCTGCTTGCTCTTGACCTTGTGCACCCTCCAGGCTTCCACCAAGTTGAATTCCTCTCTTGGGCGTTCAACACCCTCTTTGAAAAAGAAGACCCCGGGTACCAGTTCAACTACAGCTGGATTCTGGGGCTGGTGTCCAGAAGGCCAAGGTCTGGCCCAACCAACATCATCACAAAATGACCCACAATGGATTGATTGGCCAGTCTAAGCAAGCCACTGCGAAGGCGTGTCTGGGGACAGTGCCCTTCCCTCTCCTGGGGGGAGGGGGTCCAGAGGGGGGCTGCTAGCACGACTGATCAGAGCATGCAGCATATCTAGGCCACCTTTCTTCCTAAACGTAGTTTCCCATGGGGGGAACAAAGAGATAGAAAAAATGGAAGAAAAACAGAGGAGGGCTCCAGGTGGAAGCCAGCGCCAGCTTCCCCAATGCCAGCCTTTCAGATGCAAAGCCCTGCAGGGTGCAGTGCCACGTTTTGCCAGGAGGGGGGGCAATTGCATCAGGCTGGTAGTCTCTGGTTCTGCTTGGAAATTAGTATGAAAATAGGGCTGATGGGGGAGGGGGAAAGGAAGATTTATTTTTATTTTTATTTATTTCATTTCTATACCACCCAACAGCCGAAGCTCTCTAGTGGCTTATACCAGTGCTGAAAAACAAGGCCATGATGCAATAAAGCAGCCGAGATTTCTTCCACTATGCAAAATGTTAAAAGTGTAAAACAATCAAAAGCATTTTAGCAGCAAAAAAAAGCAGTATTTGATGCAAAATAGCCTGGCTCGTGTTGTATTTTAAGGCTACATAAAGAATCATGCATCAAAGCGAGGGTAAAAGTCAAGTTCTAGCTTAATGCCATTTCTTACATGCTGTTTCCTGTTCTGTGCTAAGAAGTTGACAGTCGGGAAATGATGCTGGCGGGGCAGAGACGATCCCGCCCGCCTCGGCACCGGCACTGCTGGGCCACAAGCGCGATTACTCGTGAGTAGGGCCCAGCGGCTGGGCGGACTTGCGAGCTGGGCAGTCAGGCAAATGACAATGTCCCATTGTGCCACTAGGGAGCAGAAGGACACCGACACAGACGGGAACCGTCAGTCTGGGGCCAAACCCTTGGCGGGTTAATTCAAGTAAAAGAAGCTTTTAATTCGGAGACTGCCCAGCCTGTGAAATTCCGCCCAGCTGTGACAGGACTACCTTTTCTTTACCCCCATCAGGGGCAATGCTAGGGACTGAAAAGATCCTGGGCGCAGGCCGGGTGCATGTGTGGTTAAAGGCCCCCATCTCCTCGGGAAACCACTATTTGTAAAAAGGAATGTGGACGGGGAAAGGGGGGCATTTGACTGCGGGGAGAAAGGGGGGGCAGTAGGAGGGTGAAGCGCATGTGGGCAAAACCCCAACTAATCTGGGAGAGAACGGATGCATCCCGTATTCCAGCAAGTGCCCCTAGGCAGCGGGAGGGAGGGCAGCTGGCCGAATGGACGTTCCAGGGCTCCGAAAGGGAGATTGGATGGCTCCAGCCATGGTGGGCCACCCTACATCGCCCCCCCCCCCGCCCTGTCTTGCTTCTTTAGCCTGACATCTAAGAGGGGGCAAACAGTCCTTCCGGGTCAGAGCCACAGGGCTCCCTAGTCCAGTAGTGGGTTCTCACAGCGCCCAGTCGGATCCCCCAAAGGGCCTCCTCCTTTCATGCCTCCAGCCCCTGTGGGCTGATTCTTTGCCCACTGTGAGGTCTTCCGTAGCCGCTTAAACAACTCTCCCCAACCACCACCTGCCCGAGGACCAACTCTGATCTTCTCTGAGCTCTCTTTCCCCCGCTCTGGTTTTCCCCAGGCATGGCTGCATTGGCCCGTCTTTCCATCCCGCGGCAAGGCAGGAATATGAGCTACGGCTTTACACAGATGAGGACCAATCAGGATCCATCACCTGACCATGACTCATGTTCCTACTCTAGGAACAAGCGGAAGAGCAGGAAATGTGTGGATGGGGTGGAGTGGAAGAAAGTCCGGCACCGTGGAGCAAGATGGGGTTTGCTTTGCGTGAAGATGGCCCCCCAGGCAATTCCCAGCATCTCCAGGTGGGGCCAGGGAAGACACTTCCCGGCAGGAACCCTGGAAAGCCACTGCCATTAGCTGGCAATGTTCAGACAACACTCGAGGTTTGATTGTGAGTTGCTCCTGAACGGTGGGTACCCATGTTCCAGTGAGCCCAACTGAGATAACAAGCGATGGCTCGTCAGCTACAGACAAGCCATGGCATGTTGCTGGGTTGTGAACGGTGGGTTGTCCACCACGATATGCAGCAGGATAAATCAACACCCTAACTCAGCCTATGTTTTGCTCATGGAAGGCTGCAGGTTCAGCCTCTGGGCAGGACTGGGAAAGATTCGTCTGAGCCCTGGGAGAGCTGCCGCCACTCCCTGCTGGACCGTGTCTCTAAGACCACAGTGCAGCTAAATCATTTTAGGCCCTGGGCTTAATGCTGCCATGACGTGCATTTCTCCAGTTGTGGACCCCACCATAAACTCTTCTCCTCCCCCTCCGACTCCCACCCACCATCCCGTGCTTTACATGTTTCTGTGCACCTGATATGCTAGACCCAAATGACAACATTTGCCAAGACCGACTGAGCACGTGCAAACTCTCAACTTAAGCCCAAAGCACGCCTGCGAGCGCTGGAGGCATGGGGTGTTTGTCCATCCTGGGCTGCCTCCTGTGCCACAGCCTTCCGCCATCAGCTGCTCCCTGGGCAGTTATGGGGGGGGGGCTGGACGCAGGACCCTGCAGCACCTGATGCATCTTAAGGGGCTCCGACACCTTGCGGAGTTGTTGCCCTTGGCCTGCAGGCAAAATCTGCCCCTCCCCGAGCTTGGAACAGTGCCGGCACTCGTGCTTGCGTTTCCTATCCTGCCCCCCTCTTCCACAGCTGCCAAATTTACAAGACTTCTGACTTCCCAGAATCCCTGCCTGTGGAACTTCAGAGAAAAGCATAGGGGAATTCGAACACATTCTGCTTCCTGGCTGCCCAGAGCGGAGCTGGGGGAAGGAAAGTAATTGAACCACGCAGAGGCAGCTGCTGAAAGGGTGGGAAAAGATACAAGACTTCTTATTTCGTTCCTCCATTTCCTCAACTGAATTATGAGTACTAATAAACAGGTGGGGCTGGCCCCTCTCAGGTTTGCCATGTTTAAGAGGCAGTGGC
Organism: Varanus komodoensis; assembly: GCF_004798865.1. NCBI lineage: Eukaryota > Metazoa > Chordata > Lepidosauria > Squamata > Varanidae > Varanus > Varanus komodoensis. The sequence goes on from NW_025336059.1 coordinate 1,462,367, forward strand.
TGGCAAAAAACGGCGCATAGTTTAGGGGGAAAGAGATTCTTCAGAGTGATGGAAAAGGATTCAGTGCTGGGGAGGAGGCAGTTCTCTGGTTTTCTCTCCCTGGCGCAGAGAGAAGACCTCTGGCCACATTGCACTCAAGTTCCTTCACGGCAGGAAGTGAAAATGAAACCCTTGGGTGGATACTGATGTCTGACATTCTTATAAGCAAGATCTTTCTATATAGGGAGTGCCTGAGATACATCTGCGCACTCGGAGCTCTTCCTTATGACCGCAGGTGTGCAGAGCTTCCGTTCAAATCCAGACTGCTGGGGACCCCAGCCTAGAACTCCCCTGGTGGGCATGTCCCTACTCCCGGTCCCTCCCTCTTCTCCTGGACCACAGTCGTTTGTTTCCTGGTGTTTGTGCAGTTTTCTCCCCCTCTGAAAGGCGGAAAGCCTTCTCCGGGGCTGACTGGAAGTGAGGTTCTGGGTGGAGAAGTGCTGCTGTTCCGTCATAGCTGGGCCCCATCCACCAAGACAGCCTCTCTGAAATTGAATTTGGCCTTCTGTATGCAAGAGCTTCCCATCTACAGTGATGATGCTAATAATTCCCTCTGCATCTGATCATTGGGAAAAAGTGTCATTGCTGAAATAACCAAAACCACAAAGCAGGAATGTTTGCAGAAGTACGAAGAACGCTTCACGGGGGGGGGGGGGGCGCTCCGAAAAGCCCTCCGAAGCTACAGGGCCAAAAGGCTGCCCTGCTTACTCTTGTGCAAGTCACTCACTGCCAGCAACTCAGCCCTCAGGGGGGCATTTCCACCTTTTAGAATGGGGGGTGCACAAAAGGAAGGAGACCACCCCATAATCAGTGGCCAAGGGAAAGGGTTAGGGCTGGGCTGAGCATGGGGTTGGACCCGATGGCCCTCTGGCCCCTTCCTACTCTTCTATTCTATGATTCTGTGGTTCAGAAAGACTGAGTTATTTTGTGGTGGGGAGCAGGGGGGAGAAGAGGAAAGTGGCCAGCCTCCTTGTGGAACAGCTGTTGTTTTGAAGCTCAGTGGCTGCGGCAGGACCGGTTGCTACTCCGGCCGCCTTGGCATTGTGTCTCCACCTCTGGCTGTGCCGAGAGTCATAAACCCGTCTTGGGGTCAAACTCCGGGTGCGGCTCCACCGTTCAGTGCAGGAATTTCGCTGGATGAAATTTCTGCAAAACAGGAGCCCTTCCTTAAAAGAGGGGGTGCAGGGAGAGATTGAACTGGAGGAAGAAAGGAGAGTCAGGATGGCCTGTGGGTCTGTTCAGAATAAAAAACCAAAGATCTGTCTTGGTGGAACTGTGAGCTGAGAGGCCACTTAAGCTTGTGGTCCAAAATGAAGAAGAGAGTCCCTTAGGACACGGCAAGATGGGCTTCCGAGGAAGCATGCCTAGGATCTGCGGTACGGCTTGGCACGATTCCCTCTGCGATGGCTGGCACTCCAGTGCCTCAGCCGTGGGAAAACCTGGGACAGGCTCAGCGTATTGCCAGGTGGACATGCCTGGTGTGCAGCAGGTCTGAGGTTCAGTTCTCTGCTGCACCAAGGAGGGCTGTGTGGGGCACTGTTGGTCAGAGCAGTCGACACGGAGCTAGTCGGACCAGCCCTATGAGCCACGGGAAGGCAGTTCTTCAAGTGCCCATCAGCACAGAAGAGGTGTGCTCCCCTTTCTTTGACCCCAGTGCTTTCATTTTATTATGGCCACAGACCAGGAAGATTTAAAAACGAATAAAATAGCAGTAGAAGAATTTAAACACAACTAAAATAAGTACAATTTATACAATATTTTCACTTGAGCAGGTGACCACTATTTTCCCTAATCTGCACTGCACTCATTAAAAAGTGGGCAACATTTCCGGTAACATAAGAGGATACATCCCTTAAATACACAGATGACAGAGTGGAAGAACCATCCCACAAAAATATTGTGAATCATGAGTGGACAATAAATGTTTTCAGGGGGAAAATTCAGTGGGGTGCACACTGAGTGTGCTCTGCACAGAGGCCCTCCCAGACCGCCGACTGGCACGGAGCCCCAGGGAGAAGGACCAGCACGCAGTCCTGGAGACCAGTTTGCTCGCCTCCCAGCCAAGGGGGAGCAACCTGGGTGTGTTTCGAAGGCATCGGTTTAATCCAGCAGTGAGATTTTGAATTTGTAGGCCAAACTTCTTACTGAGTTGCCTCCCTAGAGTAACATAATGTATTTACAGGCAGCTGCAGCTGCTGCCAGGGAGGGAGGCAGGCAGGCAGGCAGGCAGGCAGGGAGAGCTTTCTCCACATAGGCAGCTGTTGCCAGGTCAAATGTTCAGGCCTGGATTCTCCTCCACGCTCCCCCTTGGCTCCGGTTTCAGGTTGCCTCAGCTCCCTCTGTCCGGCCAACACCCCTCTCCTCCCCACAGGACCAAGCGGCCAGAGGCAGTCCTGCACGGACGCAGCGGCACCCGCTCCTTGCGCCACATATTGTCCACGTACGTGGCATTTTGCAGAGCGGCGTAAGCCAGCAAAAACAGATGGCTGCCTGTCTCTGCCTTCTCCTGGGGCTGCTTTCGTCTGCTCATTCTGAACGCACACAAAAACATCCTCGGATTTCTTTCCCGAGGCCTCTTTACTATGGCCAGCCCGCCAACCCCAGAACTTGTCTCCAGGCTTATGCAGTGATGAGCAGGCTCCCTCCCCGATTTCCCCGGACGATCTCCCACTGGACACCCAGTGGTGTAGCAGTCAATTTCGCTTTGAGTGCCTTGATGCCTCCCCACCCACCACATCCCCCCCCAAAGCCATCACTGTAATTACACTGACCCACTGAATTCGACTCTAGAGTTCTCTGCTCCTAGCTGCACATTGCAATCACCACTTCTCTGAAATTCTGCAGAGCTCTGAACACGTGCAGAGTTCCTTTCCCTACAAAGAAAACGTGCTTTTCCTGAAATAAATTCACATGTGTAGAATATTTGTTTGTGGAGTGGGACAGGGGAGGAAAGATCATCCATTCTCTAGAATTTGATGCGTCGGGGTTGTGGAGATGTCCACAGATGTTAGTAGCCTACACAGTGTTAAAAGCAGCTCGCTGAACATTCCCTGTAAGTTATTTCTGACAGAAAAGGAACATACGATTTGGCTTGAGAAGGCCAGTATTTGAAAAGGCATCTCTCCCTACAACATGTCGTAAGGACTTGTTTTGAGCCCCTTCTCTGAGCCCCAAATTCAGCAGAAATACATTATGCGTTTGCAACGGAGAGGGGAATTCTGTCATGGTACGGCAACTGTGGAATGTCCTCCCCAAAGAAGCTTAACTGGGCACCAACACTACTATCTTTTCAATGCCTGGTTAAGACCTGTTTATTTGCCCAGGCAGAACTTTCGCTCTGTTTGTTTTCATACTTAACTTTCTTTCGATTTGGTGCTATTGTATCCTGTGGTGGTTAGTTTTGTTTTTATTACATCCTATGTATATGTTTTGGTAATTCTTTTTATCCATACTTTTGGACACTGCCTGGAATCCTTCCAAGGAAGGGTAATTAGCTTTTGGAAAAGCGTCCCTCATATCTTTGCCTGGAAGCAATTGAGATTCACCCTGGGCATATCAGTGGCCTGTGATGGTATTTATTTATTTACTCATTCCTATGACTGTAAGCTAACTTGAGTGCCATTTTCTTGATAGAAAAGTAAGGCTACACATCAGGTAAATAAATATTCTGTACTATCGCCAGCTTGTTAAATTGAAAAGCACCAGAAGCTGCAGGGAAAACAAGGATTTAACCATGCAATCCAGAGTAAGGTCCGCTGAGTTCAGTGTGGTGTTTGTTGGTATTAAGTGATTTCAAGTCTCCTGGAAAATAGCATCCACGGAAAATTAATGCAGCAGCTCTTCCCTAGTAGCTGGTTGAGTGCCTTCTGGTCTGGCAGCCCCATCTTCTGGCAATATTCATCTGCTGGTACCATCTCCCATCTTAGGGCTATGACTTAGAGCAAAGGGGTGGGACCATGGGATGAGCCCCTGAGGGGCCGACTGGGACCCCGAAAGTGGGGTTCCACCCCTGAGCCTGACGTTCCTCATCCCTTCCATACGGTTTGATGCTCCTCAAGCGAAAGTAGATTTTTTTTATTCTCACACAGTTGAATAATAGAGTAATACAGCACACAGAGGGCAGCCTGAAACGGTGGTTCTCAATATTTCTTTTCACAGACAACGTGAAAATTGCTGGTGGTCTCAATAGATCACTTAGTAAACTTTTTTTATATGTCACAAATCAAAGCAAACATACTAACTCATATTCTAAGAACACTTATTCTCTCCCCTCTTTCCTTGCACCAGAGTCATTACCAAAGCCAGGGCCACAGTGTTAGAGAGAGTGAACCAAGAAGCAGGCAATTTTGGAGAGAAAAATCAGTAAGCTGCACCAACGCTGCTTTATGAAAATCAGAAAGCTGGGTCTAGGGCCTTGTTAGTCCCTTTGACAATCCAGCCTTACAAAACAGCCCTCAGGCTTCATTATCTGAAAGTATAAACCACACGCAGACCAAAGGCCCTTGTTGGTTCTGCAGACCACCTGAACGCCACGGATCGCTCTAGCCTATAACTTATTGCTGAAAATTCTTCTTTTCCTTTAACCTTTGGGTTAAAGGTTTGCGGGGCAAACGAACTTGGCCACAAGGGTTGTTCTTTTTTCTGTAGAGGCATCTTGGAGAGCTTTCAGACATGGGGTCACACAAGTCAGAGATGACTTGACGGCGTGTAACGACAACAAACAGCAAGAGAGCCGCAGGTGGATTGTGCCTGCATCTCGTAAAGTGCCCTGCCACCCCGAAAGTTGCCAAGATGCTGATGGAGATGCAGAGCTGAGAATGCCGCTGTCGATGTTTCAGCTGCTGCAGCCCCAAAAGCCCCGAAAAGCTCCAATGCCCAGAGGGAAAGCTCTCAGCAAAACCACCAGACTCCCCTCCTGGGTTGTTGATTAACTCGGTGGAGTCTGTAAGACAGCAATAAAACTCCTGGGCAACCTGGACAAAAGCTGGGAAATATTTCTTGCAAGGAGGGGGTAGCAATGTTTCATTAATGTCTGGTTAAACTTGTTAACTTTGGGAGAAAAAAATATGCCTAAAGGAGGACATGTGAAAGATGTATAAAAATTATGAGGGCTTTCCTTTCGCTGTTCTAGAACTGCCAAATTCATTTATTTAATTTCTATATGCCCAATAGCTGAAGCTCTCTGGGCAGTGAGCAACAGCAATGAGCACAATAAAACGCAATACATAATGAAACATTAAGCAATTACAGTTTTAAAAGCCACATTTTAAACCATGCTTTTACAACTCTGCAGCTAAAACCAGTCTGTTCTGCAAGGCCCAGGAGGTCCAGAAGTATCAAGAGGGCCACACAGCCCCTCTCTTTCTCCCCACAGAGGTCATCACCAATGCTGTTTCTGTGCCAAAACCCAGCCTGAACCTCAACCGAAAAGGGTCCAGGCAATCCGTCTCATAGCACCTGGCGCTACTTGGCCACCACCTGCTCAAGGATCTTGTCCAGGAAGGGAACATTCGCAACTGGCCTATAACTATTTGGATCTTCAGGATCTAGGGAGAGCTTTTTCTTCAGTGGCCTCCAGGGTGGGACCATCTTAATCAGATCCCCCACCCTAAATCTAAATCTCAACAGACTGTGATCCAACCACGACAAAGGGATTGACTCAAAGTCCCCCCCCCCACCTTCAGATCACTGTCTGCATGCCCAGATGTGGGGGGAAAAACTCCAGAGCATGCCCTGCTACATGTGTCAGGCCAATGCCATACTGGGACAGTCCCATGATATCCTGACCTGCCCCAAACGTGGGCCTCTGCATGGATGTCCGTGTCCCCCAATACCAGTGGTCTGGAGGACCGCTTCATCTTGTGGGTGGTGGAACTGTTTCAGCTACAGAAAGATCAGCTCCCAGGCAGTGAGCTTGCTCGTCATAGATCAGATCGAAGTCCTGGTGCCTTGGCTTCCAGTGCGAGTCAGAGACATCCTGTGGGGAATGATCGATGGAAGGGGAGCTGGAAGGGCAAAGTGCACCCATATAAGGCCAATCCGGAAAAGTCTGTTGATGTGGTGAGAGTGCAAAGGATTGTGGGGTGCTGATTCTGCCACACAGACCACCACTGGCTGGAGAAGGTCCAGAGCAAACCCGCAGAATACCGCCATCATCTGCTGAGCGTCCCCACAAACAGACCACACTTCATGGCTCAGACATTCTGACAGCTTGAAGTGCTGCTCAGACCCACATGTTCCTTCGGAGGGTTGTCTCCAGAGTCTTCGGGAGGCCTGAACATGCCGGCCCAGCCTCTCCCAACCTGGAGCATTCCAGCACATCTGGTGGGCACCAGGTTGGGAGAGGCTGCTCTAGTCTGACATCTGGAAGCAAGCTATTGTGTGCAGATCCTGCTGCCCCAGTGCCCGTTTCATGCTTCCTCCCAGGAAACAAGAGCCAGGCGGCCTACTGGGTTACCAACCCCCCAGGCCTGCTAATAAAAACCCCCACACTGCATTTGTAATCGCCTCAAGCGGTTCTCAGGGTAAAGCAAAATGGGAACGGGGCGGGGAGGGGGGCATCCGCGCCCCAGGCAATACAGGCCTGTCTCATCAGAAGATTGAAATACGCTGAGCAGGGCCGGGGAGGTATTTGGACCATTATTTTGAGCAAAGGAGCTTCCCCACGGATTCCGGCTGCTGGTTTTTCCAACTAATTACATTCCCCCCATAAAAGCCAGGGTGGGGGTTGGGGCAGTGGGGTGTGCGCGAAATCAAAGAAACTTCATTTAGAAGGAAGGCTGGTAGCACTTTCTAATTGCTGCTCATGTGTCAAAGTTTTAACAAGGCGGCTGGATATTTATAGGGCCTCCTGCGTGCACCACCCCGTCCCTGGAGCCCATCGCAATTGTTCCTGAAACCACGGCTCCCAAATTTGGTGCCTCTACAACACGTAATTAACAGATGGAATTCAGCCGTGGGACCACAAGGGATGGTGAAAGCAGAAGGCTTAGGAAACTTTTTTGCTGTCGTTAATAATTGGACAGAGTCACAGCGCATGCATCTATCAACAACTGTTGGCCGAGAATCTGGTGCTCGCGAAGGGATTGGGGAGGCCATTGGGCGAGACCCCCTGCAGGGACCATCTCTCAGGGAGCGGTCCACCTCACTTCCATAGTCACCAGCAGTTCTGCTTCGTTCCAGTCCGACCAGTGCTCCCAGTAGTTTGCTGGGCAGACAGCCTGGAAGCCAGCCGGCCATTGTATGGATTGCCCCAAAAGGGCAAGAAAGACGACACTGCATAGGCACGTCTTTGGCATATTGATATGTGTGGAGACTCAGTGGAAGCAGCTTTTGCACAGCTGGCGTTCAGCCAGGACTGGACAGGGTGGCCCCTCAAATAGGGGATGGCACCTCTGTTATCCTGTGCAGAACCCCAGCAGCTGAAGCCGCGTCCACTTTCCACCTCATCTCTTCCACCCCATCCCCATCCCTACTCCTAGCTGCTGGAGACCCTGTAAACATTTCATTTCTTGCACAAGTGGAGTGTTGATTAAAATAACCAGGCAGGGGTGTGCTTCCTTCTCTCTCTCTCTCTCTCTCTCTCTCTCATATCCCCCCTTCTTTGAGTCAATATTGGTTTTGGAACAGATGTAGTGGTGGGTAGGGGGGCAAAGCTGTCTGGAGGTGGGGGGACACACGCAGGCTGGCTGGTGCCAGAGAAAAGACGAGGAGACCGGGGAACTGTGGGTCCCAACTGCCTTGGGAGAGGCCCGTGAAGGAGGCTTGGTTGTGGCAGGATCAGAGCGTGCTGGGGGGGGCGGAGGGGAGTGCAGCTCTGGGCCTGTGGTGGAGGAACCTCGGAGAACAAAGCATCAAAGGCTGGGCCAATGTGGCTAATTGAAGCGGGTTTAGGGTCAGATAATGAGGGAGATGAGTCTTTCATCTAGACCCAGCTTCTTCTCATGCTACCTGAGAGAAAGTGTTTTGCAGAGGGAGAGGAAGGGACAGGCACGGGCGGGGGGGCGGGGCGGATAGAATAATGAACCTGAGCTCTGCTCACTGCGCTTTGTGCCGTCGCCCACTCCCTTGCTCAGGCCGGACACAATGCCGTGCGTGGCCAAGGAGGACAGTTTCTAATCCCCGTCCCACGATTCTGCTGTACAGGAGGCACTTGCTGAAAAAAAGGAGCAGGGCTTTGATGGTCTCAGCTGCCTCGCATGAGGGCCTGTTCTGAAATCAAAGGCTCTTCTTTCCCCTCTTACACCCCTTTTTACTAACAGACATGTCCTCAGGAGACAGGCTCCCTGGTTTTATTCCGGACCTAGTACTTTCCTTGTCTTCATCCCCCTGCCTCCTGGACCAGAACTCCTTGACAGTGGTACACAGTATCGTTCATCACAACGGAGGAAGAATTTACAGCAAACGAATGGACCGACCTCCCCCGCCACAAAACTGTGGAGTACATCAACACAACATTCGCTCGCACAAAAAACCCCAGCTAGGGACTCCTCCACCTTCCAAATAATTCAAACCTATAATGCCTGGCTATAGCTGTTTCTTCCTCTCTGGTCTGTCTATACTGCAGCAGTGTCAAAATCAAAAGCCCCAACACACGACACATTTTAAATGAAAAGCTTTATGCAATGTTTTACTATGTTATCGTATATAATTGATGCTTTTAACCTTTATATGATGCTTTTAACCTTTTTCTTGTGAACTGACCTGGCTTCAAGTGATGGGCAAGATTAAAATTAATAAATAGACAGACATACAGACATACATAAATACACACTTTCTCACTCTCACCACTCAACTGACAAGGAAAGTTACTAATTATATATGTATTAATTAATTAGCAGAGGATGAGAAATCGTAGCTGCGATCCACCATTACTCCAAGTCCATTCTGTGCAAACCAGGGGAGAAGCAACATTCGAGAAAGCTCAGCTGGTTAGTCTGTGGCTTCCCTCCCTCCAAACAGCTTTCTTCCTCGGCTTGTGGCCTCCCTGACCCCCTTACAAGGAGAAAGCCCATTTAACTCATCTAAGCACTTCAGGAGTCCCAAGACTCTCCTGGTAAACTTGCAACAACCTAGCCAGGAGGTCCGAACAACCAAGTGGTGACTGTGGGTGGATCGGGAAAAACGATGGAACCTGTGTGGAATGCCCAGAACGCAGGCCGCATGGCAAACCAACAGGAATGCAAATTGCATTACAGGCCCTTCTACTACAAGGCCAACAGTGTCAGCTGGTGACTCAGTTTCCTGGGGAAACTGACTTGTCGGCTAGGACGGCTAGGACGGCTCGCAGCTGCCCACAAAAGCTATGCAGTTGCACTCCACTAGATACCGCCCAAAGTCTTTCAAGTGCCATAAATGTGGCCTGAGGAAAGGAGGACAACGTAGGGATAAGTACGTAGGGCCAAGGCTGTATATGAGGAAGAAGAAACCCACATGAAACAGCATCGGACTAACTCATGTCCTACCAAGAAGATAGCTTAAAAGAAGAATACAGGGCGGGTTGGCTCTGGCCAGGCTTTTGTTGGCCTCGCCCCCATGTCGGTCGCTACATCACAGATCAAGGGCAAACCTGCGGGTTGTTTTAGATCAGCGTCTGCAGGAGGTCAGGGCTAATTAGTAGGAAATTGGCACATTCCTCAAATTTCCCACCTACTCGAAGATTGAGAGCAGGAGGAGAAATATGTAAGCTGTGTTGCATTCTTTGAAAGGAAAAAAGGCAGGTTATAAAAACAAGCAAACCAACCAGGAACCAGCAGAATCTGTTCATGTTCCTGGCTGAGTAGTTTCTCCAGCCTCCTTCGGATGTGCTGTGCAGTGACATTCTGAATGCAACCCGTGTGCTTTGCCCACTGAGATGTAGCTGGACCACTTCAGTGCTGTTTTGCATTGGCTTCTGGTTTTGAAGGAAGGAAGGAATTCCTTTTATTTATGTGCTCTTGTTTAATGTTGGGCAGAACCATCCCATGACTCCTGGACAGCATCTGGAGTGCTTTTTCAGGCTCCCAGCTCTAACATCAGGAAACTGCACTGATGTCAGAGCTGGGACCTGATGCTTCCCGCGAACTCTAGATTAAGAAGGGAGAGCACCGTCTTTTTTCCTTTGGTGTTTGTTAGTGGTGTGACTATATTGTGGCCCGTTCCACAAGCCAAATGGATCTGTATGAATCTGTGCCTCTTTTCCTCTTTCATCTCCGACTGAATCCCTTTTTCTCCCCCTCTGAGCGTGTGTGTGGGGGTTGTTGGGGGTTTCCCCTCCCTCCTCTCCCTGAGATTTTAATTACATTCTTCTATTTCCACTCACTAGATCTGTCATTCTCTGGAAGACCTGATGTAATTATATTGTGGGAAGAATTGCCTGCTTCACCGGGACTTCACAGGCTTATGATCCCTCCCTGGTTGGGGCTTCTGCGTTTTTCCCAGTCTTTCTGCCAGGTATGTACTTGCACGACACTGCGGATTCCCCCTAATGAGCTGGCTCCATAGTGGCTAACAAAGGGAGATGTCTCCTAAGGAAACAGAGGTAGATTCTTAATTAGCTTGCACTCATTTGCACTCTGGCTGCAGAGACTGGCAGAGCAGGAAACAGATGGGCAGTTCTGCAGTCCCAAAGCCACCCTGGCTGCAGTGGCTACAAAAAGTGATAAAAATTCACGGGTTAATGTGGTCAACACTGTGGTGTAATGGTTAGAGCGCGGAGTGGAGCTCCGCAGATCCACGTTCTAGTCCCTGCCTAGCCACGGGGGCAGTCATGGGTCTCGGTCTATTCTGCCTCTCAACATTGTTCTGGGGGTCAAAGGAAGAGCCTGCCTCGAGTTCCTTGCAGGGAAAAGGCAGAATATATGCTTAAGAAATGGTTTTAATTGTTTGCGTCCGTAATGTGGTGAGCTGCATTAAGTCCCAGTACTGGGAGGTGTCAGAATATAAATCAACTTAATGGAAATACATCGCATCGGTGGACCCTCCTTGAACAGGCCTGAAATCTGCTCTGGGCCTTCTAAGCAAGTGACCATTACCATAACCTTCCCCCCCACCCCCACAAGCGGCTGATTGGCTCCCTCTGTCCTTTATGGGATGTAAGTTGAGGCTTTCACTGGGGTAGCAGTGGGACCTTCCTGTCCAGTGTCCCACATCCCAGTTGACAGATGCCTGTTCGCCTCATATGTGTAATGTCAATTTCATCTCAGACGTGAGAAATAATAATTATGAACTCTTACTTCATCATATGAACTGGTTCATCATGTATGCATTAATCCACGACAGTGAATTCGTTTCGGATGCATTTTGCAACGATAAAGAGGAGGAGGAGGAGCACTTCCAGGGACTCTGGAGGTCGGGACCCCACTGGGCTGTGGGTCCTCAGCCAATGCACAACCATACCTACTTCTCAGCCCATCCCTGGATCTTTGGTCTGATCGCTCGGGGCTCTTCCGAAACAGGAAGTGGGAGTGCAGTTACAGGTAGCTAAAGTCTGCACACAGGTTTGAAAAGTCCAGCCATGTTGAAACTGAGAGCAGCGTCCTGCAAGGGCACAGTCGAGGCAGGCTTAGACAGAGGGAAAAGCCTGCAGTCCACGGGCGACTATGCAGGCTGGGGCATTGTGGGAAATGAAGGTGCTGTTTCTGTATGTACAGGCATGGCATTGCACCTTAGGGAACCAACTGTTTTTCCCATTTGAGAAGGAAAAGCAACCGGCCTTTTCCAACGCTCGTGTGGTGCTGGTGGAGCTCTCCACCAGGAAGAGGGAAGCATTACAGACACACTGCGGCATTGACAGAGGAAAGCCCACCGGCCCATCAGTTCTGATTAAATACAACGAGCGAAAACCCCAAGGGTCTTGACCCATCTTGGTAATTAAAGATTCCATGGTACGAGCGAGCCAGCAAAGATCTTCTGTTCTCAGGCCCATCCACCCGTTTGGGCAATTACTCCCGCTTGCTTTTCCACCCCACTCCACGACTCTCGCCTCCCGTAGGGTCATTTCTGCAGCAGCTGTGATGTGGTGGAATGTGGGGGCCGCCCTTGACCCAGGGGGAGGAGATCAGAGGGAAATGAAAGGTGAGTTTTAGGGTGTCTGGCACATAACCCCACCAGCTCATTAGACGATGGAATCGGGCAATCTCTCTTTCAGCTGCTGCATTCATTGCTGCAGGAGCCATATGGAACCTGCCCATGACGATCAGCGTCTCAGGCCAAGACAAAACTGACTCCGTGCCAGAGTCTTACCCTCCGCCTCCCTGCATGCTCTCACCATTGTCCTGGCTAGGTCCTTCATCTCCCACCAAATCAGTGCCTGCTCTCATTAGCTCAGAAAAGAGGTTATCAAAGTTTCAACATCCCCCTCTCCAGTCCTCCTGTGTCAAGATGGGAAGCATAATCGACTCTTTTTCACACATATACCTCCAAAAAGTTTGCTTATAGAGCTAGGCAAGGTTGTTGCTAGGCACTCGGAAGATTTCAAGGACCCTAAAATATATCTGTGCGTTCATGTTTAGAAACATTTGCCAGGATTTACTGAAAAAGTCCCAGAAGCTGAAGCCAGGCCATTAATTCCCCATCCAAATCCCCCAAATAAACATTTCCTTTGAGATTCTGAAAGGTGGTGGCGGCTGTTGTTGAACTAAGTTTAGCTGCCACATGGGGTCAACTGAGAGAGCTCATAGTGCATAGGGCCAGGCACTGAACCTTTCCACCCTAAACACAACACCCCTGGGAATCCATTCCAGCAAGTTCATATTAAACCTTCCAGGAGCACCAAGTGAGACCATTTTCCTCGAGTTTCATTACCATGTTTTGGGAGTTGATCTGTGTTTTTTTGGGATCGCACTGGGAGGGGAGGAATAACCCCTTCTGACTCAGCCATGACCCTCCACCCTGAAAATCCCCACACGCTCCTAGCAATTACATTAAAAAACACACACACAGCCACCAATCCCACTCAGCACGCTTGGAAACAGCGGCGGTGCCGGGGTGGCAAATTTGTGGTCCTCCAGGGGGTTGGCTTGGAACTTTCATCAGCCCCAGCCAGCATAGCTAATGGCAAAAAACGATGGGAATGCTAGGCCACAAAGCGACTGGGGAGCCATAAGCTGCCTGCTCTTTCCGGTGAGCGGGTGAGGGGGAGGATTTCTGATTTCTGTGAGTCTGTATTCTTGGGGGACAGACCCTAGCTCAGTACCAGAGCCCTCACTTTGTATGCAGAGGGTCCCAAGTTTAACCCCACCGCTCCCCAGCTTAAAAGGATTTGGGGAAAGTCCTGCAAGAGAGCCTGCCAGAGCAGTTAATGCTGGTGGACTGTCATTATGACATAGAAACAGCGCGAGTCAGAAGGGGCCTCCCGGGCCACCTGACCCCCGGCTCCAGCCGGCTCCGCTCACGACATGCCCGCCATGTGCACGTCCAGGAGTTGCGAGACGCCTGCCAGGGAGCGCTCCACATCGCAAGATTGTGCCGCAGGCCCTCTTGCGTGCCATTTCTACTCTTCCGGGCATCCAGTCTGACTGTGACCCCCATCAAAAATGCACTTTGCCCTCCCTCATTGTGGTGCCGTCGCTTTCTGCATGCAATTTCTGGATTACCACCTCAGGAACTCAGGTTGTTAACCACTGAAAGGATTTTTAGTTGGTGAATCGTCTACTTTTAAGCAGCACATGGAATCTTTTTTTTTTTTTATGAATTTGCATATTGCTGAAACCTCCATTAAGGGGTGCGGGAATATGGGAGCGTCAGAGTGTTCCATTTAAGAAGCCTATTCTCAGCTTGTTAGCAGAATTAAAAGAAACCTATCCTCTTTATTATTTTTTTTAAATCCTTATGACGGTAACACTTCAGAAATAGCCTCACTGTACCACCCTTGCATTCCCATAATTAAATTGACCCTGAGCAGTGAAAACTGGTCTTCATGGTTTGATCCACTAAAGCTTTAAAGGGTTCATCCAATGATTAAATCCCCACTAAAGATTTTAAACCATTTAGGGACTGGTATTGAGTCAGTCCCTTTAGTCCTTCTAGACCAGTATCCTTGAACCCCAGCTTTCCGGCGTTTTTGGCAGGAATATTTTTCTGTCCCTCCTTGCCTTTCCACATGCAAAGCAGGGGCTCTATCCTTGTCTCAGAGTCCTGCTCATTCTCAAAATTTACAGTCCTGCAGCTAAATGGCAACGCATTTCATGGATATATTGTACTCGGGCTGCTAACATGTCTTCTGACTGGGATTTCTGCACCTTTTCAGAGCCAGGCACTAGGTAGTCATTCAACAGGGAAAGCTTTTGGGGAGGGGTGACACACTTGCAGAATTTGTGCCCATCTTGGAGCTGTTGCAGAAAGAGCATGGGACAGAGAAGAAATTACTTCCGTATGACAGGAAGCTTCCCCACCCCAGTGCCCTAAAGCTTTCCACATGCAGGCCAGGATATCAACTTAACCATGGGATGTCTGCAGGGTGGAGCTTTGGGCAGGATCCTTCCCAAATATTTTGAATAATCTTTAAGCATCCGCGTCATTCTCCCTAAGATGCTCCTCCAGATTGTCTTTCCAGGCCTACTTGTGCTGAGTTTCTAGTAAAACCATGTGGTGTGGCATATACAATTAAGCTATCATATTAATTATTTGCAAAATACCATGCAGGGGCAATAAAGGGGGTTGATTAGAATAATTGGCTATAGAAAGCACAAGTGCTTCTCATCCTGGGCTCTCTTTTCAGACACATCAGCAGGATTGGATTGGCCACTTGAGTGTGACAGAAACCATCTTTGTTGCATTTTTTTAAAAAGCTGCAATTAACAGATCATGAGAATGGCAAAAGGATGGAGAAAGCTGTCAGGGAAAAGTTGGGCAGAAGAGACACTCTTGGGAGAGTTTTTGTCCTTCTATTGTCAGAAAGAAGGAAGAAATCTTTACTCAACAGATGATGTTTGTGTTGTAAGAGAAACTGTTGAGTTTATTAATGCAAACAATAAGAGCCCTTGGAAAGGTTCTTGTGATGTTCTTAAGATATTAAAAATAACAAATATAGTAGGGGTTAAACAGAATCCAGTTTTTCCTCTTTCTTTTCTAGTTCTCACCACACACAGCACTGACCGTATATTTTCTGATGCCCCTCGCTTCTTGTGCTCAGCGGCATGGTATTTAATAAGAGCAGCAGTTTTAACACTGCCACCACTAATCCATCCTTGCCTGGGGCCAGCTCCCAGTTCTAATTCTACTCTGCTACATCACCCCATCCCACTTGACATCAGTCCCAAGGAGGGCCCAATTCCTGGGTTTTACTGGTAGTCTTCCTGGTTCATACTATTCAAATAGACTGCTCTTTTTCAGAAGCTCTTTGACAGAAGGAAACAAAGACACAGAACAATCCTGCCCGTTCCTCCTTAGCTTTCCAAAATTGGAGACTGTTAGGTAATGTAAAACCCTGGACTTAAATGCCTTGTTGGATCGGGAAGGAGCCCTTCTTTTTATCGAGGATAAGCCCCAGTTCGATGTAGGCTTTCCTGTCCACCTTGCTCAGTATGGCCCTGGACCTCTGCCCCAAAGTGCTGCCTGAACCGCAGAGGCCAAGGACCTTCTGCTCTTCACCTCGGTGCTTGAATGTGCTGTGGTGCCTTAGGATGCAGACTCTCCGCCAGGCCTGCTGCCCTTCCCAAGCCCCTGGGCAAACTGACGTCACTAAGTTGTCATGTTCAGCTACCATCCTGAAAGCTTGCTTAATTACTCCAAAGAAGCACATGGCATATATTGATGAACCTTTAAAATGGCACACAGGCACCTTCATCCCTCAATATGTGGATCCTGGCGGCTGAATTCAAGGACTCCACCAAAAGAATGATGAGAAGGTCATTAAGGTTCAACTTACAGGGTAGAGAACCTTTCCAATGTCAAAAGCCAGGAACAGTTTTTATGGCCTTCAGCTTGTTAGGAAAAGCACCGGGGAGATTATTGCCTTGGAGCGGTTTCCCAGAGTATATTCCCCAGATAAGAGTTGCAAGAGCTGAAACTGTTTGCTTTACTGAAGCAGCTTTGTCCCCACACATGGTCTTTCAAGAAGGGGGGTTAGCACCTGACAGCCTCTGAAACAATGGGAGAGAGGAACTTTATAAAATCCATGGCAAAAGGTATTGGCTTTTGTTCTTGGCTTTGGGAAAGGAAATCACACATCTTGCCCAGGCGACTTTGGAGGTCACGGAGCAGCCCTAGGCTATTCAGGAAACCAACAGGCCACTGTGCAAACTTTCTTGGGCTTGTTTATCTTCTGCATCCCCTGTTCCATCACTGTGTTCAGTAAACTGCATAGCATCTTTGACGGAGGGAATTCAGTTACGCATCCTCAGATCCAAAGGGAGGTGCCATGTTTGTTTTGCACCCCTGTCTGAATTGCACTCCAAGGAAGGCACCCTATAACTTATCACTTCATAATAACTACAGTCCCTTTCACGGCTTTTCCATCATGGTGGATCTCCATGTGGCTACAAGCAGTTCCTTGCGTGGTCCCTCCTCCAAGCAGATCTGGCCGGAGCTTCAGCAGAGAGGTGCACTTCACGTGTCTCCGGACACTTCTCTGGAACCAGAGCATTTTCCTAACTGTGCAGGGCTTCCTTTATGCTCAATCCATTGGTAATTAAATAATGCATCAAAATGGCATTGATTCGAACCCTTTGGATGGTCAGCGGCCTCTCCTGGGTGGCACCATCTTTGAACCATGCAGTGCAGCTTTGTATTCTAGTGGGGGGGGGTGCTTGGAGGAGGGGCAGGTGGAATAATTCTGTATGGGAGAATTCACACACGTCTTCAGTTTCCCTCCTAGCTGATGTAAATGGAGGTGTGGCAGCCCCCCCCCTTCCCCCACCGCCAGCATGTTAATCCTCTCCGGGTTTTGCCTGGGCTTGAATGACACACAAAAGGTAACAAAACTCTCCTTCATCGCTGGCTGGACTTGTTCGCTCTCCTGCAGAAACCGCTAAAGGCCGTTGTGGACTTAACATGTTTCCACTGTGAGTCATACGTTTCAGCTGCAAAGCTGAGCTTGCACTCCCGGCATTGTAAGAAGCGCCTCCCTTGCCGCGGTGCCGTCAGGGCAGGATTTGCAGGAATTTCGGTTACTGGGTGACTCTAACCACATCAATAAAATAAATATGAAGAATGCCTCTGCCTCCACCACTTGGGTACCTGTTTCTAGTTGGCAAATTTGGGATGGGGGGAGGCTGCCTCAGATCTGCAATGGCCGTTCTTTAATGCAAAAGACATTTCAGTGGAACCTTCCACTGCGAAAACAAGCAGGTGAAGAAAGCTGGGGACCTCTCATCCCTTCCTCCATTTAAACTCTGCAGTCCATGTAAGCTTTTCACCTTGTTCAGTAATGCTGCAACCCCACGAATGCTTCCTCACGTGCAAGCCACATGGGATTCAGTGGAGCTTGCATGAACTGGGGAGGCAACAGTGTCAGAACAAGCTGGATCTCAGTCTTTGTCGCCTTTTGGGTTTGTTGTGTCTGATGCATGGATTGCGGAGGAGTGGCTTTGTTCTTATCACCATTCATTTGTATCAACTCCACAAACTGATTGTTCAAGCCACCAAGGACCCCCGGGGCAAATTACTTCCTGCAGAGAGAAGGGAGAGGGGAAAGGTGTGTTGTAGTAGCGTTCAAAGTGGTTAAATGAACGAGCGAAGTAATGAATAAAAGTCAGCGGCAGCGAGGGAAAGGGCTGGGAAATGCACCATTTCATCAAAAGACGTGAATGTTGAGGGGAGCCTGGCAGACAGTTAGGCCCTGGATTCTGTTTGGTTCTCTAAGTTAGGCTTTGCAGGAAGGGGAAATGCCGTTTTCTGGACGATGCAACTGTTCTCCTCTTTCCCCCTGCAGCATCGCTCTCTTGTTGGTGTTCAAATATATTTAGTCGCTGCTGGAAAACCCAGAAACGGTATGAAGCTTTTTGTTAATCAGTAACAAAAGGGAGATACAAAGGATGCTAAAGTGCTCCCATCTCCAATCATGGGCCTATTTCAAAGAGGAACCAGCAGCCCTCAAATCGATGAGGAGCAGCAGGACAGGAGAAAGCTTTCCTCTCCTGAGATTCCAGACGTAGGCAGAACCCAAGTGTTACTTGTGCAAAATGTTGGATGCCATTGAATGCTGCCCAGGTTTTGAGGGGCCCTTGGGCAAAGTGCCTTCCATGGGGCCATTCGCTGAGTCGCTGGTCTCATCCCCATGGTCACCAGCTGTGGAGGTTTCTCATTCTCTTTCCTGTCTTGCTTGGTGGACAGGCAGAAACCCAGGGAGCAAGGAGGGTGTGGCGTCTCCCGTTCTCCTTGAATAAGCCAGTTGCAATAGTGAAGAGAAGGAACACATCCAGAGGTTTTCGTAAGTTGGCCGCTGCTGGGGAGCGGTCCCTCAACAAGTGCCCAGCTATGCCTACCCTTGCTGCGGGCTCGGGATCCCCCTGCCACATCCTCCAGATGTGCTGCAGCTGCTCAGAACAGAAACATCTGGTATCACCAGTTAAAGTGTCTTAGAGCAGAATGTCAGTGAAATCTTCTGACAGAACCCTGCCGTCTTTTGCCAGTGTTCCAAACGTTTCCATTCCCTTCCTGGTTTGCCATTTCCTCGTGCCATTTCCGGGCCTGGCTCCAGGTTTGGCAGTGCTGGGAAGTCCTCGATCAACTAGGCCTAAGATGGCCCAGTAACGGGCTGTGAACCTTGCTGGAGCAACAGCTGCCTCTCCTGGGAACTCTCCAGGGTCCTGAAGCTCCTTCTCCCCTCACTTCTACCACCTGCAATGCATTGCCCGGGTCTTTCTGCGGGAAGGCGCCTGTTCTCTCAAGCTTTGCTCAGCCCCATGTAGAGAGGAAGGGAAGAACCTCCTGCAATCCAAGGGCCGAGTTCCATTTCAGGGAAGCTCTTGGGGGCCCCATTCCAGTGGTGGGTGGGGCCAAAGGCAAAAGGGGCGGGGCCAACACATTTTTGCTCAAAGCTCTTACTGTCCCTTGTTAAAAACTAGGGGGAAAAAATCATTCCTTCAGAATGGGGAGAAAAGCCCAAAAGCCAGATGTTGCACCAAACGATCTGTGGTTATAGGAAAGGAGGTGCGGCCAGGAGCAGAAAATTCCGCACGGGCTTCTCCTCTTCCCCGAAAGTAAAAATGCAGCAATAATGCACCGAATGGGTTAAATGTTTGGCTTTCCTTTCATAACACCTGAACTGGCCAGCTCCCTCTGACCCCTTGGCCGCCACTGGCAGACACAACCTGGGGTGCATTCAGAGGAGGGGTTGGCAGCCCTAGCCTGGCACACCCCCTCTGCTTTAGGCTAGGCGTGGATACCGTTGACTGATGAATGTGCCGTACGCAATTCTCTTACTTCTTTCCAGGTTATCCTCACTACGGCCCAAGAGGCAGGTGAAGCTAAGAGTCCGTGAATGGCCCAAGCTCATGCAGGGAGCTCCATGGCTGCGTGGGGACTGGAACCTAGACCCCAGTCCCCATCCTCTAAACACCTCCCTCGCCCTTCATTGTCATTAAAATGGAAATATAGACTTGAAAACCTTTGTTTTGTTTCCAGATCCTCTAATTCTGCCCTAAAACTGTATAGTTAAACCCCATAGAGCAGCTACGATACGTAAGAACAATAATGCGAGTGCCGAAAGGGAGAGGGAACACAGGATATAAACTGTGTTGGGAGGGCTCTGTATGCACACAGAGTGAACTGGGCCAGTGCTTAAATACAGTCCGAGAAAGTTACCCTGACTGGAGCAATGCTATTTTCTTCTCCCAACAAACCATCAAAAAGTTTTATCTCATTAGGGTTGTAAACAAGATAGACTTTTTTCAGCACATTTAGTTTAGGAACCAAATTAAATGTTCCAGCGATTTACAGGATTCGATCTGGTCTCTCTCTGTAAGCCGGCCCAGGCTCCTGATGGCTGAACGGCCAGCCTGAAAGGGAGAGGAGGTGCCCCACTGTTTCGGCCTAGTGACCCATTCTAACGGGTCCCCTTTGAGGAGAAGCGTGGGTCTCTTTCCAGAGTTCATTTGATACAGCTTACAAAAGATTTTCACCCAGGATAAGAAAAGTTTACAAAAAGTTTTTTTTGGGGGAGGGGAGTTGGGAGGAAAACTGCCGAGTCTTTTAAAAAGAGAATAAATTACCTTTGCTGTGTCTGGGTTGAGCTAATCTGATTAGACCAACCTCATGAACAGCCCCAGTGAAAAGGGGAAAGGGGAGGAGAGAGGGGAAAGAAGGGGGGGAACCTATAGATTCCAAAGAAAAAGAGACCATAACGTTAGGCAGGTTCAAACAAAACACAAGGTCGTACCGCTCACTTGACTACAGATGACAAGATGATAAATCGTTTGAGAGCCAGAACCAATATAATTATTTTTCTTTCTTTCTCTCTCTCTCCCCCCTTTCTTTTTTCCTTTCTTTTTTTTCTACTTCAGGTATGGGAACAGACACTTAATAAGATTAAGGGAGGCAAAAATGAAAGACCCCAAGAATACTACAGATATTTGCAATGGGTATTTGGATAACATAGAAGTTTGGGGGCCCTTGAATGAAGCCTGGGGTGTGGGGAATGGTTAGGGTGCTAATTAAGTTAGTAATACTTGATTTCTCAATAGATCACAGCTTTAGCAGTTATGTTGTCCAAACAGAATGAGAAATGTGGAAAGCAATAACTTGCCACTCTGGGCATTGCATCTGGCAAGGAAGGGGTTTGTTGTGACACTCTGAAAGGGGCAGAGAGCCTTCTGCCACGTCTGTCCACATCTAATCACAGAAGGGATGGTAAAATTGCCGTGGACCTTTGGCAGGGCGACAAAGTTCCCCCACACATCAGGAGGGAACCCCCGCACAGCAACAGATAATCACTATTTGGAAACTTGGTTGTCTACCAAACCTGGCCATATCCTGCCGTTTCAGGATATTAGGTGGTGGGAGCGGTAATTGCACCACAGCAATTAGTGCTGGACTGGAGCTTGGGAGAGCCAGGTCTGGTCCCCACTCAGCCATGCAGCTCGCTGGGTGAGTCTGGGCCAGTCACTGACTCCCCCTTTACTGGCGTTTTGGAATGATAAAACAGGGAGAAGAAAGATTATGTAAGTTGTCTTGGGTCCCATGCAAGAAAAAAGGCAGGGTTATAAATATAATACATTGATAAAGTTGAGATTTTAAAAAGGCAGATATGAGAAAAACTGAGACAAAGAGATCATCCATCCAGGCAGAGGGTTTTGAGCGCTGAGCACTTTAAAATCTGGGCTTGAATCCTGTGTGTTCAGCCATTTCTGGGGTGCTGGATAAGGATTGCCACCTCTCTCAGTCCCTCCCAGGGTGCTCATCTTTCACAGTTATAGGGCAGACGTGTACAACGTGGCCCCCTCCATGCTGGAAACAACGGCACCCACTTAATTTAGCTGGTTTTGCTTTGCTTCTTCATATATCAGCTGAAATGAACATTTGACTGTTACAGCAGTACAGCAATGGAACTAATTGCCTATGAAGGTTGTGGGTTCTCCCACACTAGAGGTTTCAGGATACAGGTAGATAGCCATCCAAGAGGAATGGACTCCTGTGCTGAGCACAGGGTTGGACCCCATGGCCAACCTCTTGGCCCCGTCCAACTCTGCTCTTCTATGATCCTATGAAATGGGCTTGAATCTGTGAGAAAGCAAAACTGACAGCCTGGATTGCCTTTTAAAGTCATCTGAGCTAACAGCCATCAACATATCGCCATCAATTTATGGCATAGGTAAAGTCGCCATTTGGAATTTTCTTCAGTCCACTTCCACTGCATGACCCTAGTCGGTTCTAGTCCCGTGTGAGTGGGAGGAAAAGTTGCACTATGCCATGCATAACTTTATAAACCTCATCTGTATTCCACTTAGAAAGCAATCCTATGATCCCAGAAATAGAGGATTGTCCACAGTTCCCCTCCAGAAGCCAACCTCCCAACCTCCTTCCTGCTCAACAGGTGGATACAAGAAATGCTAGGGCCTCTCCGGTCCCAGCCAATGCCTGGCAATGCACCGTCCCTAAATGGTCTCAGGGCTTGTTAATTTCATTAAAAGAGGATGCAGATATGAACATCACCTCTGTCGTGCAGCAGGAGCCCAACAGACACGAGCTACTCAGAGGCTTCCAAGACTGGAGGCTTCCTGTGAAGGACCATGCCTTTTTTCTAAACTAAACGCCTTCAAACACTGTAGCCTTTCCTTATAGGGAAGTTTAGGTTGGGGGTTTTTCACTACGCTTTTTCCAGCTCTGCCGCACACTTTCTGAAATGCAGTGACCAGAACGGATCACGGTACTCCAAGCATAACCACACAGCACATTTGAATGAAGGGGCTTTAGACCATTAAATGGCCGTTTTATTTCCAGTCCTTGTCATAATAATCCCTAGCATGGAATTTGCTTTTCATGAGTGTGTTCTTTTAATATTCTTGAGATTGTGCATACTAAATACAGACTCGGTCTCTCTCTCTCTCTCTCTCTCTCTCTGTGTGTGTGTGTGTGTGTAGAGAAAGAGCATGTAAGTCAGGAATGTCTTTAACAGAAGATGATTAATGTTTTAGCATGACACCAAGAGGTGGGCAGAACCTACTCTTGCAATAGGACAGAATTTTAAATCATAAGCCACCATTATTAGCAGCAAAAATGAGAAAGAGCATACAGGTGTAAAAGGTGCTACCCCTTTTGCAAGACGTGATGTGCAGGATCAACTGCCAGGTGCAACAACATGTCAGGTGCAACCCTCAGGTGTTGCCATAACCTTCCAAACTCAGAGAACTATAGGCAATCTCCAGAGGGCAAGAGAGGTGCCCAGACTTAGATGGGCTGTTTCAGTTCTCTAAGCACAGAGCTTCAGAGCAGGAGGCAAGGAGACTGAGGCTATATATTCCTTATATTGAGGGTGAGGCTACACACACACACACTTATAGATTACATGGAAATACAGGACGTCTTACCCTAGAGGGGTGACCTGCATCTCTGGGTCAGTCCAGGTGCTCTTGGTGAGTAACTTCAAGGCCCTGTAGCTCTTTCCTCTATTGACCTTTATCCTGAAACCTGATTTAGACTGGTCAGGCCTTCAAAGAGAGGATGCCCTGAAAACAGAGGACACTCCTCACAGCCCCTTCAAGCAGAGGACTGTCCTCTGCAGGACATGTGACCACCCTTAGCTTCTATTGCTAGGTAAGTGTGCATTTGTAATTATGATTGGCATGCTCCTGATTTTGTAATATTGTAAGCTGTCTTGTGGGAGCAAAGCCCCTTCAAAGATGGGTTTAAAAATAAAACAAAACAGAACAAGACAGAACAGAACCCACAACCCTGAAGTTTGTCCATACGTGTTATAAGTCGTCTTGACGGATGCGTGTGCGTTAAGAAGGCAGGAGCACAGAACAGGAGGGGGAGGAGGACTTCTAAGTATAGCGATAAATAAAGCGGCCCTGCAAGTTATGTTCAGCCGAGACACTGGTGCTCCATCAAGGATACCGAATGAACAGAAGCTTGCAGCTCCTGCGCACCCCCCATTCGCTCCAGTGGACTTGCTGAGTGCCATTCTGCAGAATTATGCCACAGAGGGAGGGGCAAGCCCTTGCGGAGGAATGCTCTACCCACCCCCCACCCCCTTTGTTCGGTGCACTGGGATATCCAGGTCCTTAATGCTCAGTTTTTCAGATGCCTTCACATGCCGGAAGAACACGTTCTGCCCCTTAGCAAATATAATTAAGGAACAGTATCTGTGGAAGGCCCATGTAAGCAGATTTCCTTCCCGAGGTCTTCTTAATGCAGACGTAATTGACTCTGTTTTCTGCCCTCTGCACACAGATTGCACCAGTCCTGCTTCTGCTATTCATCAGCAAATTAACTGGGGATCCTTTGAAAAGGACCCCTCCATCCAGGAGAGCATTTGGAGAATGGCGCTTTGGGCTGCGTTAAATCTGGACTTCGCCACTCGCCTTCCTCTCCCCTTTTTATCTCTGCCGCCTTTTCAAACGTGCTTTCAAGCCGGGGAGAAGTCAGCAAATATGTGTTTGGGGAAATCGAGGGGGCACTTGTGAAAGAAGCGTACATCTGTTTCATTCAGGAGGTCAACATGGCCAACTTTGGTTCTCTTCTCCTTTTCTTTCAGGACAACGCAGCCTGAAAGACTGAACTTTGCAAGTTCACTTTAAGCTTCTCCCTGACTTTCTGGGGAGAGAGAGCAAGATGGAGGGGAAAAGGTTTTGCAGTTCTCCCCACTTCCCTGAACATTAGAAAGATCTAGGGACCAGTTTCCCTGAATGACAGGGCTGGAAAACAGTATAACATTTGGGAAATATCTATCATCTTGAATAAATGAGTTGGGTTAGAGGGATCAGGCTTATACCCAGATAGACAGCGTGTGACTTTGAAAGGCATCAGTTCCCCCTAAAGTGGCCGATATAATTTAATATTTGCTTGTTTATGATACTTGAAGGCTGCCTTTTAGGGTCAAACCCTCAGAAAGCAGAAACTCAGTGTCTGAGATTGTATTTGATCATACTTAGAACAACCCTATTGCCATCTCTGGCAACTCCTGTGACAAATGATTGAATTAAATGGCTTTACTCTAAGTGTGGAGCCAATCCAACAGGCCCTCTGAGCTCGTTTTACAGATCTAGGCCTGCTGCATCAGACAAAAGAGTCATCTATCCCAGAATCCTGTTTCCAGTCATAGCGAGCACAAAGGCATTAGCCTTGCGGTATATTACCTACTCAGCACCCCACCCACATAGACAGAGGCACACTGACTCCAAAAATGGATGTTCTTTTCAGTTGCCATGGATAAGAGCTACTGATAAGCCTGCCCCCTACAAAAGTGTATCCTTCTCAAAAAATAAAAATAAAAATGAATCAAGGCACCATAGAAAAGAAGTTATAACTTGCGGGCATTCAAAGTCACGGATTCAAAAATTTGGAGATGAGCCCCTCTTCACTCAGCACCGTGCAATAGCATTCCCCACCCAAGTTCAACCACTGCAACAGGTTCCCCCCCCCCTTTCGATATTCCTTTACAAGGTGTTTCCAGTTCTACATGGGTTTTGCCAATCAGTTTGGATGACTGAATCCTAAGTAGAGGATAGCACTCTGCTCGTTGAAAGCAGACATTATCTTAGATGAACGGCTTTTCTTTAATATGGAGTGTGCATTTGACCTCCTGCACACATTATTTTCCAGTCCATAAATACATATTCCACGTGCCCTGTTAGTATACTCTTTCACAAACTGTGTGAACTCTTTCACCATCACTTCCTAAATGAATCCCATCTTCTGGTAGCCTCCCTGTCTTCGATCGCTTCGGCAAATAAAAGCAAGGGGATCCCAACGCACGGTTTGTTAGCAGGTGAGGATGTGTGGGTTTAAGTGTTGCTGGGAGCAAGAGTGGCCCCCCGTTCCTCAGAGGCTGTGGGGCCAATGGAGTTGCCACTGCCCCAGTTGTTGGGCCGCTGTCCTTGGTGCTGAACATGTAAAGAACACGGCTAGACCCACGGCCCGGAAGCCCCATTTTCGTCCTCACAGTTCCCCCTCCGTGGAAGCACGGGGAAAGCACATCGCCCATCCGAGGATTTGTCTCAGGCCAAGCACTGGTAGCTCTCTCTCCTTTTCCCACCCGGGACAACCTGGCATGCCCGCCTCCCCGGTGAAGTATGGCTGCCAGGAAGATACCCTCTTCTCTATGTTCCTCAGCGGAAGGTTGCCTCTATCGGCATGTATTATTCATTCTTACTGGATTTTAAGCAGATTCTGTAAGCCATCCTGATTCTGTAGGCCGTCCTGCAGAGGACGACATATAAATGTTTAATTTAAATTAAATTTTATAACCTAGAATGTTATAACCTACAACCTATCTATATTTTAAATATATGGGAAGGTAGAATTATGACTCATATATATATGGAGAAGGGTCCCATTTAGGGATGAGTAAACCTGTGAGTCTCCAAGTTTCTAATTTTTCCAGTGTAAATTTGGCCTGTCCTGAACTTTGAGAACTTTCCAGTCTTGTCTTTTGAGTTCCAGACTTGTCAATTCAAGCCTGGTGACTTGAGGAACTCATGGAGACGTAGCTGGTTCTGTGTCACTGTTGCTCCAAACTTGGTTTCTGTTTGCTGAGCTAAACAAAGACTTGGTTTCTGTTTGTTCTCCTGTGCCTTTCTGATTCGTAGGGCCCCACAAATCAGGGGTGACTATTTGACACATAGCAACAAAGATCAGGAGAAAGGGCCACATGGTAAGAACTCTTCCAGCGCAGAATGGGCTGTGTTGGGAGTTGGTGGGGTCTACACCACAGGTGCCTAAAGGCTGGAGAGCCATTCCGCTGCGGGTGCAAAATACTGAGAACACGGTTGGATTATGTGACTTCTGTTCTATGCCAAAATTCTGTGAAAAGTTTCCTTAAAGCAGGAAGTTTGAACAACACGGTTACAGTCAACTTCCCAGCAACGATAAGCCAGCGAGTCTTTTCGCTTGTGCACACAGCAGTGCGCACACACACACAAAGCACTCCTGACAACGCTCGCAGTGAACAATTGCTCTACACAAAGAAGAGCATGACCTGTTAAGAGTTCGGAACCAAACACAAAAACATGCATCCCACCCCCACCTCTTTCATGCCCCCCCTTTTTTGCCCCAGCTGTAAGCTTTTGAGCATACATTTAAAAAAAAGTTTTTAAAATTGCCAAAGCTTCATTCTAATAAAATTAGGCTTAAAGATCAAAGAGGATGGAGTGGTCTCACAAAGGAATCTCATCCATTACAAGCAGGTTTCTCGTGTTCTAAGGACGTAATCCAGTGCAAATAATTGGGTTAATAGCATGTTCCTTGTTATTCGTGTGGGAAATTACCAGGAAAATAGAAGAGGGGAGAAGTCCATCTCAATTCCTAAAGCAGAAAATTAAGTGATCCTGTGCTGTTTTTGTTGTTGTTTGTAGACTCATTAAGCTGTCCAGGTGGAAAGCCTACAGGATTTAGACATCCAGATGTATTCTAGAACCAAAGGAAGATGCTAATAATCCACTACCTAAAGTTCGGAGCTGACCTGGGGAAGAATCCATACTGCCTGCCGCCACTAGGAAGACCCAACCCAATCTAGCTTTCTTTGGCGTGATATTTTCTGCACCAGCTCAAGTGCAACCTCCACCATTAGTAGCATAGACCTTGTTCTCGATACTTATGCCAGCGTGTAAATTGAGCAAATGTGTGCAAAATTTGCACATGCTCATGTATATACATAGATGTGTGCAGGGCTGCTGTGTAAGGAAGTGTGTGAGGGATGATTGGTACTGGGGTGTGCACTGTTCGTTTTAACAATTTTATTCTGTCCATTCCTTTTTATCCATCCCTTCTCAGGGAGAAGGTACTGGAAAGGGGGGGGGGGGGGGAGGTGTTCCCCCCTGCAGGCTAATTTTAAGCCCCACAAAACTGGATAGAGAGGCTATGGCCCAGATAACTATGCCCTTCCCACTTTCCCTAAATAAAGATGCACAGCCACCATCACAAGGGGCCACCATTCAAAGCTTTAGCTTGCACTCAGCGCATGCATGTTCACTAGTGCAAAGTTCGCAGCTTGTCTGAAGAAGAGGATGGCGATTCCCACGGGGGTGACGACTCCGAACTGCTTAGATACCCGCTAGAAGGTGACTCTGACATTTTAAGCCACGTGTGTAGCTCCCCTGACGATGCAAGCTACATAAACTATGGCAGAACACCCAGCATCCGGAAGCACAGCTGCTTACAGCCTGCAACACCCCTTCCCTCTCTTCACACTGTCCGTGTGAAGCTGTCCTGGTGACTCTGTACCTGCGTACAGGCAGGGGCGAAAACAGAGCCATTGCAACGAATGCATCCCACGCCCCTTCGAACTGCATTGCCGGGCAGCTTCTGCAGCATGACCCACGTACAACCGTACGAGGACGGCAGCATAGTCCTGAAAGAGAGAGCCAGGTTGCCCTCGGACTTCCTGACATAGGCTGCATGCACCTGCCAAGAGATAAGGGGAGGCCCCGGAGCCGCATCCCTGAGGGTCACCGCTCAAAGCCGCAAATCACACTTGCGGCACGTGTTTCCATTAGCACTGGTGCGGTTTGTGTGGGGGGGAGGAGGAGGAGGCAGGCTCCCAGGGCGTTATGACTCTGGATTGCTTTGATGTCTCCAGGAAGACAGCGCTGGCGTCTCAAGTCACATGTGCCCCTGCCTCTCCTCTGACGCTGGCAAACCACATAAAATTACACTGGAAAATCTGGCAGCTTGAAACACAAGGGCTTATGGAAACCGCCAGATGCAGTGGGGTGTCTCTCTCCCCACTGCCTAGCGATCCTCAAAGTGCGCCAGCGATGGTGAGAGGGCTACCAGTGGAGCTATCCCTTGGCTCCACAGAGCGGGGAAGGCTTCTGCCGCGTTCCTCAGCTACCGAGAGATAAACCACATGGCATCATCCGGAGGAAACGATGCCCTGGGATTCCTGGGCGCTGCAGCCACACACTTGCTGATGGATACGAGGGATGCCCCAAAGGTCCCACGCCTGAACTGTGGCTGCCCATCTATAGAAACGTGCGAGGAAATGCTACCTGGAACACAGGTGCAAGGGGAATGGACGCCAGCCTGCTGTGCCAAGAATGGAAGGGGAAAGACATAGGTTGTGTTTATTTAAACACGTTTCAACGGCCCTTTGTCCTTGTGAATACCAATGTGCTGCACACATAAAAAGAAAACACATCCTAAAGCCAAAACGTACCGAATAGAGCAAGGGCAGGCGAGACTCCAACAGTAAAAGCACACCTGGGTCAACCCACAGGTTCTGACAGGATCCTGGACCGAGGGCGGTGCTACTGCCCCTTGCACCTCCATGCATTTGGAGGTGTGACACTCAGGGAGGATGCATCCTCACATGCACCCAAGGGTGGTGCTGGCTCCAGGTTTTAAGGCACTTGGGCAAGACACCCCCCCGTCTTCTCAGCTCCGTTGCCACTGGCTGCTCTGGCTTGCCCTCCTCTTCCCCGCTGTTGTTGCCGCTTCCTCATGTGGCGGGCAGAGCGCCAGAGAGCGAGGCGGCCGCACCACCTCCTGCTCCTCTTCTCATGCTCATCGTGGTCCGGACCAGGCCAAACGGCAGGTGAACAAGCAGTGCCCACGGCGAAGAGGAGGAGAGGCCCCGGGGGGCTCCTGCAGGATCCCTGCTGGAGTGTGGGCCTCGAGCCGTGGCCTGGCCATACCTGGCGCAGGTCGATGCCCACTCTGCCCAGGACGTTGGAGGAGGAGCCTCCCCCGCTAAAGTTAGCGCACAGGCAGGCGGGCACGCTGCCCTCTGCAGCTCCTTGTGTCCCAGGCCACGTAGGGCTCGGAGGATCGCGCCGTGTCTTGGGCGCAGGCAGCGTGGGCTGCAGGGCACCGCACTGTACTGCAACCCGGGAAAAGCAAGCGAGGCGTCCAGAACCGGGGCAGCACCTTGAAGCGCTTAGCGACGCTCTTCCTGCGGTGCGCGTCCTTCGCGGGGTCGCGCGTCGCCGAGCCCTCCAAGAGGAGCAAGGCAATCGCAACCGCGGCCTCCCGGCTTCGCAGGAGGCCCCTAGGGGGCGCAGCCGAGCTGCTGAGCTTCTCTCCCGTCCCCTCCCTCCGAGCCATTCCCAAACAATAAAAGTTTGTGAGGAAGAAATGGAAAAGAAGGTAGGAAGAGGGGGCAATTTTCCAGCTGCCTCTTCCAGCACACAGCCACACACAGATTTTGTGTGTTTTTCCTTCTTGAACTGTGAGTCACGCTTCCGGGTTTGATTATCAGGGAGGTCCAGAAAAAAAGGACTCGAAAGGAGAGCTAAACTGAACAAAACAACAAAAGAGAAAAACATTTGGCTTGATTTTGCACTTGTGTGGCCCAACTCAGTCCACAGGCAGGTTTTTTAGCAGGTCCGACAAGTGCAGGTGTAAGTTCAGAACCAACGTCTGTTTTTGCTAAATCACTTCCATACAAATGGCAGAGGAATTCTGCACATGCCCAGAGAAACTCCTCATAGGAGTTCACTTACCAGGTAGTTACCAAAGCCTTGTTTACCCGACCACCAAATACACACCAAAATAAAAGGTTGCTCAGCTTCACTCCAGTTCTGCGACTACAACAGGGTTGTTGTGATAATTCAAGGAGGGCTTCCCCTGCGAAATGGGTAAAATGGGTGCAGCAATATGTAGATTTTTTTTTTCCTTGCAGTGCTGGGGCTCGATTGAGGAAATGGGTTCCGAATCCAGGCATCAGCCAGTTCAGTGGCTGACCCTGAGCAGTCTGGCCTCCCTTTCAGGGTTGTTATGAAGATAAAGGGGTGTGGGCATACGCAGGCTATGTGGACCTCTCTGACTATCTTGAAAAAAGGAAGAGCATAAATGAAAAGAATAAATACATCTGGAGACAGCAGAACATCTTGACTGAAACCCCAAAAGGACAGGCCCCGGAGCAAAACAGGATCATTGTCTGCAGTGACCATCTCTAAAGAGCATTTAGCCCTGATGGTGTCCAACCTTCCGAAGGAGAGGAATGCGAAGAAAGCAACAATCAGGTTTTCCCTGCTTGATCCAGTTGGACTCTGCAGCTCTCCTTTACCACTGTTTTTCACTTAAGACATGCCTCTTTCGTTCGGTTTTTGGTTCTCTTGTGACTGCACATTAGTTGTTTTTTTACATGAGTAACTATATAAAATAACTAAATAAAGGCAAGTCTTTGGTAGTTCGCGACATCTCTCCTCCCACTCTCAGCACATAAGACGGGCTTCTTACAGACACCCTGGAAGGTGACTACTTTAACTTAAGTGTTGCAATTAATTGACTGATCGATTTCTATGCCACCCATTGGCTGGAATGGCCCTCCCCCATCGGGCAGCCCTTCACAGAGACAGAGCTGCGATGCAGTCGAGGTCCAGGGGGCTGCAGCCCCGCGGCCGCAGCCCGATGCACACACCCGTCATGGGACGACACGTGCAGAGGAACGAGCCGCACGCAGGGTGCGTGCATGCACACGCTCCCGTCCGCGAGGAGCGCCGGAGACGGCGGCTGCCATCCTCAAGGCAGAGGCGGTGCTGAGAGATGGCCCGCCGGGGCCATCTTCCCCTGGGAGCCGCGACTCGCCGAGCTTGAGGACCCTCCTTTAACGGGCTCTTTCTCCGCACGGGCTCGCCCTCCTCCCTCTGAATCTTTCCGCCTTCAGCGTCTCGCCCACAGACCTTCCTCCCCGTTCACACACCCACTGGCCACGCGAGCGCCCTTGGGTGCAGGGCCCTGCACGGGCCCAGCGGAGCGGCTGCAGAGCCCGCGGCCCATCTGAGCCGGTGCGCGGGGATCGGGGGAGCCGGGCAGCTCGCGACGCCCCCCGGGCCGTTTTGGGCCGGTCGCCGACTCCTCGCCTGGCCCTCCTCGCGGGGCTCCCGTGAGGGCGGGAGGGGGACGCTGGGCTCCCGGCAGGGGGGCAAGGCGGGGCTTTTATGGAACAACAGCCACGACGCGCGAACCCGGGCGGGCTTGCTGGGCCGATGCACCGGAGCCCCCGAGGCGTTCAGCGCCAGCCCCGCGCCAAGGTGCTGGCGGGAGCCGCGGCCCGCAGCAGCCCCGGCGGGCGCCAGGTTGGCGACGCCCGCCCCGCGGAGCGCGGCGCGCCTCGTAAAATGGGACCCGAGGCGGGCGAGGCGTGGTTTTCCCAGGCTGCATGGCGGGGCGGGAGCTCGCCGGAGGCCTCCCCTGCGCCTGCTCCCGCTCCGCTCGCTCCGCGCCGCTCCCGCTCCCTCTCCCTCTCCCTCGCTTGCCTGCCTGCCTGCCCGCCCGCCCGCGTGCGCGCGCCGGCGGCGCAGGGAGCCAGCGGCGCTGCGGCACGTGCTCTCGCGGGCCGGGCGGGAGGAGGAAGGGCTCGCGCGGGCGGGCGGGCGCGCGCGCCCCGGCCGGGCTGGCGGAGGAGGCACGAGAACAGCTGGCGGCTGCCTGCGCCGGAGCGGGGGAGGGCAGCGCTGGGGGAGCGTGATTGACAGCTCCGGGAGCCGCCAGCCAATGGGAGGCCGCCGGGCCCGCCGCCCCGCGCCGATTGGCTGCCTGCCTGGCAAGGCTTCGCGTGCCGGACCAGCTGCTCCTGGCTTTATTTTTCCTCCACCGCCCCCACCCTCCTTTTTCTACTGCTGGAAGAGAAACTTTCTTTCTTTTTCTTCTTTTTTTTAGCAACAGCTGGAGGGAGATGTGGGTAGGGTTCTGTCTAGAAGCAGCAGTGCTCTGTTGTTATTGTCCTGCTCTGTTTTTTAATTGTACGTGTAAAACCGCGAGGGACCCTTTCTCGCCATTCCGGTATGAGTCACTTTACGGTTGAGCTATTTCTTGGGAAAATATCCACTGAGGTAGGAACCCTAGAAGAATAACTAAAAGCAGGCGGCAACGGCAACCGAAGTTGCAACCAGCTCCTTTTGAAAAGAGTCCAGCTGGTAAGGAAGCACGCAGCTAGCGTTTAGTTTTTCAGACAGCAATCCTATGCGACCAAAGGGGCATTGCTGCGCGAATCATGCATAGGATTGCACTGCAAGAGTTCAGTTAGGAAATCCAGTATTTGCAGGCTTAGCATATTTTTACGCAGCCCGGCTTGTCTGGATACTTTTTATCTGTTAAAGTAGGCCAGTTTAGCAAGGGAGCATCAATTTTATACTGCCCTCCACTTCCCGTCTCTGACGTCCCTAAACCAAAGAGAAGAAAATAAATCCAATATACTATAAAAATGGAGGGACAAATCGATCTCTCTCCCTCTTTCAAAAGCTGAATAGCAAATCAGGGGAAATCGGGAAAATGGGTCTAGAATGTAGCATGATTTAGCACAATCGGTCTACATTCCTTTTTTAAAAATCCTGTATGTGCTTCTCTACCCCACCTTTCTCTCGTTTCCTATTTAAGCCACGCAGGACAATCAGCGATGTGAGCGCAACGGTGCTTTCCCTTCTCCCCCCTGTACACGGGAAACACACACACGGCGCGGGGGGGGAGGGTCGCGAATAGTGTCTGGCCCCAATGCCTGAAATCCACTCCAGGCCCACGAGCGAAGGGCAGGGTAGCTGCACCTGGGGCGTCGTGGGACTGACTCCTGGAGAAGCCCCTTCTATAGGGCCGCACTGACCGAAAACCTCCTGCTGCACCGGCGGCGCAAAGCCAGCCTGGCCCTGCCTTTGAACCGCCGCGAAGTCCTGCGCTTTCCATTCCTTGGAATAAATGTTTCTGTTGCGCGTGTGTGCGTGTGCGCGGGCGCGGGCGCGCGCGAAGCACGGGCGAAGGGACCTCCGCATCCCAGGAAGGGAGCGGGCCGCGCGTGCGTTTCCGTCTCCCCGCAAAGCCTGAAGCGCGCTCGGAGGACCCCCCCCCACCCTCCCTCTGCAACTGGAACCGAGGCGTGTCCCGCGTCCCCGTTTACCGGGGACGCCCCCTCCTCCCTGCTGGCTGCACAGGTTGCCATGCACAACTCTTTCCGGGGGGGCGCCCCGCCGCCCCTCGCCGCCCCCGCCCCGCTTGCCGCTGGCGTCCATCCGACCCTGGGCGAGCGGGAGGGCTGGGCGGTTTTCTAATATTTTTTGGGAAGCGTGTGCGGGGGGGGGGAGAGAAGGAAGCTCAGCGCGTGACTGACAGCTTGCGGGGGCGTCCTCCAATCGGAGCGCCCGACGGGGAGAGCCCCGCCTCGGATTGGCTGCCGGGAGTGTGGGAAAGAATGTGGAGAAGGTTTCACACGAATTGCGAGCCGCCGGCGGCTATAAAAGCGCGGGGGGAGATCCCGGCCCCGCCGAGCCAAGCCGAGCAGCCGCGGCTCGCCAGCTACAAAAGGCAGCGCGCCGCCCGCCCCGCGCCCGCCCGCCCGCGCCGACTCTCCTCTCCTCTCCTCTCCTGCCTGCCCGGCTCGCCCGCCCGCCCGCGCGCTCCTCCCGAGCCGGATACATAAGCCTGGTCG
Organism: Varanus komodoensis; assembly: GCF_004798865.1. NCBI lineage: Eukaryota > Metazoa > Chordata > Lepidosauria > Squamata > Varanidae > Varanus > Varanus komodoensis. The sequence continues at coordinate 1,496,343 of NW_025336059.1, forward strand.
CGCTTGCGCCACAGCCTGCAACTTTGGAGACACCTGGGCCACCAACATCGGATGTACAGTGCCGCGCGTGGGTTTTGGGTCGTTTTTGCTTTTGCTTTTTTTTTGTTTTGTTTGAGCAGTTGATTCATTCACTGCTGCTGCTTGTCCAAAGGTATCATCCCCCCCACACACACCTTTAAAGAAATAATAATAATCCGGCATTAAAATAAGGAAGCCACCAAAATGCCAGCTGATACCCTGGAGAAACCGACTGCGTCCCCCATTGCAGGCGCTCCGGCCAGCTCCAGCCAGACCCCAGACAAACCGAAGAGTGCCAGCGAACACAGAAAGGTAATGTCCCGCCGCCCCGTATCTTCTGAAGGGGTCCCCCCCTCCCAAAAGGACTGGATTCCTGAATGCAGTCAGGATGCAGATGCATATTAATATTCCTTCCCGATGAATCTTAATTTACTGTATGCAGGCAGACAGATGGCATCATCACAATTCAATTGCCCCACAAAATATTGTGGTCAACTGGTGGTGTTTTCTGTGGCACACCGATCTCCAGGATGTTGATTGTGTTGCGTGTCTAAGAAGTGTGTGTGTGTGGAATATGCGGGCAATAAGCCACCAGTGGATGTCAGAGAGCAAAAACTGGGTTGTGCTCAAGGGGACACCTTCTTGGTAGAGATTTGTATAATTAGAGTTCTACGGGCAAAGCAATCGGGCAAGAAGCAGCCGCTTGCACTGGTTTCCAGAGTTGTCATGTAGGTGTGGAAGGGGCAGTGGGCACGGCAGAGGAAAACTGAATCCGGAAATCAGTCGGCATGCAGGGGTGGGGGCGGCGATTTCCAGCACCAGAGGGGCTACGAGGATACCCAAGCAGAACCCAGCAAGGTTCAAGTAGATTGCGAAAATGAGCAGGGAGCTGATCCCGAAGCAGAGCTATGCGGAGGGGGCAGGCACGGCCTTTTACTGAGCCCACCTAAATTCTTATTCCTCCTCCTTTTCTCCCCTCACTTCACAGTCTTCCAAACCAATCATGGAGAAGCGCCGCCGTGCCAGGATTAATGAAAGCCTGGGCCAGCTGAAGACTCTCATCCTAGACGCCTTGAAAAAAGATGTGAGTTGGATTCCAAGTGGGGTGCAGAGAGAAGGCATTCGGAGTTGCTCTGAGGGGAGAGCAAAGGGGGTTGTTACACGACAGGGCCTGCTCCCAGGCGTGCACACAGAGGCGTGCACACAGCCTCCCAGTACCCCACGGGAGCAGGGGGGTGTCCCTGCTGGGCATGCTTCCAGCCCGCTTTGGCCATGGGAATAACTGGGCGAGGGGCTGGGCAGCGAATTAGCCTCTGTGGCCACACGGAGTGGAAGCTGTGAGACGGGGAGGGGCTGATCACTTCACCCGCAAAAGCGAACTCACTCATCTCACCTCCTTGCCTCCCCAGGGGCCTGCTCCCAGGCGTGCACACAGAGGCGTGCACACAGCCTCCCAGTACCCCACGGGAGCAGGGGGGTGTCCCTGCTGGGCATGCTTCCAGCCCGCTTTGGCCATGGGAATAACTGGGCGAGGGGCTGGGCAGCGAATTAGCCTCTGTGGCCACACGGAGTGGAAGCTGTGAGACGGGGAGGGGCTGATCACTTCACCCGCAAAAGCGAACTCACTCATCTCACCTCCTTGCCTCCCCAGAGCTCCAGACACTCAAAGCTGGAAAAAGCCGATATTCTAGAAATGACAGTCAAGCACCTAAGGAACCTCCAAAGAGCTCAGATGACAGGTGAGTGCCAGCCCGCCTGTGCACAGGCCCCCTTGGGGCAGGGGGGGCTCTCCCATGCTGGTTCCCTTGACAGCCTTGAGGGGCACAGAAGCTGCGCCAGCACACAAACACCACATCTCGCTGCCGGGGGGCCCCACCTGCCCACTCTGCCACCTTTCCTGCTAATCTGTTTGCCTATCATGTTGATACCCCGCAGTTGCTCCAATAAGGCATTTTGACATGGAGATGCCCCATTTTGCACAAAAATCCTCTCAGCAACCCTGTGAGGAAGGCACACAGTGGCCACCCACCTGAGCTGTGCAGCTCAGCAGGACTGAAGTCAATGTCTCCTTGGACAGGGCTGCATTTCGCCACACACTCTGCCCACCAGGAATTGGCCCTAGTCCACCCAAGAAAATGCACGGATGTGTAGCTGCTACAGCTTATGCCCTGCCCCAAAGAAGGCATACCAGTCTTCCTCAGTTTGGTGACCCATGGATGTTTTAACACTGAGCATTTGGCCTTGTGGGCTGGGGCTGATGGGAATTATAGTCCAGCAAATCTGGGAAATGAGGGGAGGGGGTGGGGAAGGCTGTGTGTTATTTTGCCAAATACAAGAGATGTCAAAGTTGAGGAGAAATTTCGGAGCCAGCGTAGAGCAGTTCAGAAGGGAGTTGGGGCTCATTTATTTATTTTTTATTTATTTATAAAATTTGTATGCCGTCCAATTACTAACGTCTCTGGACGGCTAACTGCATAACTAAATTGACAACCCACTCTGGCTACTCAAAGAGCTTACTCCTGAGCAAAACAGCTGTCAGTTATGCCAGCCACTAACCCCTCTGCCTCCCCTCATGCCCTCTTTCTATTGCAGCTGCTCTGAGTGCAGATCCTACTGTTCTGGGCAAATACCGGGCTGGATTTAATGAATGCATGAACGAAGTCACCCGTTTCCTCTCTACCTGTGAAGGGGTGAACACGGAAGTCCGCAGCCGGCTGCTGGGCCACCTCTCCACTTGCCTGGGTCAGATTGTGGCTATGAATTACCCTGCGCCGCCGCCGCCAGCCACAAGTGGACAGCCTGCGCATCTGGCTCAGCCTCTGCAAGTTCAGTTGCCGGGCCCATCAGCAGGAGCTGGGGCCATGCCGGTGCCATGCAAGCTGAACCCCGCAGAAACCCTATCCCCAAAAGTCTACGGGGGGTTCCAGCTGGTGCCAGCGACCGACGGCCAGTTTGCTTTTCTCATCCCTAACCCTGCATTCCCTCCGGGTGCAGGGCCTGTGATCCCACTGTATGCCAATGCAAACATGCCGGTTTCCGCTGGCGGTTCAACTGCACCTCCTTCCATGTCCCCGGTGCAAGGGCTCACGTCCTTTGCAGGGAGCTTAGCACCAGTCTCCCAAGCGGGCGGAGAGCGTAGTGAAACGGTCTGGAGACCATGGTGACTCTTCTCTGGCACCTCCTTCTCCCCGTACCACAAAAGACTCTGAATTTGGTTCCGTTGCAGGGAACCTGGACTTAATTTTTTTGTTGGTTGCATTTTTTTTTCAATCTATTTATTCATTTCCAAAGGTTGGGACTTCAGTTTGCATTTTTACTCTGCTTTTTAATTCAAAACAAAACATGTTATGTGAAATACTTCTGTGAAATACTTATCACAACCTAAGGAAAGTTTTAGTTTTGTATCAAATATTCCCATATACTATGCCAAAGCATTTTTTGTGAGTTTGTGTATGTCTGAGATTTTGTTTTTAAAGAATGTTGGAAGATGTTTGTACAAATAAACCCTTTCTTGAAGTAGAAGTGTTGCTGTTTGGTTGTAGGAGCAAAGACTGTAGACAAATTGAGTATGTTGAGATGTGACTGTGTAGATATGAGCAGACAGGCTAATGTTTTTCAGTGAGCTAATGACTTTCCTTAATTCATGCAAAAGATGGGGAGGCAGCTTGTTTCAGAATCACAGGTTATATTTTTAAAGGGTAGAAGGGAAAGTAGCCACAAAAACTGTATTGCAACTCCAACGTATGATCTAACCCAATTAGACATCTGAAAATGCTTTTGATCAACTAAAATGCTCCCCCAATTAGGAGGTCAGTGGATTTTTTAAATCAGAAAACACATAATTGCAATGTGCATTTCTATGTATAAAGGAAAGGGTCACTCTCCAAAGAATGCCTGCTTCAGTAGACCTGCATTACCAAAAACTACAGTTTTGTTTTGGCTTTAGAACTGTTGCTACTCTTAAGCAGCTAATCTTATGTAAACTTTCATGGGAGAAATTCCTGGGGACTACATCAAGCCGTACTTCTGAAGCATTATGCTGTACAAAGATGATTTTTCTTTTAACAGAGTGGCAGGCTCTCAAAAATCATACTCTCATTCCAAGGCCTCATTTGTTAAGGCAGCCTCCCAAAGAATGATGCTCTCCAGATCTTTTGGACTACAATGGCCTATGCTGGCTGGGGCTAATAGGAGTTGAAGTCCAAAGCATCTGGAGGGCAGCAGGATGGGAAAGGCTGTATTAAGGGTCCCCTTTTAAGAAAGCAAAATTGTTCCTATTATTCCCTTTCAACCACCAGTTCATATTTATTTGTTCATATTTCCCAGGTTTTGACAAAGGTCTGTGGGAAGGCTCTGCTAAATCTTTAAACAGGTTCTGTTGACAGTGCAAGAGCAGAAAAGATCTGCTTGATCTGAGAATTCTGCTACGATCCCATCCAGCTTCTTAGGCTATTTCCTGCTTTCAATGGCTTTCTGACTCAGAGGGCATAATTACTATTTTCTCCCTGTTCTAACAGGTGCATAGCAGGCAGAACCTCAGCAGATTTCCCCCTTCAGTGCAAATCATTCCTCAGAAGTGTTGCCTGTCTCATCTATTAATGGTAACTCCCACAACACAGAGCAACACCCAAAAACAATCTCATAAGCTCCTCTTTCTGTTTAAACTGGGCTGCTTACTTTATATGCAAGATTATTGGCCATTTAGAAATGTTCTGAGATGCTTTGGCTGTGGCAAAATCTGTTACCAAGTGTACAAGAGCAGGGTGGGATGACTTGTCGATGTGTCAAACTACAATTCCCAGCATCCCCAGCCTGCCTGGGGATTCTAGGAATTGCAATTCAACACATTGGTCAGGTACCAGGTTGGGGAAAGCTGTTCCAAAGAATGGTGTAGTGAACAGAACTTGGTGGGGAGAGATTTCCTCCCCGGCGTGGAAAGTTCACTCCACGGACCAATTATGGTTTGCGATGCAGAGTTAGAAATCCTTTTTTCTTTCTGGAGGCGTTTCTCGTTGCGTTCCCACGTGAGACACAAAGGAGGTTGTCTGCACATGTTCTTTCTGTGCCTCCTATAGGATTTAACACAAGGAGCAGGTCTGGCCAGCAGTTATGGAGAGGAGTAACTGGAAATACACATTTCCTAGTTTTGGAATGCGAATCCTGACAGCTTGTCATCTCTGCCTCAAGAGCAAGCCAAACATCACAGCTCCAAAAGTTCTTCTACCGTGTCAAAATTAAAACCTGAGCTGAAAAGAGTGCTCTCCTACCTTCTTCCCACACCTCTCACTCACTCATCCACTAATTCCATGGTAGATGGAATTGCAGAAAGATGTTTCTCCTCTCTTAACGCATAGCCTGCTATAATGGGCGCACACCACACGCAAGAAAGGGAAATGGGGACAGGAAAAAGGACCTCCCTCCGCTCAAGCACTGGGACTGCGTGCCAGTTGGGAGGAGTGGGAGGTGGGTGACGGGGGAGCCAGGGTGGCAGGCGGGTTGGCTCCCACCCTGTTGTGCTCCATGGAAGGCACGGCCACGTCTGAGTTGGGCTCAGAACTGAGCTGAGATTAGAACAAGCTATTTTTTCACGTCTGCAGTAAAGGGGCATAGTTTGACTTCCCTGAGTTTGACCAGTAAAGAGTTCTACCCAGCCCTGGGGAAGATTGGGGGACAACGGCCCACCTTGTCTAGAGTGGTCTTGGTTGCATATGTTCTTGAATCAGGTAGGTTGTGACCCCCACCCCAACCCCATGGGACTTCTAATGGGAGAATCTGTAATGGGGAAAAGGATGTGTTACGCAGTGGTTGGATCTTGCTGGGGACCCTGGATACCTCCACTTACACCCCACCTTTCTCAGCTACTTCCATGTGGAGATTCTTGCTTCTGTGTTGCCACATGAAGAAGAATTCTCCTTTGAGCAAAACTTGTCTGTTTCTCTTCTGCAGGGACTAGTTCCAAAGCAGGCCATCCTAGGGGCCACCTTTTCTTCCGACGGGGCTCCTGTGCCTTTAATACCACCCCACAGCTAGAATACCAACAGAGTTCTCTTCTCCCGTCCCCTCCCGTCCCCTCCCCTCCCCCTCCCCCTCCTCTCCATAACAGAATCCATGTGGCAGAACAGAGGTTACTAGTTTTCAGCCGCTTTCTTTTGAAGGCCCCACCAGGAGAATGCTAGAGCTTCAAGGGAAATGACTCCAGCCCAGGCTTTTATGTGCAGGCTTTCTATTTGTGGGGAGTGGGGCAGGCCATTGTGGATTAAATTAATGCGCAATATAACTGGCAAAGACGATCCACCACACCAAGGTAGTGGTGGTTATGCTGCTCTCCCTCTCCTCTCAGAGGCTGGACAGCATCATGTCTAGACTATCTTTAGACGTGTGCGTTGCCATGATGGGAATACTTGGAAAATATAATGTGGTTTCCCGTCGCCTTCCACATCACAGTGCTGCAGATGATTACTATGGCTACCAGTTCACCCACAAGCTCCGTACTGAAGTCCACCGGTAGCCCTTGCCTTACACTCCAATCTGTTTTGGCCTTGCTGTCACCCAAGGTCAGGCCGAATTTAGAGGTGAACTAATTCCTCCAGCCTCCAAAAGCTCCCTGGTCAAGCTCCTGCCCAAAATGGTTGGTTTTCCCAGTGCTCAGGTTGTTTACTGCTACCAAAAACTTGGTGTGGCTGAAATTAATTATGAGACCACGTTTAGAATATTGTGCAGTTCTGGTCACTGCACCTAAAGCAGGTTATTATAAGGTTGGGAAGGGGCCCAAGTTTGCCACTGAGCAAGCAGAATGCTGGAATGGACAGACACTAGTCTGATCCAGAATGGCTTTTCTTCCGTACTTATGTTTGTAGCTATGAGGTGGAACTACCATCCGATATGAACAAGCATAACAGACTGTTCTATATTAGTATTAATTTTCTCCTGCCTTTCTTATAAGGCTTTTCTCCCCCCCCCCCCCTTTTCTTCACTGCAGCCCTGCAAGGTAGATTAAGCTGAAAGATCATGGATGACCCAAGGTCAGAGAGTGAGCTTCACGGATGAGAACCTGGGTCAGCCCCAACTCTCCCCGCAGCCTACCTCACACAGCTGTTGTGCAGATTAGGAGATGCAGAATTTCCATCTATGCAGCCCCAGCTCCCTTGGAAACAGCTCAGAATAACTATATAATATGACAACTAATAAATAAGCTCACTTTTCTGCCCAAATTTATGCCTTTTTTCATTAAACCTATTTCATGAGCTGGTTGGGGACACACCCCTCTTCTCTTCTCTTTTTCTCATTCAAGGAGCTGGAGGGAAGTGGGAAAAGTTACCCTCCCGCCTTAAGGAGTGCTAGGCAAAGAAGAGTCCTGGCCCTATTGTGGAGAAGGGTAATTAAAGGGTATAAAAGGTCTCATTGAGAATGCAGCGGGTTCTTTTGCAAGGCCGAGAGTCTATTGAGATCCTTGGGAATGTGCGCAAAAGGGTTAAATATGCCTCTTTTTCCTGCTTCCCACCCACCCACCCCAGAAGCCCCCTTCTCATTGACAGAGTGAGATGGACTCTCATACTCAATGGTGTTGTAAATTGAATCGCCTGCTTTCACAATGCCCACCTCATAAAGGAGAATAATTCAGCCCCGGTCCTCCTCTTCTCTCTCTCTCATTCTCTCTCTGTCCCCTGCCCCCCTTCCTCCACGGTGCAGCAGGGAAGGAAAAGAATTGAGGAAAAGACAATTTTGCCACCCATTCACACACACACACACCAAGCATGTGAATCTCAGCCAAAGGGGAAGCAATCAAGCTTGCTTGCTTGCTTGCAGAGGAACAAACTGTTTCAAAAGCGGTACCAAGAGGAAAAGCTAAACCCAGGGGGCAAGGGAGGCAAAGGTGGCCCTGAACGATAAAGCATGAGGAGGTGATGACAACCGCTGCCATCGTCCTTGGCCTTTTTGCAGGATTTTATTAGGCAAAGCAACCCCTATTATCTCAGGAACTTATACAACAACCCAGTAAGGTAGGAGGGTGCCATCATTCTTGCAGAGAGAAGAGCTGGCATTTGGACTGGGATGATTCTAGGTCAGCTCCAAGGGCCAAAGCTAGACACCTTAGCTACACAGCACATTGTTAAAATCATAATCACATTCACAATTGCAAGATGTTAACGATGAACGCCAACTGGAAAGGCTTTTAAAAGGGATTAGGCAAAGTTATAAGGAAAAGCTTTCAGTGGCCAAATGGTGGCTCAAGAGGCAGAGGCAACATGCCTTTCAGTATTAGTTGCTGGAGAACATCAGCAAAAGAATGCTATTCTCCTCTCTTGTCCTGCCTGAGAGCATAGTATTTGAGCATCTGATTGGCTCCTGGGAGACAAAACGTGGGACTAGATAAACCCCCAATCTGATCCAGCGCCTCTGTCCTTGATTAAACCAATTCAAGTTTGCAGCCCTAGGTTCTGGGTTCATACAGTATCAGCAAAAACAAATGTATAAATTAAAAAGCATGCAAATCAGTGAATTAAAAGTGAATACTCTTTCCTGTGGTTGCTTTTAAGAAGCGGGGAGAAGGGCAAAGTACTAGGGTAGCTGTCCGCGTATGGTGAAAGTCCAAAGAGTAAGGCATGTGATACCGAGTAATAAGATTGATGACTTCAGTCGTATCTGGAGGGGGAAAGGTTGCTTTTGGCGTGAGGGCGCCCAGAGCCCTGGTGGCGAGCGCCTGTGTGCTGCAAGTCAAGTCCAAAGTTCCAGAACACAGCCCTCTGTTGCGCAATCAGCACGGCACACTGTCCACCCAGCGCATCCGAGGAGGAGGTCCCGCTTTTCACCGATTGCCAGCAACAGCTTCTGCCAAGGCCCCTCGCCCCCAAAAAGGCCTGGCAGGCAAAAGCCCCCAAGTCCCTCCTCTCCTCGTTGCTGCAACTCCTACTCTGATCCAGGCGACAGCGGTCATGGGGGGACCCTGCAGACGCCGGGGCCAACCTGCTCCCTGGTTGGGATCTCCAGCTTCTCGAAAGCAATGCTGATACCTTCCAGCTCAGCCTTCCCCTAGCGAATGCCCTCCATTTGCATGCAAGCATTATATTTCCATCAGAGCTGTCTGAGCAGTTTGCAAAGCTTGAAAACAATTAAGGATAAAAATGCATTATGCACAGTCTAAAACCCCATTTGCATGCAAACGTATAAACTGGCGATGCACGCATCTACACAATTTGCCAAGAATTCATACGGTTTGGACTTTGGTTCCCATCAGCCTCAGCCAGCATGGCCAAAGGCCGGAATGCTGAGTTACAATCCAAAACACTTGGAGGGGACCAGACTGATTAAGAGCGTTATAGCTAGTGAATGGGCCTGATCACATCATGAACCAAATGGGAACCAAAAGACTTAGCAAATGTGAGGAGCAGATAAAGTGGTGTGGAGAAAGTGGAAGCGTCTGAATTGCAATGCTGCGGTGGGGATCACCAAGTGAATCCGAGGACAAGGAAGTGCTTCACACAAGACCTAGCTGGAATCTGGCAAAATCCTGTGGTCAGAAGCGACCAACAGTGGTTCCAGAACACCAGATATTATTCTTAGATACTCTGCAAGCAAGGGTGAGGGGGATGGACCCTGCTTGAACGGACTTCCAGGAACATCTGGCTGGGCACTGTGGAATCCAGGTGCTGAGCCTCTGGGTTCGTCTTCTGCCCCTGCTCACCCGGTGAGCTTCGTCGCTCAAGGGCAGCCTCCACGGCACAGTCCTAGCCGTGGACTCGGGCAATCCCGGTTCTAGTCCCTGCTCGGCCAGAAAGCTCACCCAGTGACTTTGGGCCAGTCACGGTTGGTTTCCCAGCCTAACCTCCCTCACGGGGCGGTTGTGAGGAGGAATGGGGAGGGCGAGGGTCAAGTCAGCTGCCCTGGGCTCATTGCGAGAGGCAGAGGCGGGGGAGCGGGAGCGGGAGGGGAGAGGAGAGGAGGCCAAGAGAGCAGCGCAGGCTCCCAGATCCGGTCTGCACCCGCCTGGCACAGCGAGCAGTCAGGCGAGGTCTCCCGGCCGGCTGTTGACTCACGCGGCTGCCCTGGAGCCGGCGGTGCGCGCTCGGCTGGCGGCCGCGCCGTCCTCCGCCCCGCCGTGCGCGCTGGCTGGAGGTCGTGAGAACAGAGCGCGCCCGCCCCTCTCCGCCGAGCGCCAGCAGCCTGCGGCCGGGCGCGCCGCCAAGCCAGCCAGCAATTCCCTCCCGGCCTGGGCTGCGTGCGGCGGAGGCTGCTGGCTGGCTGGCTGGCCGGCCGGCCGCCGCGGGCTCTTGGCGCGGCAGCGAGCGCTCGGCCGCCCACGCGGGGCCGGGCGGCGGTGGAGCGAGGCGCTGACGCACCGCTTCCCTGGCGCGATCGGCGGCCGGGCGTCCCTGCCTGGCCCCGCGGGGAGGAAGCAGATGGGTGGGCCCGGCGGAGGAGCGAGCCGGGGCGCGTGGGAAGGCCCGGGACGGCGGGGCCTCTCGGGCTGCGCTCCCGGGCCGCGAGGACCGGCCCACTCCTCCACGCACTGCCTGGAGCGAAGGCCGCGGAGCGCGGGACGCCCGGAGGAGCCCCTGGGCGGGAGGGGAGGCGCTTCTGGCTCGGCTGGGTGGCTTTAGGAGGAGATGGGGCAAATGCGAGGCAAGACCAGCAGCAGCCCAGTAGAGCCTCCAGGCGCAGGCGCAGGCCATGGATGTGGTGCAGAAGCTGGGATGTGGCACAGGGGAGGACAGTTCAGCAGGTCACTAGACCAGGCTGAGCCGTGGCCTAGTCAAAGTTCATCTTCTTGCCCCTCCGGCTAAAAACGAATAAGAGGCACATTGCCTCTGTGCATCTGTCCTGCAATCACAGAACTGCAGTGCGGTGGGAGGGGGGTCCCCAGCACAACCCCCCTTCAGGCAGGCAGTGGTCGGCAGTCTGATGGAGAAACGGCAGCCCTGCTGCCCCGCAGAAGGGTGGGGGCTGAGCTGAGTGACAGACCCCGTGCCCTTGATACAAGCCTGGGTATTTGGGGGCTCCTTCGGCTTGCCTGCACGGCCATGCATCAAACCGGCCTGTCGAGTCGCCTCTGCTAAGCTGGAAAGGTGCAGGTCTGCAGACAGACAGATGACCCATGTGGAAGTGGGGTGGGGAGTTGGACTCGACGGCCTTACACAGACCCCTCCAAACTCTGCCTCTATGCCATTTGCTAGGATGGTTAACAACCGTCGCATGGGCTGTCCACCATGTGGCCTAATCCAGTCATTGCCAACCTGGTCGCTTCCAGACAGGCTGGGTTCCCACTCCCATCATCCTCAGTCAGCAGGACTAATGGTGCCTGCGGCTGGAAATGATGTGAGCTGTGGTCCAACATCTGGAAGGGGCCAGGTTGGTGAAGGCTGAACTCTGATCTCACGCGCAGCCATCACACAGGGCATCATCGACGAAAGCGTTCAGGGCAGCCACGGAATCAGGCGGAAGGAAGAAGGGAATTCTTCGGCAACAGTCATTTACCAAGGGAAGGACCTCTCTCGGTGCTGAGAAGAGCCATGAGTTTTGGGCTTGGGAGCTGTTGCCTAGAGAAGTTTGGTTTTCCATTGCTGGAAACCTGATCCTGGTCTGGATGGATCTAGTCCTGGTCTAGACCAGGTGTACCTTTGATCTGATCCCACACAGCGATTCTTAGATTCTTACGGCGCATGGTGGCACAGGCTGGCATTTTCTTGGTCCAAGTAGGCAGGCAAGAAGAGAGGAGGGCATTACTGAGACAGAGGCACCAAGCTGAAGAGCATGCAGAGCCCACAGACGAGGAAGGCCCTGATCCAAGAAGCTCTTGTAAGCCGTCACTACAGGTCACAGCTGGCCAAGTGGTGGGCAGATTTACTCAAGCCGTTAATTTGATTAATTGAAAAGAAGTGCCTCCCGAGAAGTGGCTGGTCGTGCTCACTGGGGTCGGCGGAGGTCACTGCACTGAGGCACTCAATCAGGATTTTCTCTTATGCCGAAAGGGGATTGGAATGCCGGCCCTTTCAAAGCGGGGTAGCTTGGCGCCAAATTCCTTGCTTCACTCCCTACCTCTCCTGTCGCACTTGACTGAGTGCACCCGCCATTATGAACAAAGACAGCAAATCCGGCTCAATTTGGCCTGTGTCTACCCACCATGCCTCACTCAAAAGGAAACTGGCATAAAATAAATAAACCAGATGGTTTTCCACCCGCAGCCCTCCTTTAAGAGCACTTTCGCTAGCAAGTCGGCTGGAAGGATTTACAGACCCGAGTGCAAACAGAAGCATGCCCCCCCCACCCCCTCACAAATGCATTTTGAAACCAGCTGCTGCCTTTGCTTCTCTTACCACCTCAGTGCAGTGACCCTCTGGTGGTCATGTGCAGATGTTGGAGCTGTCTGCCAGAACCTCCAGGTATTGCAAACCTGAGGTTCCTGGAGCCTGAGCCAGCCACTGATTGATTTTCTCATTACCACAATCAACAGTCGGGTAACCCTGGAGGTAGAATCCCCACTGCAGAGTGTCTGGGTTCGATGAGAACATAACAGTCAGACTAGACCAGGCCTAGGCCCAAGTGGACTATCCACAGCGCTCTATGGGAAAGCCACAAGTAGGACGGGTGTCATAGTGCCCTTCCAGTCATGTTTCTAACCTAATGGGGTACACAGACATAACACCTCTAAACCTAGAGGAAGTATCTAGTCCTCAGGACTGGTAGCCACTGAAAGTCATATTCTCCATGAATTTGTCTAATCCTGTCTTAATTCCCAGTGATCCTAAAGCTGCCTGGTTTCCTCATGGAAATGCAGAGAACCAGGATGGAGTCTAGGAGCTTCACACAAAGCATGTACTCTGCCCCTGAGTTATGTCCCTCCTATGCTTCACCAACACCTTTTCACTTTTCAGGCTTAGGATTGAAGATCTTCTTGAACCAAGAAGATGATATCTCAGGATCTCTTTTTTCTGAAAGACTAGACCTCGTAGTGATCAAAAACTTTATTAGATAATGAGCAGGTGATTTTTAATTGGAAGAAAAGCCAGTGTTTGTGTTTGCTACAAGAACACCAACAACAAAACTTCTCCAAGGAAACTATTTTTAAAAAGCTTTGGATGGACAAGAGGATCGTTAAAAGCTGGACTTAATCATCGTCAGCACAGCAGTGAAAACAACAACAGTGCAGGCAGCTGAGGAGACGCATGTTCCTTTAATGAATTTGTAGACTGGTGTACATCCGCAAACCAGCCTGATTTTCTGGCAGTTTTCTGAGGCTGAAAGAGCTGGCAAACCTTAATGGATGTTTGCTGCTGATGCCTCTATGCAAGGCAACGGACTGGGACAAGTGAAAGATTCTTAAATGGTGTGGACTGGCTGGAACAAAAAGCGGTAGAGCCCCCTCTGACACGCAAACCTAATTAGAAGCATCAAAGGGTTATATTTATCATTGGTTCTTCTGCGGGAAAGCCAGCAGCTCACCAGTTTATGGTTCCAGGGAGCATTAAGCCTGTTTATGAGTCTAGCTGTCTCAGCTGAAGGAAAAATTTATCTGGGGGAGATAAGAGCAAATCTGTCTGGAGCAATTCTTTCGGCAAAGGGAGACAAGACACGGGAAACAAGCTTTTTAGGGTCGTGCATTCATTTTGTAATGAATGAAAAGCTAAACCGAATGGGGCCCATTCGGTTCAGTGTTTCATTTTTTACAAAGCATGCTGTCAGTAGGAAAACAGGGTCATTTTTGTTACCTCATTCAAACCAATTCATCTCTCATTCAAGGCTGGGAAGGAATCACATTTTCCAGCAGTAGCAGATCTAGTTTTGAGGCAGCCAGCATTTTATTTTCTCAGATAACCTCAGACATTAAGACATTCTGGGATCTTTGCACCTTGGAGTGGAGATGGGAAGAAATTTTGCGCAGTATTTCATGTTTTGCCCTTCCTGAGTCAATATACGAACCAGAATATGGTTGTCCTTCAGTATTCCCCTTTCTCAGAGTTTTGCTGTGCAGTTTTCCAAAAGCACAATGCATACACATGTGTATGCATTAGTTAAAAAGTGCTCTATGCTGTTAGTATGATGCAGTTGTTAAGAGTGTTGGGCTGGGACTTGGGAGAACTGGATTCTAGTCCCAACGTGGCCATGAAGCTCAATGGGTGACTTTGGGCCAGTCAAGGACTCTCAGCTTAACCTGCCTCAGATAGCTATTGTGAAAGTAAATCAGAAAGCAGGAGAACCTTGTACGGCAACCTGGGTTCCTTGCAAGAGGAAAAAGGGCAGGGCGTGATGATACAACAATAATACAACGACACTATGTCAGGGGAAACGGCTTGCAGAAATGTGTATATTAAGGTAAAATTGCACGCAATGATATGCATACGTTAGAAATATGCATACCATTTTATAAAAGTCCAAACTGATACGGAAGTGGGACAAAACAGAGACCGGAAAAGTGTGAAACTGGGAGAAGCAAAAATCGACAGATTCATCCATTCAGACAGGAGCCCACTGACCCAAGTCACCTGGACTTCATTCTTCTCTTCTTCATCACAACCTGTTTGTTCACCTACCTCCAGCTCTGGCCCAGAAAGCAGTGGAGGAGGAGGAGGAGGAGGAGGAGGAGGAGGAACCATGGCCTCCTTGTTTCTTGGCTCTCTGCTTATGCAACAAGCAAGAGATAGCTGGGATGAGAAAGCCGATGAGGAGCAACAGCAGCTGGCAACAAGGTTGGTGAGCAGGTAGACAGACTGAGAGAGAAGGAGGCCCAGTCATGGTCTTACCCAAAGACCCTCAACAACCCAGCAGGGCTGACAACTCCAGCCTGGGGCAGGGCACCACTCCAGGTTTCAGCTGGCACCTTAAGGAGCAATGGATTGTTCTGAGCTGTTTTGAGGACAGGATTTGGCACCATGGGCAGCTCCTTAAAAGTTCAGGCTGAAAGCCAGAGTAGGCACACTGGCTCAGAGAGATGAGAGCCGTTTGACTTCACTTCAAAAATACAGAGTTGCAATGTACACTTACTTCCATTATTACAACAACAGCAGCAGCAACAACAACAACAACACACTGCATTCATATTCCTCCTTTTCCCCTAACGAAGTCTCTTCTGCCTTGCACTTTGAAAAGCACCTCTCTGAATGGCAAGCTATAACAATGGAACCAAAACACAACCTTCCCCAAAGCTGTTGCGTGATTTTTAACCAATTTTGCTACCACCTGGGCAGCTTGGGTTACATCAATCACTGCTGTCAGCTATTTTACCAAGAGGAAGTAAAAAGGAGGAGGCCTGAATGGCAAGCAGGCAGTGATGGAAGCGAGCTGTGCATCCCCTCCCAGTCAGCAGGCCAACCTCGTGTACCATCATATACATGCATATTTGGGATGTGCAGATTTTGTTCAATCCATCCCGACGCCATTTTGTGGATTGTCAGGCCCCTCTGGGTCCCTCATCTTCTGAGAGAATCAGATTTTTTTTTTCAATTTTCCAGATGTGTGCTCATGTGCACTTGCGCTAATTTGTACGTGAAAACCCCCCTCCCAAATACACATTTTCACACGTTAGCCTATCACACTGGGGGGGGGGTTCCTATTTTAGACTTTTTTATTTTTTTAATATTTTTCTACAACTACATGTGTGTAAAATTCTGGAAAGTAACAAGAAGGGCCGAAAGTCCATGGAATCCATGCTATTCAGGAAAACGGAATTCAAAGATCTGAATTCATTGGAATCCACTGAAGATTTCTCTGACTTCCCTAATCTATATGCATGTGCACGCGCGTGCGTGTACACACGCACACACGTGCGCACACACAAATGTGAAACACCAAAGAGGAGGTACAAATCCGTGCCTCGCCGAGGCCGTGTTGTTTCCAGCTGCCGTGATAAAGCAGAAAGAAAAGTAGAGGAAGGAAAGGCCAAATGAGAGCCCACTGCACAAACTTCACATTGGTAGGCGTTCGTTACACTTATATCCTGCTTTTTCAACTAACTCACCTGAAGCAGCTATCCTCCGCTCCCTTTTCTTCTCACAACAACCCTATGAGGTAGGCCAGGCTGAGAGTCAGTGAGTAGGCTAATGTCACCCAGTGAGCTTCGCAGCCAATGGAGACTAAAAAACCAAGCCCCCTAACTCCTAGACCAACACTCTAAGCACTGTAACACACTGTTTCATGCAGAGCCTTCTCCCATTCTCTCCTCCTCCCCACTGACCGTAACAAATCCTTTTAAATAAAGGTGACTTGACACACTAGCTCAATATATGCAGACAGTAATTCTAACCTCAAGTAAATATAGGATTGTAACTGAGAAGTCTAGTTTGCCTTCAAAACACCCTGCAAGCCTTGTTGAATCAAGCCATCTAGTCCAGGGTGGGCCTAATTCAGACTTACAAGGTCTGTTTCTTGTTCTGCTAGCGCACTGAGGTTCTAGTCTTGCACCTGGGGGGAGCCAAGCACAAAACTCTGTTCCAGGGAGGTAAAGTTGGGTACAAAATGGTGGCTTAGGAACTCAAGACAATTGTTTATTGCAGCCCATAAACCCTGGAAAAACCTGCATATACAGAGACATCTGTATCTGACCTGCTGTAGGTCAGGAGGAATCTAATTCAAAAGGTTTGAACCAGTTACGGAAGCTGTATAAACACTGGTAAAAGACAGCCAAGCAATACTCCTATTTTACAGATAAAGGAGACTGAGCTTGTGAGAGAAATGGTTCATACATGGCCTGCTGTGGTCTGACAGTTTCTCCCCGCGCACAGCCCAGTGTGGGACTCCTGTCGTTGCCTGAAGGAAAGGCATTCCTCACATACAAATCCTAACAATCGTAAACTGGAAATTAAGATTAGCAAACCGCTGTAATTAGGGCTATTTACATATATTTTTGCATACCATCAAAAATTGACTAGAGAAAATCTATTAAAGGAAGGAGTGTCAAGGTGAAATATATTATTATTTCTTAGTCAGAAATTAACACGTGGGGCAAAGATTACCACCACTGTTTCCCCATTAATTTGGAGATGAGCATTCTCCACTGGCGTCTTCAGGAAAATCTACACAGTGCGTAAGACAAGGAACACTTCTTCCCATCTTCCCTGGAAGATTCCACAAAATGGCTGCATTGCCGGGTTGGGGGGCTCTCTCCCCTCATGCTGGCCCTTTGCCCAGCCTGGCCAACTTGTGGCAGCCCCAGGCAGCCTTGGGTCTCCCCACTTGTGCGTCTGTGCACTCTCCCCTCCACATTTGTGCCTGTCTCCTGCACGAAGCTGCTCCTTCCTCTTAATGAGAAGTTAAGCTGCTATAGGAAATCGATTCTCTGAGAGCACAGCATGGCTCGGCTCTCCAGCAAAACCCTCTGAGGTTTCAAACAGGAAACCTCAGAAACCTTAGAAGCCAGAAAGCTTTTAAAAGCATTTACGATCAAAAAGGCAAGGTGAGAGGGTGTGGGAGAGTCAATGTCTCCCGAGCAGGATGTGCCTCTTGGAGACGGGCGGTCGTCTGGGTTTCAGGGAAGCCCACGTCACCTTCTCAGGACTGACCTTTGGGGTGGACCATCCTGAGCTACAGTGGCCTTCGCCACGATGGAAGCAAAGAGTTACCCTTTGTTTTCCAGTTCTTAGGACATCCGTTTTGAGTCATGAAGACGACGCTGCTAATCGTGCCACGGCAGCTCTGTGAAGTAGAGTGGATTTGTAAGGGAAAGCTTGGTCTTGAAACCAAAGAGAAAAATCCCTTTACTGGCTATATGCTCAAGGCACACTGCTCCTAAATTCTAAGGTGACCCTAACCCCCGAGTTCCAGTGTTTTTGCACCCAGCTTTTGTTGGTTGGTTCTAATAAAACTGCTGCCACATTTTTGAAACTATTCTTAATTTAATTGTTTTATTCATTTTCAATATGAAAGTGATGTGAGGGTGCCAGCTGCTAGAAGGGGTCACCTAATTTTTAATGTGGAGCCCCTGATCTCTTGGAGGCCATCTTCCCCACCACCCTTCTGGATGCAAGGAGCTACAGGGAGTAGAGGTATCCAAGTAGGAACTGGTAAGAAAGAGGTAGCAGGAAGCCCATACAAGACAGAGAAACAAAAGAAAAGGCAAACTCAACATACTTAATATTCATTATAGCACTTACAGGAGCTTGAAACACTTCACTTCTATTATCTACATAGGAATCCTCTCTGCAAAAGCCCTACAAGGAAAATTAATATCGCATATTAATGAAAGGGAACGGTGGGCAAAAGAGACAATAGAGAAGAGGTTGCCCAAGATCTACTAGCAAACTCATCGTGGAGGTGACATTCGAACCCAGAACCTTCCAATTTGTAGCTAAGTTCAAGACACAATTCTGTGCATATTTAGGAAGGGGAAAAAACCTACAGTGGCAGGCCTTTTTTTCACTTCTGTCTAAACTCAGGCAGAATTGTGATTTCAGTCTCTTAGCTTTCGATGAGTAATAATGCAGATGGAATAAGATGGTAGAGAATCCAGAGGGAATAGAATGGGGTGTATTGTGGCAGGCTTCCAATAAGGAAATGTTGTTTGTAAAATCCACCCCCAAATAAAACAAAAACAAAATCAAACTCCCTGCAAACAGACAACTAGCACAGGGGCTGGCAAAAGTTATGGCCTATCCCAGTTGTGCTTGTTTTCTGTTTTTGGAGATCTGCACCACAACAGACTGCAGACGCAGACTGGATTTTCTAATACAAAACCAACCAACCAACCAAACAAACCCACCACAAGTAGAAGACTAGTGCATAAGAAGACAAAACATGCAACTGCGCCATTTCCCTCCTGTGTCTTCTTCCTACTTGCATAAAGGATTTCATTTCATTTCAGTTCTGACTGTAAGAGAAGCATTCAAAACTGCTGCTTTCCACTCAAGGTCCAAACACTTCTTTTGGCCTTTGATTCTACCGCCTTAGACTTGTGTAGGCCAGGGCTTAAGAAAGCAAACAAGAGAAGAGATGGAACTGAAAAGAAGTTGATTGACACACAAAAAATGAGCAGATATATTTTTTTACAGAGTCGTGATTGCCTTGGCATGTATCAGCATCTTCTTCACTGCGGGCAACGTGGAGAAGCCAGACAGCCATCTGTCAGGGATGCTGTAGCCACCTCTTGCATTGCAGATTCTGCACGGGTTCAGCTGACCCCCAAAGGCTCTTCATGGACAAGCCAGCCACCACAGGACTTCCCAATCTCACACAGGTGAGATCGGGAAGAAGCACACAGTGCATAGGGAAGGTTAACACTTCCCTCCCTACCTCTGGCCCCTCTGGAAACCTGCTTCCCGGTGTGGCAACTAAGCTAGGAAAAACCTCCCATTGGCACCAGTGAGAAGACCTCTTCCCAAGATTAATGGCTCTGCACTGGATCACTGGAGGTACATACTGCAGCCTGTGAGGAGCTGTTCGCCCTTTCCTCCTCAGTTTCCAACCTGCCTGAAAATCGCCCCCTGAACAGTAATTAAACAACTCTTACAAAACCTCATCTGAGCACGTACTCAAGAATAAGTCCACGCGATGGGAACCAGAGGATTAGAGCTCCTGCCTGACTCTCACGGCTTCTGTTTAACCCCCCACCCCCATTTTGCCTCACACCCCCCACCACCAGTGTGCTGACTGTCAAGCTGCACATCTCCAGGTAAACAGGAATGGGAAAGGGCGCTCATTTCTGCAGCCAAGCAGAGCAAAAAAAATAAATCTGAACTGCTCCCCTTAATGTATGGGTGACAGGATCACAGACAGCCCGCCAGGTTTTAAAGCTCCAGCCACAAGCACAGGATGCAAAGAGGCATCAGCAGATAACGAATTTCCCCGTCAATCATCAATGTCGTTATTGTGCCTGGCCCTCCTGCCACCATTGATTGACGCCTGGATGAACTACAGACTATGCCATGCCGATAAACCAGGACCTGTTCAAGTTAGGAAATCGGCCCTCCCCACCAGGAAACGAACGAATGAACGAACGAGGAAACTCTGCGAGCTTTGTTCATTTGGGTAGGGCGATGGAAGGCAACAAAGAGAACGTGGGTAGAGATTTACAAGAGTATAAAGAATACAATGAGGCATTTTCCCCTCCCTCTCTCACAACACCAACATTCAGGATTATGCAACAGAGCGGACTGGCAGCAGATTCATGAAGTGCTACATCATACCACATTTAATTGAAACTATGGAACTCACTGCCACAAGATGTGGTCCAGGTCACAGGACAGAAAAATTACAGCTTGTTTAATTGGCTGGTATTATTATCAATGATAATAGCAGCCTGTCTTTTTTCCTTCACAAACCGGAATCTACTTACACTATTCTCCTCTCCTCCATTGTATCCTAACACCAATCCTGGGAGGCAGCTTAGGCCGAGAGCGATGGACTGCCCTAAATCATGCAGTGAGGTTCTTGGCCAAATGGGCCTAGAACTGGGGTCTCCTGAGTCCCAGTCCAGCATTCGAACCCATATGCCACACTGGATCTTTCAAAATAACTTAACTTTTTAGGGTACAGTCTCACGTCAGTGTGGTAGGGAAAAAAGGCTTCAGACTCCCAGAGGACTCCAGCCAGTAGCGAGGCAGTTTTTTTCTGACTAAACCTGCATAGGATTGTGCATTTAATCTTCTGTAAACTGCTCAGACAGCTTTTTAGCTGTTGAGTCCTGTGGAAAGAAAAGCAGCAGCAGACCAGGAGCAAAATTAAAATCCCATGTTTTCACTATTGTCACCACCCCCCAGAAGGACTGTCATTTGTTCTTAAGCATGTGTCATCTGCTTATATGTTTGCATATCAATGTTTATGTTACATAACACAATATTTTATTTTTAAGGTTTTAATCTTTGTCAAGTGCCCAAAGAGCTTTGGCTACAGCAATAAACACAATGAAATCATTTTTGTTCCTTATCTTACTGACCTGGCAACTGCTTTCTGGTGTCTGAAACTTTTAACTAGATATGCTGAAGAATCAAACCCAGGACCTTCTGGATGCAAAGCAGGTGCTCTTTCTACCCTGAGCCAGAGGCTCGCTGAAGAGGGCCAAAAATACCAGATAGTTGTAGCTTTAAGCTCTCACTGCCAAGTAGCTAAGTCTTACAGGAGAAGCATTTCAACCATTTAGAATGTGGGAAACGTTGCAGGAGAGCCAGGAAAACACCCAGCACTTGGGGGTGGGGGAAAATGAAGGGTGAGGCCAGGGGAAAGAGGCATGGTTATCCAGGGAATGCTGGAGGGCTGCCCCGAGAGCCCAGGAGGCTGGATTAGGCAGGTGGACCTGCACCCCTGGCCTCAACACATTCATACAACAGCCCTCACGAAAAAGCAGGTCTTTCTTGTTCCAAGATGGCATATTTGGTGAGCCTAAATGCTGGGAACAGACAATAGGGCAGGGATGTTGCCTCCGGACCCTCCTGGAGAGTTTTCCCGGGCTTGGAACTTCTCAGCCCTCAAGAGGCCCAGCGCTCCTGCTTTGTTTCCTCCTCCCTCTCTCCAAACCATCCCAATTATTTCACTGATGGAATCCAGACAGGGCCTTTTCCCTCCCACAAGGGCAGTGAAGGGTGTTGGTGGTGATGGTGGTGGAGGAGGAGGAGGAGGAAGGGCAGTCAACTGGCAGGAGGGCCACAAGCCCAGGCATGCTTCTGGAACATAGCTGCGGTGGGGGGAAAGTTATTCATCACTTAATTCCTCCCCCGAGGTTTTCTCAGCCTCCTTTTTCCCACCACCAGGCCTATTATTTCAGTCGCTGAAGGTATCCGGTCCGGGCTGTCAGACAGGGAGGGCCCCACCCCCACGGTGTCAGCGGGCACAATGCATGGGAAAGTGTCAGCCCTCCCAGCCCGCACGCACGCACGCACGCCGTTTGCCTCACACTGGAAACTCGCCTGCGGTGGGTTGCTTATGTCATTGCAACAGCTGCGCGCTGCCGGCAGCCTGCCGTACCTCTCCCAGCTTGCTGTGTCAGGAAGGCCAGGGAGGGGTGGTGAGGAGGGAGGCAAGGCAGGCCGCGGCGGGAGGAAGCGCAGGAGAGGAGGGAGGCGAGCGGCAGGCTGCGCTCGTGCAGCCGCCTTGCACGCCGCTCTCGTGCGGGGCCGCGCCATAGATATCGGTCGTGTACTAGCGATACTAGATAGGCTGATTATGTTATGCACGAAGCCTTTCTGCCACCGTCTGCGAGGTGAGATTCTGGACTGCGGCTTTGCCTAGAAACCGGGCTGCGTGTGTTCTGCCTGTGTGGCACAGAGGGGACTGTGAGTGGGAAATCCGGCCAGCTGGGTGGCTCAGGATCCGTGAAAAACAAATCACGTTTCTTACCCATATGGTTTCAAATATAGGGCTGTGTCACTGACTTTTGAGCCTAAGGGCCAGCGGGCATATGGAGGTGCCTTATACAGTTCAGACTATTGAGCCTGTGAGACTCACTGCCACAGGATGAGGCGATGACCACGACCTCGTCTGCAGTTGCTGCATTCAGACTGCACACTCAAGGGTAGAGTGTGGGTCGAATGTGGGTTGTTGTTGAACCATGGATTATCTTTGAAATGTGGGCTAGGTTGCCCGAACCCGCAGAGAAACTGGCTGGGGCTGGAGCGGCAGGGATCCATTTTCTGTCACTGGCCACAGACAGGGCTTTCTCCCACGTCCTTCCCAAATTCTGAGAGCCACTTCCCGTGCAGTTACGGCTGGTCCCCACTCTCCCTGCACGAAGGAAGGGCGCCAAGCCACAGCTTTCCAGTCTGGCCTTTTAAAAGGGGACCATTGTGATGCTTTATTAGGCTTTCATTTTATTATGCGTGTCTGAATTTTGGTATGCCACCTTGCTTGGTTAGGGGCAAATGGCATGCAAGTGCCCGGCCGGTGCAGAGGGAGGACTCTTGGGCAGAGCGTCTCCTGTGAGCCCCTCCCTCAGTGAGCCTGCCGCCTCATCGCCCGAGGCGCCCCTGCTCCTCCGTCCCACCATTGCCACGTCTCGCTTCCTCAGCAGGCCAGGAGCCAGGGAGGAGCAAGGACACTGTGGCACTTCCGGCCCCTCCTTCATGCTGACACGGCTGCCCAGGCTGGAACAAGATGCGGATGAGGGAGCAGGTTGCAGCGGGGAAGAGGCGGAGCCAGCCAAGGGGACTCCTGTCACTCAGCAGGTGCTTCACCGGCCCTCCCCTTGGTGATAAACAGCCCACAAACAGGGGCAACGCCAGCAGCCCACTGCAACCCTCACTGTCTCCCCCGCGGCCCTCCATGCTTCCCCGCCCAGGAGACCGCAAAGGAAAGGACAGGTCACTCTGATCGGTGGTCTGGGTGGATCACCTGGAGCGGGTTTTTGAAATTAGACTGAGGGTTACAGGGGACCCACTCTTGGGCTGGCCTCTGTATTATGCACAAGTCAGCAACTCGTATCATGGGGGCCCACCTTTGGCTTCACTTTGCCTCTCCAGGTCAGAACTCCTAGCAGGAAACTAAAAGCCCAAAGTGGAGAGCGTACAGATTAATAATAAATAAATAATGCACAGAACGTGGGTGTTTGTCTGGAGCAGCCTGCAGCTAGGTCAAAGTTTAGTGCATGCAGATAAAGCTGGAATCGCAGAGCTCTCAGAACCTGCATACGGAATTCCTGGGCCCCAGAGCAGACATTCTCCAGCAAAAGGCTGCAGGGCCTGGACTGTAAGGGTGGAGAGAATTGTAGCTGGAAGGCTAAAGGAATCTTCTAGGCAGAAAGGACACCTTTAGCGTGAAAAATGGTACCGGGCTTCCCTTGCCCATCCTCAGCTGCCCTTGAGTTGCCTCCCAAACTATTCTTCCCACTCCCACTGCCATTTCCCACTCTCTCACACACACACTGCTCCATTTCCTCTCTTCTCCCCAGTTAGCATCATCAGCCATTTGGACAGGACACTGAAAACCACTTTGGGGCATCTGTTGTGAAGGCGACAGAAGCCAAGGAACAGGTCCCTGCATCTGCAAAAGGATGCCAAGTTTAATAAAGTTGTCATTTGCAGATCCAAAGGGGAGGTGCATGCAATTCTTCCTTCTTGAGTGGCTCGTGTTTGCCAGTGGCAGGGTGGGGAGGCAGAGGAGGGAGCAAAGCACAATGGCTTCATTTCTTGCACCATCAGGGAAGAAAAGTAACACATCAGGGATGCCAGAAAAATCAGACCTTGTGGAGCGTTTTGTCGGCAGGGGTAGCATGGCAGCCAGCATACCCTTGCCCACAGCAAACAGCATCCTAAGCCACGGCTCTCGTTCTGCATGCAGAAAATCCCCGCTTCCATTAAAAGGATCAGACGGGAAAGTTCTTCCTCTGCGTGAGGCCCTGGAGAGCTTCTGCAGCCAGAATGGGCCGGGCCGGATTACTAAGACAACAAACAGTCTGATTTGGCGTAACTTCAGGCAGCTCTCTCTGTTTTCAGACATGCAACCCTGGGGTTCCTTTGAAAATTTTCAAGCATTCCTCAGTCAAAATGTTGCTAATGGCTGCCAAGCTTCTCTGAAAGATAGTTTATCCACTTCAGATTTCCCCCCCGGTGGTCCAGAATTTCAAGAGAGGGTTGCATGTGTTTACCCTTGGTGGATATGGAGTGATGGCGATGCCTAGCGTGAACCTTGCCTGCCGACAAGCATGCACCAGAATCCTCCACAACATGAGCAAATGCAGGCTGCTCCAAGATCTCTCGGTGGAGAGGCCCAGGTGGAAAGGATTCCAGGGAGGTGCACTCCTTGAAAACACAAGAAAAGCCAACTGCGGACCTAGCTTTAAACATTTAGGTGTCTGGAGGAAACAACAGAGATTACGAAGATGCAGCTGTTGTAATGGCCCATAGGTATCGACATCAGCCTCCAACCTGGTGTCCCTCAGATGTGTTGGATGAACACTTCCAGAATTCTCAGCCAAAGTACAGACAAGAAGGGAGTGGAGAGGAAAGGGAAGGGGGGAAAGCGGTTTCCTAAGGCTGATACAAAGTGGTGAGCTGTAAGTGGGCATAGTTCCTTCCTTGGCTTTTTATCTTTATAATCACCCTCCATGCTGATGCCAACTCCATCTGACATGATCAGACCAATTTCCATTTTTAAAATGAGCCAGAATTTAAATGAATGTATTAAACGGGGGGGGGGGGGGGGGGGGGGGAGCCCAGGAAATTTGTACAAATTCAGGCTCTGCAATTTGTGTAAATGTCCTGAGCTTTTAAATAACTCTTGCAAAAGGCAGGCCATTTTAAAAATTAAAAAAATAAGATGTTGCATGCATAATATGAGGAGAGGGGAGAGAATGGAAGAGCAGTGGGAGAAATCATGACCCCCATTTGCATTAATCATGGGAGCAGAAAAAAATAAAAAAAATGTAATTTTCAAATTATGGTTTAAATATGTGGCTTTTTGATATATACAAATCACAGAATCCTAACAAAAAACCATAGTGCTGATGCCAACTAGAAGAAATTCACAATAACACGCTCTGTCTGAAGTAGGAAATAAAGGAAGCCAAGGAAATATGCTGCATATAATGGACTTACGAATGCAAAAAATATTATACACAATATGAACATGTAAAGAACTAGTAAACTATGTAAAGATTCAGACCCCATTTGCACACATGTGTTCTCTATTTTGCACACATTTCCAGAACTCTGAAAAATTCCACCTGAGTCCAGATCTGTTTGCCAGGCCAGAAACACCATGGAAGTCAGTTGAGTTCAAACCAAATGGATTTCCCAGGATCATAAATCTCTAACAAAGCAGACATTTGTATCTGGTTCCAGACCAGCACTCTAATCATACCACCAACTCTCATCATGCCCTTTCCTACCCCAGTTCAGGCTTGCATATAAAAGTGAAGAGCTTGGAAGGAAAATCATGAGATTGCAATTAAAGCAAAATCTTTCTTGCCACAGGGAAATCCTGCCTGTGCACAACCAAAGCACCTCTGTGGCATCCATAATCCGTCTTTTCATAATACCTGCTTACCTTGTCTTCCCAGTGTGGCTCTGTCAAGTTGCACCATTTGGGGTGAAGAGGTGAGGCAAAAGGTGTGTTTGTGGTGGGGAGGCACCCAATCATCCTCCTTAGCGAGTTCACCTGAACAGTTACCATTGCCTGGTGTTTGCTTTGATGCAGTCGAAGACTTTCTGTTGGAACAAAGGGGAAAAGAGGAGGGTGAGTTAATTCTCCTTTAAGGACCTCAGATAATTCTCCTTTAAGGACCTCCACCTGCCTCTCTTTACCAGCCCTTGTTTTCTGGTCTCTGCCCCTGGAAAAGCACTCAAAGCAAGGAATGCTGACATATTGCTCCGTAGTGTGGCTGAGCTGTGTGGTGATTCAAGCAGCCCTTGGAACACTTTCCTCCTTTTAATCATGTGAATGCTAAAGCGAAGTAAGTACAGTTAACTTAGTTGTGGCTATGTCCAAATGTTTATTTCCTGTGCCCAAACAAGCCATGCTTTGTCAGTCAAAAATAAAATGGCAAAGTTTAATGATCCTTTTCCCCAGAAATGCTAAGTTCTCCATGTTTTCTTTTCTTTCACATGGGAACAGGAGGAACAAAGTGGGGGGAAATGGTTGTCTGAAACAACACTCAGCTTGTGCACACTGCAGTTTAGCAAGCCAGGATTCCTGGCATGTTGATGGCACAAATGCAAACACTGTCTCTATTTTATCCTGAGGTTTGGCTTTTGGAGAAGATCTGAAAAATATACTAATGTGTACATCACTATTCTTCAGGTTGCAGATTTTTCCCTGCTCCTTTTAGTTTTACATCTCTGTCAGGCAGGGCAGGCAATGCCCCTTAACTCTAGTATACACGTATGTTAATATAAGCCCTTCATATCTTTATGTATTAATGCATATTTATAGGCAACCCTGTAACAAATATTCTCCAGATGGCATGCAAAGTTAAGAGCAAGAGAAGGCTAAAAGAAAGACCATTACAGTAAAATACAATTAAATGAAGCAAAGAAAAAGAGAGCCAGTGTGATGTAGTGGTTAAGGGCATGGGACTGGGACTCAGACGATCCGGGTTCGAGTCCCCGCTCAGCCATGGAGCCAACTGGGTGACTTTGGCCCAGCCACAGACTCTCAGCCCAACCTACCTCACAGGGTTGTTGTTGTGGGGATAAGATGGAGGAGGAGAATGATGCAAGCTGCCTTGAGTCCTTTGTAGGAAAAAGGCAGGATATAATTTTTTGTATTTTTTGTATTTTTGTATTTAATGGTAATTTATTATGTTCTATTGTATCTCAATGTATTTTATTGTGTTGTAAGCCGCCCCGAGGCTTCGGCAAGGGGCGGCATAGAAATGTTATAAGAATAATAAAATAATAATAATAATAATATAAATCGATAAATAAATAAAATACAAGTACAGAGAAAAAAGACCACTTGAGAGAGAGAGAGAGAGAGCGTGTGTGTGTGTAAAATCTCAAACATAGCTGCCAGAAATCAGACGGAACATGGTGGCAAGCTTTTTGATGCCTTAATGCTTAGCAAGCTAAATGCTGCCCAATCTTGCCCTCCAGAGTTAAGTGCTCCTAACGGATTGAACTCAATGGACTTGGTTGCACATAACTCTTCATAGGATCGGGCTCCCCTAACAAACTGCAAATATTTCTTCAACATTTCCTGCTCAAATTTCCCTAGGTCATTCAACTGCTGTCAAACAAAAAGAGCTATGACTTCCAGGGACATGCTACCAGGCCCCATTCCCATGGCAGAAAAAGTTGGGGAAGGCTTGTTTCTTTTAACATCTCAAACAAAAGACTGTTTGTATCAAATTTCATTTTGGGATTTCCTTATTTTAATCTGCCAAATCTGTCAAATCTTGCCACTAAGCTCACTGACAGATTCCATGGGCAGATGGAAAGAGGGAGGGGGCATGTTTCTAATATTTGATCTTTAAAACAGGACAAAAATGTGTGTGTGCAGGGGGATACCATTTATTAATTAAACTCTCTAAATCGATTCTCCATCTTCCCTTTTCTTTCCACAACACCACCACTGAATGTGTTGATACCTTTGAGTATTTTGGCTTTGTGGCATAGCTTCTGCATTTCCAAAAGTTATATGTTGCAGGCAGAGAATTCAACAGGTGCAGCTGTGATGGAGAGATGTATAATATTTCTGTTCAAATCACAGAAATTATTCAGAGTGGCCTCAAAATCATGCATGCATGACCATCCTTCATTTGAAGGCTGCCCAGTCCAAGTCCAATGAACAGATGAACTGAATTACCCCAGGAACGGGGACCAGGGGCCTTGAAGTCCTCAATCAGCAGTGGGCATTTCAATTAGAGACCCAATTGCAAATCAAACAAGATGATACACCTGGCGCCATGATATATATGTTTCCGTGCCAGGTTAAAACTTTCCTATTTTCCCACCATTTTAATTGTTGATAATCTGGTTTCATATTGGCTTTTAATTGCTTGGTACATATGGAATAGTTGCGATTATGTCTTGCACTCTACTGCTTTGTTTGCTTTTTGTTATATATACAGTTGAATTTTATTGTTATTGGAGAGTTTTATGGTAGATGTGTTTGTTTCAAATCTGTTCTTAAATTGTGGTCATTTGGCAAACGTGTAAATATTCTTTACACCATTCTGTGAGCGTTGAGCTCATCGAACGGTAGGGAAAAGCCTTAAATAAATAAAATAATGAATCAGGCAGCTCTATTTGCACGGATTCACATGAATTCGCATTCTGCAAACTGCCTGCCCCTCTGGGTCTGCTCGCGTCCTCTCTTTTGCCCGTGTGCATCCTCTTTTTTAAGTGTTCAGGAAGTGGCCACCTTAGCTAAGTGAGGGAGGTGGATTCCCTAGAGACCTCAGCCCTGAGGTAAAAATCTGAAGCTGGGTTGCCATGTTTTGCCTCAAGCTGCGGCCTCCGTGCTATACAATCTCTCACGAGGCCACAAGGGCGCCGCTTTTTCCGTTTATCCATCCATCCATCCCACCCTTCACAGTGTCTCCGGGTGGCAATAGCATCAATAAATAAGGCGCAGCATCACAATCATACATAAACTCCATATTAAAACAACACTGGCTTTTAAAATGCTGGAGTAAGGAAGAGGCAGCGCCTGCATTTCCCAGGGCTTGCAGAGGGAAAGCGGGACTAGCTATCATCCACTGGCGCCCGGGTGCGGTAGAGCGAGCGATGGCGTCTTTTGAAGCACCCCCCCCCCGAAAGCAACGTGCCTTAAAACTAAACGAAACTGACGAGGGAGGTCACTCTGAGAGGAAACCGCATGTGGGAGAGCAGGGCCGCCGTGTCCTTCCGAAGGGCCGCCGTCCTCTGCAAGAGAGGCGCTGGCTGAGCGGCGCCAAGATGGCCGTGGGCGCGCCAAGCGGGCCTCTGAGGCACAGATTGACTTCCAGACAAATACGTCCTGATGCCGCCTCGGCCCCACCGCCGCCTGTCAGGGCTCGGCTCGTCCAGGCCCAGCCGGACATGCCCTCCCGTGTCCTATGGTGCCACCGCGGCTTGTCCGCCCGTTTGAACCCCTGACACGGCTCGGGCGCGGACGCCATCATGGCGTGGCTCGGTTAAGTGGCTTTCAGGAGGTCTGCGACCCGCCATGGCAGGGCAGCCGCTCCGAGAGGCTTCGGCGGGAAGCAGAGAGAGGAAGACAGCTCAGCTGCGTGTTCAGAGCCATTTTGTTACCAGTGTCAACAACAACAACATGTCAAGGGTGTGTGGGGAAGGGCAGGCCTGTTATTCTTAGACGGGCCTATGCGTTCGGCGAAGCCTGAGGAGACGTTACAAAACGAATCCACATGAGTCAAAGGGTCGCCGGGAAATGTGTCCCTCGTGTTTAGTTCTTGCCTTTTCCCCGGGTGGTGCGTGTCGACCTCCGGTTGCTTTTGCACAACAACCCTGCGAGGTAGCTTAGGCGGCACTTCCAGGCTAGCCCACTGGGGACTTGAACCCGTGTCTCCTCAGTCCCAGTTCAGATGTGCTGGGTCCATTCATCCAGTGCACGGGCCCTGCCACGGGCGCGTTGGCAGCCATTTCAAACCCCCGTCAAGCAGCTTCTTTTCCTCATGGTAGCCGAAGAGTTTTCCTAGCCAGAAAGTTTTTTAGAGCACCACCCCAACCCTGAACCTGTTGCTAGCGAGTAAACCCCAATGAACACACTTGCAAGGATTATTTCTCCCTCAGTTCGAAGTTTGTGTGTGTGTTTTCTTTTGTTTGCCTCACACCACTGGGGCATTCAGCAAGTTGCAGCAAGCCGCATTTGAGGTTAAAGTGGGAAAAGGCTTTCTAAGCTTTTCTAATCATTCGCTTTTCTTTTTCTTTTTTTTCATAGTTCTCCATAACATGGTTATTATGCACCAATTACAACTGTCTGGCTATTTGTACTCTTTACATTTCTATCTAGATTTACTCTGTCAGTTTCATACAAGTTTCACTGCCATGGCTTTTTCAGAAGTATCCTTCTTCTAAGAGATTATGTTAGAAAAAAAATCACACCAATGACAACCAGCTTCTCATATTCCCATGGTTTTTAATTAATTGATTCTTTAATTAATTTCTATACCACCCAACAGCCAAAACTCGCTGATTTCCAGGGAGTCAGACTGCTGAACTAGTTTAAGTGTGTAAAGTACCGACACCTGCAGTGTAAACACACAAACTGGATCAGATCAAGGCTCTGGCTGGTCCAGTATCCTGTTTCCAACAGTGGCCTTCTAGATGTTGTGGGACCATTTGCTATGCTGATGGGAGTTGTAGTCCAACAACATCTGGAGGGATATAAGTTGCTCTCCTCTGGCCTGAGGGGAGAGGTCTCTTGTGTCATTTGTCCACAAGCCATTGTTGATCTGGTTCACACATAACAACCCTGAG
The DNA here is from genome assembly GCF_004798865.1 of Varanus komodoensis. Taxonomy (NCBI): domain Eukaryota; kingdom Metazoa; phylum Chordata; class Lepidosauria; order Squamata; family Varanidae; genus Varanus; species Varanus komodoensis. Next base: position 1,527,131 of record NW_025336059.1, read on the forward strand.
TTTGGTCTAAGTAATTTCTGAAAGGTGTGTTGTTGAGCTGTGGGTTGTCATGATGTGCAAACCCTGAAGTATGGTTTAACTAAGGCTTGCTATCGACAAACAACCCAGGAAGAGAACCCATAGCTGTTGTTGGATTGTGAATCCCCTTTGAATATGAAAGATGCATTTAGCTATCATAGCTGTTGATAGACTTTTCTCCTCCACAACTTTTTCTAATCCCCTTCTAAAGCCATGGAAGTTGGTACAATCATCACCACACACTGAATCAGCACATTCCCTAAGTTAATGGTACATTGTGTGAAGAAATACTGATTTTTGTCTGCACAGAATCTCTTGCCAATGTGTTTAGTTGCATGGCCCCTGAAACCTAGTATAATGAGGGAGAAAGAAAAATTGAGCAAGCTAGAGAGACAGGAATTTGTGAAGTATTATCATCAGTGGTTTGGAAAAGCTAGGGTTTAAAACTAAACTGGTTTAAAATTGTACAGTGGATGTGCACACAGTCGCCACTGAATTAACAAAGAAATTGCCTGGGGGTGAATGGCAAAGTTTGGCACAAATAATATCACAGAAATTGCAATCACCGTTACTTTTGCAATCGTGTTTCTCGGTAGTATAATCATTCATTATCAGTGGTGGGGGGACAAGTAATCAGAATAGCACTGTCCAAGGCCAGGTTTTGGCGGGGTTTTGCATTCAGGTGACTTGGGTTAACTTCACAAAAGAAGCCTTGAAGTCAGCCTTGACCTGCACACTACACACTAATGAGAAGCAAATGCACATTTATTGTGCAATAAACTGATTGTGCAGGAAGTCCGGCCCTGAGTTCTGAGCTATCCTCAGATCCCAAAGGCAGGTCATTTCCCTTCCCAGTTTATAGACCACTGCACAGGACTGGGCTGATTGCTGAGAAGGGATGTGGGGAAAATAACCCCAGTCATTAGCTAATGAGACAAAGACAGTGAACAGTAAATCTGAAGCATCCAAGCATGAGAAGGGTCAAGATGCTGACGGTATTTTGGCGTCACTTCCAGATCAACCTATCAACATTTCCTTTTCTTCCTCAGCCTGCTCTTAATTCATTTTGCAGAGGTGTTGGGATATGCTGCGGCCACCCTATTCTAAACAAACATAATCCATTTGGAACATGACTGCTGGCAAAAAATAATGCAGAAGTCCCTGACATTCAGCATTTACACAAGCCTTCCTCCTCTCCAAAAGCACTTGTATCCGATCACATGTCAGGAGCCAGATTACAACACGTGCTTTCGGATGGAAGTAGCTGCAGAAAAAAGAAAAAGAACCAAAAAAGAAAAAGGAAAAAAACCTTGGAGGAGGAAATTTGCCTCTCAGGCTCAAAAACCCATGCAAATCTACCATAGACATTGCTCTAGTGTACCCATGAGAAAGTTTAAAAATATATGAAATGAACAAGTGAACAAAAGCTAGGTATGCAAATTTCACAAATGTTGTACATGTGTGGAGCTGAAATGCATCTGACGATAAGAGTTACCAGCTGAACTCTGTCTGCAGTGACATGCAGTGTGCTTATCCTCTGATGGAGATCTGGTGGGGTTTTTTCCTTCATAGCAAAGACAAAGAGCTTGCAGATGTAGATTTTCTGCACCCTCAGCAATGGTGCGGCTCAGTATTTTTAGACCTTGAACTGAGGTGTGAAGGCTTTAGATGTCCACGTGTCTGATTTTTGTTGTGAAACACGCAACCAACATTTCTCTCCTGCCCACCGTCACATGTTTCTACATTCCTGATAGGTTAGAGGGTCATGGGGAATGTCTTGCAGTGATTATTGGTGCCTGCACAGAATTTCTTGCCAGCCTGAGGCCCTGGATGGTTATGTGTGAGCCAGATCAATAGTTGCTTGTGGACAAAAATCAGGAAAACCCTAACCCCGTTTGGGGGGGGGGGGCATTCTCTGAGCATGTGCAATGTAGCATTTTAACCATGTTGTGCCAATAACAAGAATACAGGAATCAGTGTTTGCGTCTGCAGTTCTGATTGCACTCTTTGGTAGTAATATGTTCTTAAAATACAGGAAGAAAAAGAAGCAACTGGATACCTTATAGACATGTCTGGTTCACTAGCCCTAACTAGAAAATGTCTTTAAAATAAGAAAGATACTGCAGCAAGCGGCATCAACCCCGGTGGGCCCCCCATGCGCCCAGCCCAGCCGCCATCATCGCCCATTGCTCCCTGGAAGGCAAACAGATGAGGGTTGGTTAAGAGTAATAGAGCAGGTTGGAAGGAGCCCCAGCGTATCCTCAGCTCTTTTAAAACCGATTTTTGTTGACTTTCTCAACAGGATACAAAGTTTAAATGAATACAGAAGAAATGCTCCTGAGGCAAACATACCTGGACAGAACTGGAGGTTATTATGTAAGTTAAACAGTACAGCATAAACCCATGAAAATGCATTTATTTACCCAAACGGTTCCAAAAGACGGATGGACTTCAGTCTTTGCAGGCTTTGCAATCCTGTTGCCATAGTGGCCAACCAAATATCTTTGGGAAATCCACTGGTAGTTTACAAGGGCAAGAGCAGCCCCTCCTCTGATTATGTTCCCCGGATGCGACCACGCTGCTTCTGATATGGGGAATACATTATTATTATTATTATTATTATTATTATTATTATTATTATTATTATTACATTTCTATGCCGCCCCTTGCCGAAGCCTCGGGGCGGCATACAACACAATAAAATACATTGAAATACAATAGCACATAATAAATTACCATTAAATACAAAAATACAGAAAATACATTGAGTTACAAACATAATACTATAAAATTAAAATTATCAGTATTATACATATGTCGCCTTCAAGCTGGTCCACACAGCACAATGAAGTTTGTGGTGCAGTTTGCAACCACAACAAACTGTAGCACCCACAGGTACCTCTTTGCATATCCAGCACCTGCTCAGGGGGAGTTGTGCCATGCAAACCGGGCGAGCGAGGGTTCTGTGAGAATTAAACCTGGCTTGCTGTGAGCGTGGGTTGGATGTGCAAATTCGTGGTTGCGCGTGCCCCAGACGTGCTGCGGCCTCATCATGGGTTGCATAACGCAAAGTGAGCTGCTGTGACATGAGAACCAGTCCAGTGATAAATTTATCCTTCATGAATTTGGCTAATCCCTTTTTAAAGCCGTCCAAGTTGGTGGACCTCCTGGGGTAGCGAATTCCCTAGTCTCACCATAAGAGCAACTTCCTTTTATCGATCCTGATTCTCTTGCTATCGAAGCTCCACCAGCAGCCCAGTTAGGGGATGCTGGAAATTGAACAATCACATTTTCACGTGGCTCAGGAGTCAAGATCCTGTGGCGGGTAAAGGAATTACCAGGCGGACAGGTCTGTTTTTCCAAAGAATGGCATAAGCCCACCATATATCATCTTGCTGCCCCTCAAGTAGAGGGCGAGAGGATATGCAATCATGGAATGCTGAACCATAAACATTTTAAAAATTCATCTGCATTATCACCATAGACCTGGAATGAAGTGGTCACTTGTGGACCAAAAAGGAAGCCAAGCATGCAGGAACCTGCGTTATACCAGTTCAGCCTTCTACTCTGACGGGCAGCAACATTCCAGATTCCCAGCCAGGAGCGTGTCCAGTCACTTGTCACCAACTCCTTTGGACTGGAAATGTCAGGGATTGCACACCAAGCGGATTCCTCGTCGCTGAGCTGTGGTACAGGATACCACTCTAGCTCTGTGATTGTGACACGTCGCTCTTCCCTGGTTACTCATAAGCATTTCACTGGCACACCCAATAAACCCTTACGGTGCCAGAAGCTGTTTGCAAGAACTGGGTCAGAAGTACAGAACCTCCTTCAAGCAGTGGGCCAAATTCTGTTTCAGAAGAGCTCGGGGGGGCTACACCCCTGCAGTGGGCCGGGCCAGTGGCAAAAGGGGTGGAGCCACACCCATCTTCCTTAAAGCCTTTACAGCCAGGGTCTAATGCCTTAAGAAAGGCATTTCAGCCGTTTGGAAGGGAGTTGGGGTGGGGTAGAAACAGCACAAAAGCCAGGAAAGGACCAAATGATCGGTGGTTGGGGAAATGGGGGGAGCTGAGGGGAGGGAGCGTGGCCATCCGGGAAGCCCCAGAAAGCCGGTTTTATCCTGAGGTTCTGCATCCCTGTGCTAGGTAAGGTTGAGAGAGGTGCAGGTTTTAGAAGTCCAGCTAGAAAGCGTTCTAAAGCTGGGTCAGCATGGTGAATACTTTTGCATATGTGCGATGGGGAAGACCACTCCCTTTAGCATGTTGCTCTCTGTGAACTCCCTAAGCAAGTAGAAAGTCAACACAAACAGCTGATTTTTAAAACTTTCTGTCTTTCTGTCTTTCTTTCTTTCTTTCTTTCTTTCTTTCTTTCTTTCTTTCTTTCTTTCAGCATTGGCAGCCCTGCTATCCTCTTTAAGGAGAAGCAGAAGCAGAAGAAGGAGAGGCATGAAAAAGTTTACTTGGCCGCTGGATGAATAGATGGCAATAAACATAAAAGGACAATGCTCAGCTCTTGTGCAGAGGTACGAGTTTAGCTATTGAAAGACTACGGCTTAGGTCAGATTGGAACCATATGTCACCATTCCAAAGCATAGTGGTGCGCTGTATCCCTGGAACCCAAATCAGCTGAGGTCTTTGTCTCGCTGCTGGGGCAATTTCCCCCCCACATATATTCATAGCCGACACGAAGGCCTGCCTTGAAGACAGAAACAAATTGATACATACAAGCGCCCACCCCCATTGGGGGCTCGCATGACACATTTTAAGCAGACAATAAAAGTGCATTTCAGACTGTTTAAAATCTTGAGAAAGGATCGGTTGCCACGGCGATCAGATGGTAGGCCCCGATGCGGCCCATTAAACTGCAATTGCACCTTATTCATTAGGACTGACTCTCAGGAGGTGAGGGAGGCAGAAAAAGAAGAGGAGCTTTAAAACGGGGTGGACCTAGAGAATGGATTTGTACAATAACCAGTTTGTTCATCAATTCAGGTGTTATTTAATCTGTCCTGTTCAGTGGCTCCCTTTGTTTAAAAGTATCACCCCACTGACTTATAATTGCCAGCACTCTATTAAGATGGATTTCTTCAAATCCTTGAGCATCACTTGGTCGTCAAAGCAGGAGGAGGGGAAGGAATGAAATCAATCAAAGCTGGGGAGGAGTTTTTCACTTTGGAACTTGCTGATGGAGAGGCTTGTAATTTCATGGACGCCTCTTGGCTTGGAGTTTTGCAAAGAGAGAAAGAGAGAGAAGCATGTGCCTCTCCTTAGGCGTGGCAAGCCCAGAGTGTGCAAAGTGTGAGGCATGGAGAAAACATCTCCTCTCTCCCCCCCCCCCCCGTGTTGTGTGTGAATGCGCATTAAACTTTGCTCTGCCTGGAGATGGTGTGCTAGTAATGTGCCCTGAAGCTGTCCAGAGGGCAGAAATGAGAGAGAGGAAAAGTCTTTGAACTCTAATACACAAAGGGTACAGGTGCATAGACTTTTGCCCAGGTGACCATATTTGGTGATTTTTTTTGTTTGCCAATGTAATTAACATGTTAAGACCCAGACAAGACTGGTAGGGTTTGCAAATATGTGGAGAGAATTTCCAGGAAAAAGCAAGCAAGAGAGACACAAATGTCTCCATGTCCCCATTGTGTACCTGGGGGTAGGCCCAGCCCAAGACATTTTGATGCTTAAGAGGAGAAAAATCCAAGTTACACCCCCTCTAACTGGCCACAAATAAATCCCATTCCCTGGGGAATTTCACTAGTTTTATAGAAATACTCTCCAACATTTTTGCAAGAGGTAGGAACCTTCCAAATTCTCGTAACTTTCCATGTTAGAAGCTACATGCCAGTGGCAATCTACATATGTGCGGGACCTTGTTTCATTTTTTTGTTTTGGTTAATTTAGAAACAAAGAAGATAATCCTTTTTACTTTAGTTGAAGGTCCAGCATTTGTTGGCTGGCTGATTGTCATATGAGTTGTCAAAAGGATCAGACAAAAAAGGGGCAACCTCAATCCACCCCACAACCCATCTTTGACCAAAAATTGAGCCTGTTAAGGAAAAGGGAATCCGTGACACAAGCTGCTTTTTCTTTGAAGGCCCCCATATTTTGGAAAGCAGCTTGGCATGAGGTTTGGGAGGGCAACTTGTTTGAGAAATGGCATCTTAAGCCCCCAGCTTTCATACCTTTTTAAGCTCACTGAACTAGCTTCATAGCTCGTGATCCTGTCCTATGACTAGCAAGGTTATTAAGGTACCCTAGTGCATCCTCTGCCATTTTGGTTCAGCAGGGCCATCAAATTAGAATGGAATAAGATGTCCATCTGTGTGGCGAAAAGCAGGGAGGGCTGCAAAGAAAATCAAGATTCCCACCAGTTCCTTAAGTCCCAATTATTCCCAGATTATCTTTTGAAATCTGAAGATCTCAGCTGAATAAACCAGTTGGCTGAATTACTGACAGCCGGGTGAGTCTCTAAGGAGAGCAGAGAGGGAGTTGAGCCCCGTGGGTTAAAGGTGTCAGTCCCCTTCAGTGACCTTTGGGGGCAAGAGATGCTGTGTTATTGACTGACAGCAGATAAACAGCCGCACCGTTTGCTGTCTTCTTTGGGCATGCCAGTCAGGCAAACAAGAGAGGGCAAGAGCCTTCCAAAGTTAAAGAATAACTGTTTGGAGGGGACGGGAGACCCCAGGGCTTCATCCCAGCTTTCGGGGGCTTCAAATCAAGCATGAGGTAAACAGCGCCAGAAAAGAGAGGAGGCAAAAGTCACCTCCGTGGATACCAAAGGGTTTTGCTCTCTAGCAACGGTGGCTTTCCCCGGCCCCCTCCCAGTTTGCCCCAGCCCTTATTAAATATCTCTCCCTATTTTTCTTGCTCTCTGTGGTACTGAAGCCCAATGCAGGCGATGCTCTTTCAGAGGCTCAGACAGTTGCTAAGAGAAGAAAAGTGAGGGATGCCCCCTGACATCCCTGCTAAAAGTGCTAGACTGCACTTCTGGGGGGGGGGGAGTTGTGACCCACCAAAACAAACACAGCCAACAACAAACATTAGCCTGAAAAGCACTTAACAAGTCTCCTCCACCCACCTGTTTTGCAAGGGAAAAGGGTCCAGGTTTTTGAGAGCCCTTGGGCAAGGCAGGTTCATCAAGCTTTTCATGGGCTGCTTTGCTAGCACTTGGGTTTGGATGATACCATTCAAAGTGAGTCTGGGTTGAGTGTGCATTGACATGGCACCATGGGTTATCATGCTGTCTGAATGCGGCTGAAAGAGCAAACCATCATGAAGAGCCTAGCGTTCACAACCCAACAAAAGACCATGAGTGATAGGTGTTCTTCAGACAACGTTCAACCTATATTCCTTCCTCCGGCTTGGTCATCTGTTCTCTGGGCCCATGCTTAGTTTTTGTTGCTGCTGTTGTTAAAAATATTGATTGGGTTCAGACCAACACTCGCTGTCATTGAGCCACGGGTTGTTGTGGAAATGTGGGTTATTGTGTTGAGAGGGCTTCAGACAGCTCTACCCATGACCATCATGTGGACCCAAGAAAGATCTTCAAAATGGAGTTTGGCCCTTGAGCTGGAAGAATTTTGAGAAGTCTGTTCTACAGAGTGCATCCTGTCGAATTTTCACAAACAAATCACCCACATATTGCCCCTGGAAATACCACATAGGGTGAATTAATTGTCTTTCTTTGGAAAGTAAATTATTCAGCTCATCAGATTGTCAGCAGAACAGTGTGATTTCTGTGCAGATGCTGAAAAATGAGAATATGTTGTTGGGAAGCATACAAGGTGGAGGCAGAAGAGAGGAGAATTAAATTATTATCTCAGACTCGGGGAAAAAAGATTTGCACTCCTTCCCCCATTAAAGTATTAATTTCATTATGCATGTAGGACAAGAGAGGGTCTGAAATCAAAGCATTCCATGGCCATTTTTCTATCAAAAAGTGATGCCGGGTGAATAACTTATTTACATGCCAATGTGTGGTGCTGAAGTGACCCAAGTTGGGGACAAAAAAAAAAAAAAAATACAGGCATTCCGTTATTCACAATCAATAATTGCCAGAGTTCCTGGGAGCCACCCTACTAAGAAGACGTTAACAAGGTGCTCCCTTGCACGAGGGGAGACAGCGAACAAGCTTTTAATTGGTGATAGATTATATTTATCAAACTGACAGCAAAGAGGGATCGAGTGACAATCTTCTCGGTCCCTGGGTGTGTGGGTGGGAGTGAAGGCTTAAAGTTTGGAAAGGAGGGGGAGGAATGGAGGGGAGAGAGACCCTTCCCATAATCTCACATCGTTCTGAATTATTCATTACAGTCTTTAAAGAGGATGGATAAATCAAGAATGAAACAAAGACTCTAAGTTGCCATTGTGCTATCACTTGAGTCTAATTTAAGCCCAAGGCAAAAGAAGGCGGGTGGGGAAAGGCAGAACAGGCTGAGCAGAGCTAAGTGGAAGGAAATGGCCTTTTGAGGGTCTTTTAGCAATATAGAATGGGGGAGTTATTAAGAAATCTTTAAGAGCTGTAGCTAGATTGCTGCTGCTGCTGCTGCTGCTGCTGCTGCTGCTGCTGCTGCTGCTGCTGCTAACCATAGCTCATCTGAAAGGTCACCAGCTGAGCAAATATACTGCTAAAGCCCCAGAAGGATGGTTTGCTGCAGGTATGCTGCTTCAGGCTGGAGACCTGAGTTCAAAACTCCGCCCAGACCTGAGTCGCACCGAGCAGGCTTTTTTTTGGCCACATCTCCTCGACTTGGCCTGCTCCGTCTCAGAAGATTTGTGCCTTCATTCTGACGCATACTTGCCCGGGATCCGCATTCCCCCTGACGCTTCATGGAGGAATTTGAGGTATTTTTAAGGGTTTTTTTTTAAAACACCTGTTTGACAGAGGGAATATCACTTCCCCATACCTTGTCTAGTCTTTGGCTTCCTTGTGTGCCGTTTCTATCCCAACTGACGCACAAGGAGGAGGGACTCTGCAGAACCGGCAGTGAGACTCGGGATGGAAGGGCCTGCGGAGAGGGGCCTCACCACTGTCCTACAAAGTTTCACATCTGCAGAGGAGGACACAAATATTTGCCATATTTATTCTTGTGCCAAGTATCACGACCATAGCCATGGCCTCTTTTTGTATGGCACAGGCTACATTCCTTAACTCTGCAATGACCTGTCCTGCAATGGCTTCTAAAACTATTTTCTTTTTTAATATAAAACAATACTAGAAAACGTGGAAGCTCACTGTCAGTCTGCTTGTGCCCATAAAGCAGCTTGAACCCACCCCCAAATGTTTATTTTTCTTTTTATCTGATATTTCTTTGTTGCATCTCTATACAGCAGAAGTTTTCTGGGCAGTTCACAACATTTGTTATACATTTCTCTCTGTGCGCGCATGAGAAAGGAACACACAGGCTCCAAAGTATATGTGCTCCCCACTCAAATATTTACAGTTCAAACCTATGCATATATACTCGGAAGTAAGCACAATTGCATTCAGTGGGCTTTACCCTTGAGTAAATGGACACAGGATGGCAGCCTCAGTGTCTGCCCCCAGGAGAAGTGGCTGCTGGACCACGAGGAAATCTGGCACATGAGGGCACGCCCTGTAACCAAAGCATTTTAAAGGCATTCTTCATTTCCCCTCAAGGGACAAAATAGGAGCAGTGACCCTTCCGGGACAAGTACCAGAAAATCCAGTCTGTCCCTGGGAAGACTCAAGCTGTGACTTGGTTCACACAACACAATAATCCATGGTGGGTTGTGAGCCAGGCTTGTTCCAGACTGGCTCAAGGTGTTGTCTGAACCCAGCTGTGTGGTTTGCTAATCACATGCAAGTCGCCCTGACACAAACATGGTGCACATGACCCACCATGCTTGTCGTGTTGTGTGAACCCAGTCATTGTCATCGTGTATCTTCCAAGCTTTGGCCAAGAAGTATAACCATGTGAAGAATGCATATTAACACATATTAATATATGCCTTGCATGTGGGGGGTACCAGGCCCCATCAGGGGCACCTTCCGGTAGACTGTGCTGAGCTGGTGAGCTGAACAGTATAAGGCACCTTCCTACCATTTCTTTCTTCCTGTGTTCTCAGATCCATGAACACTACCTTGCTTGATGCCCCATTACTAGGCGGGGCGTTCCCTGTGTGAAGAGAACTTGGGCTTCCTCAGTTAAGAACAGAAGAAGAGCGATGCTAGATCAGTTTGTGGGTCCAGCTAGTCTAGCGGTCTGTTCCTACAGTGGCCAACCAGTTGCCCACAGGAAAGTACAAGCAGGTCAAGAATGCAGTCGCGTCCCCCTGCCTCTGATGCTGGAGGAAGCTCACCGCCATCAGGACTTCTAGCCAGTGTAGGCTTCTCCTCCACGGAGTTGTCCAGGCCCCCTTTAAAGCCATCCAAATTGGTGACCATCGCTTCATCTTGTGGCAGCAAATCACAGAATTCAGCTACGTACTGTGTGAAGAATCTCCTTTTATTTGTCCTCAGTCTCCCACCATTCATCTTCCTGGGATGACCCCATGAGGTTCTGGTATTATAAGAGGGAGAGTTCTTTATGCTCTCTTTGTCCACACCATGTCCCTACACCATGTTTGTCCTGACTCATGTTTATTTAAGCTAAAACAGCCCCAAATATGACAATTTCTCATAGGGGAGTTGTTTCAGCCCCCTGATAATTTTAGTTGCCCTTTTCAGGGGAGGCATCTCTTTTATGAAACAGCCTTCCCAGAAGAAATTGCCCATCCCTTTTTCCAGAGGGTGTGAATGCTTGTTCCACTTTCACCCCGGGTAAACAGGTTTTGCCTTGTTCCAAAAACCCGGTGAAGCAAGCTGTTTGAGCCACTGTGGGACAAAAATTAATGTGTGGTTTACACCACAGGAGGCAAAAGTTCTCTCAAACTACTTTCCACTTGCTTAAAAACTATTGTCTGTTTGCACCAGCTTTGAGGTCTGGTTTCTTTTCTTCTTATTCTGTGCCCTGCCTGAGCTGGGAAAAAGAGAAGCGGGGGGAAATAATCTAATGAAATATTTAAGATTTTGGTGGGCAGGAGAGCCTCATGAATGCATTGTTTGTTCCCTTCTTTTGTGAGAAAGATGGGAGATGAGGTTGTAAGCAGGTTGCCAGGCTCCCTCCATATTGATGAGAACGGAGTTGGCATTGGCTACAGCTGTGGTATCCCGATTCCCAGCTGAGACACCAGCCTGGAAGCCTTTGTCCAGCTTTGTGACGAGGACACAGAGGGGCCAAATTTACACAAACTTGATTGCAATTGCTACGAGGCTTTTCTGCTTTGTCTCCTGCTCTCCCTCAACGAAAAGGGGAGAGAAGAGAGCACACGGGGGGCAGGGGGAAGGAGAGGGAAATGGATGACAATAAATGATGAATTCCATCACTGCTGAGCAACATAATAACCTCAAACACAGGAGAAACCCCAGCTTTTTTCCTTCCCTCTCTTAAAGAAATCTCCCACTGCTTGCCTTCTTGGAACCTGCTTTTTTCCCACTAACTGCTGCCTGATTTATAGTCACTCTCTTGGAGGGAGCATATGTGGCCGAGGCTGTTTAGTACTAGCTGACATTTCGCTTAAGCCACTGTGAAAGGGCACATTTTCCCTGAAACGGAGCTGCAGAAGAATTGCACACGGCCGGTCATTTTATGTTGACCCTTGTCTTCTTATGGCCACCAGTTCCCCTCTATACCACACACACACACACACACACACACACACACACACACGCAGACTGTTCGTGCATTTGCCTTCACCTTCCACACCAATCCAGTAGAAGAGATGCTGCTTTTCCTGGACCTTATTACTATCTACATGCACAGAGAAAGCAGGTGAATAAGCAGGAATAGCAAGGAGAAAATGTAGCAGGCTTTAGAGAGGTTGGCAGTTACCCCCCTTCTGGAGTGTGGGCCTTGGAAAGTGCCCAATAGCTCCAACCCCTGATGGTCTATAACTCCCCTGTGCTTATAGGCGCCCACTAAAAATGGAAAATATAATCAAATGGAGCACTGGACTGGATGGACCATCAGTCAGATCTAGCATGGCTTTTCTCGCATCCTTATACTCTTACGTTCTAAAGGCAACCCTTTTGAGTGACGTTAGAGCACAAAATTAAAAGTAACATTATTTTATTTGTTTGCATATTATATTTACACCCTGAGTTAGTTTAGTATTTTGTTGTTTCATGCCCTTCTTTTCTTGTAAAACAGAAGCTCAAGCGCACGATCAGGACCTTTGCTTGGAATGCAGAAGACAAAAGACTCCAGCCCGCTGGGAGATGAACTTTGAAAGGAGGTAGAGAGTTTTAAATTTTTATCTACATGTTTAGTTTTCAATGCACTTAAAGTGTCCTGTGTGAAAGGGCTGAATCCTGAATTGTTTAATTATTATTATTATATTAAGCATGAAAGCATTTACTTGGGTTGCTCACAATGGTACAGATCAAAGCCTTCAAGCTCACTATTCAGACCATAAAATATTTCCACCACCCCAGCCTTTTCTCAAAATGATATATGGATCCTATATAAGGAACCATATGGAGGAAAGACTGTGGCTCAGCAGCAGAGGCCCTGCTTTGCATGCAGAAGGTCCCAAGTTCAACCCCCAGCATCTCCTGGCAGAGGAGGAAAAATCCCTGCCCGAACCCCAAAGACCCAGCTGTTCTCAGGCAGCACTGTAGAAAAGACTTTGCAAGAGGGACCAAGGGTCTGAATATATTCCTTATTCAGTACTCTGAGTGCTGATTTTTATGAAGCCAACGGGCACAAGGGGAAGGCACCAGAGGATTTCGGGGATCCCAAACGCTTGCAATAGTCCAAAAGCAAAGTGTTGGAGGGCAAGCACTAGCGTGAACAGCTGGGTAGCCCAGCGAGGGCTGAGCATGCTCTGCCTTGCGTGGAACGTAGGCTGGCTGTTGCGGGGAACAAGGACTGCGTGCGTGTGTGTGTCCGGGTGAGGAAAGCACGGAATGGAGTGTCCTGGAAGAGGGCCCAGCTGGGGGGCTGGCATGCTGAATATCAGCACTCCACACAGCATCATTTTCACAGAATCGTAGCATAGTAGAGTTGGAAGGGGCCATGAAGGCCCCTGCAGGTGCAGGTTGTGTGTGTGTGTGTGTGTGTGTGTGTGTGTGTGTGTGTAAGGTAGGCTCCTCACCACCACCATTGTCAGTGACTGGCCAAAGTCTTCTAGTGTGCTTCATGCCCAAGTAGGGACTAGAACCCGGCTCTCCCGAATCCCAGGCCAGCACTCTAACCACTAGGCCACATGGACCCTTTTAAGGGCAGTCATTTCCAGGGGCTGGAATACAGTGCACTACCCACCATACCTATGGAATCAGGTGTCACATACAAATGCGTGGCAACCTAATGGTGGGAAAAGCTAGCAGGAACTTGAAAGATCATGTGCATTCTCTTGTTTGCATTTCCATAGTACCAGTGCATCACACGAGCTTGAATGTAACTCTACAATACTGGGGAAAATAGGACAGCATGCCACCACGGCAGGTTCCCTTCTCTTTCCCTCTCTTGAGTCCACTGACTGCATCTGCACTTTCAGTGGGGCACAGGAGCATATGTTTAAAAGTAAATGGGGATAATTCAGAGTTTTGCGTCTCCATGCATGCTCAGTCATATTATTTAAAATGCCATTAAATGACTGGGGACCCAGCAGAATACTGAGGGCAAAAAAAAGGGGGGGCGGGTCCTGTGCCCAGTGTGTGAGGCAGACATTAAATGGAATTAAATGCTCGTGCATATTAGCCCCAGTCGTTTCCGTCTGTGCAGTGGTGCGTAGGGGGGCTAGATGTCGATACGGAGGGAAATAGGCATCGGCCAGCCTCTCTCAGGAGGGGCACCCCTTCTTGTCCAGGTTCCAGGGCCCTGGAATTGTGGAGCTGCTGCTGGGTGATCGGCAATCCTGACAGTTTTCCAAATGGTGTGCGTGATAGCTTCAGTTCCTCCTCCCGGGTTTGTTCCTCCTGCCATGCCTAAGCAGGACATAAATTGCACCACGGACAGGTTTCCTCAGGTTCCTCAACAGGGAACTCAAGCAGTCTGTGAAGACCCCTGTATTTCCTCACTGAATGAACAGTAGTCAGTTTTTTTAAAAAAGGGGGCATAGGGAGTGTGGGGACGGGCAGCAGGGGAACGCTGCAGGACGCGCACGGCCTCGGCAGCAGCCTGTTCTTCTGTCTCGTGGCACGGGAGGGCTGGCACGCAAAGTTGTGCAGTTGGTTGTTATTAATGGCCCTGGCTTTCCTTCTGTCCCCAAGGGACAAACTGACTTTAATAAGCCGCAGCTGGAGGGTGGTTTCCGGGCCTGCCGCTGAGGAGGGAGAGAAAGCGGCAGGCCAAGGAGAAAAATCAAGGAGTGTGGTGCAGCAGTCAGGAGCTGAGGGAGTGTGACAGGGAAGGGTGAGGAGAACAAACACACTGCTGTGCCATCCAACTTGTGCCTTTGTTTTCCTCTGGGGAGGAGGAGAAAGGGAAGCAAACTTGATGCCACCTCAGAGATGGGCTGCTGTCCAAGTTTGCTCCAGAAAAGGCCCCCCAGCCCTTGTGTCGCGGTGGTGGCAGACGACGCACTAGGGAACGAGTGTGTGCACACACACGTCAGGGGCTCATAAAAAGCTGGTTAAAATCCTGGAAGGGTGGGTGGTTATGGGAAGAGGAAGATTTTTTCTTACCAGGGAGGAAAGGAAGAAATTATAGCAAAACACGATGGAGAGAAAAGAGTCCATGTCAACAACAGTGAAGCCCGCTCTAAGTTCGGTCTTCCCTAATGCATTTTCCTGCTGTCAAGTTGGGTCACCCAAGCTAAGCTGTGAGCAGTGACCTTGACAAGGAACCGACTTCCACGAGCCAAAGGGGGAGGGAGGGAAGGAGGCCTGTGGGGAGCATGGTTAAAGAAAAGCACCTTCTTTTCAGTATGTACACAAGGAGCGGGGGCTGACATGCCGACCTCGGCGCTTGGCGGCCGCCCAGCCAGTTACACGACTTGGCAAGGGAGAGCGTGAGAAAGCAGGGGGCAACAGTTGAGTGTCATCGCAGCTGCAAAAAAATGGGAGGGGAGGGGGAAAGCGCCGCTGAACAGAAGAAAAAAAACCCACCCTAATTAGAAAAATATGTGGCCTGAGGCTTTTCCGCCATGAAAACACAGCCAAATTGACCCCCTCCTGCCAAATGTGCAATGTAAGTTATTTGAAGCTCTGAAGTGTGGGCTCCCTTAACTAGGCTGAAGTAGGGTGTGGCAAGGAGGGAAACTGCGGTGGGAGGAGGAGTGAAGAAGGCACGGCGGGTACCATAAAACAAAGTTGTCATCACCGATGCAGCAGGAGAAGGCACATCAACCACAAAAACACCATTGTTCTTTCCGAGCTCTCACTGTTGTTGGCAGTGATTTTCAGCACCCTTCTCCTGGGGCAATTCACAACTGATCAAAAAAGGCAAAAGGAAGCGCATGTCCAGTGAAGCTGAGCACCCACGTGGAGAATTCGCTGAATTTGCAAAAGCCTGATTGAGAGCTAGACTGTAGAAGTCTAGTTATCGTTGAGGTCCAGTTTGAGAAGTCTTGATGATGTGCAAACAATTGAAAGGTAGCAACATGCGAACTTCCAAGATTTTGACATTTTGCACCTTTTTAAAATAATAATAAAAAGTGTGTGTGTGTGTGTGTGTGTGTGTGTGTGTGTGTGTGTGTGTGTGAGAGAGAGAGAGAGAGAGAGAGAGAGAGAGAGAGAGAGAGAGAGAGACTGTCCATCTGTCTGTTTGCCTCCCTGCCTGCCTGTATGTCAGCAGCATAGGACCAAACCCATGAAACGCAGACCTCTGGCATTTGGCAAGCATACTGAAGAGACCCTAGGGGTATGCAATGCAGGGTTATGTGGGTTTTTTAATCCTTTAATTAATTTTAGTTAATTTAAATGTGTCCATGTCATGTAGGGTGCCTAAGTTTAGAGTCATATAGTGTGAAGCCAAGAAAGATTAAACTGAGGGTCAGAATTATCACAGACCTGCCTCCTCCTCTCTTCTGTGGGTTCGGCGCAGTTAACAGGAATGGGGTGGCCATCTCTCTCCAGCGAGGTGTGCAGGAGTGCCCCGTGGCAGGGGCCATGCATGTTGTCACTTGGATGGAGCAGGCACGATGCGCAAGGCTTTGCTGTATCGGACAGAAAGCTCTCCCAAGCCACGCAAGAAAACAGGGTTATGAACAGTGCTTTTTTGGTCATAGAACGCACCGGAACGGAGTGCGTTTTTTCAACAGATTTTCCAAGTTTTAAAAGTAACGTTTGAAAATTTGATGTTTGGTCCACGTGGATTTGAATTGCCCTGTCGAGCGTAGCAGGTCTGGCGGCAAAATCATTAAAACAGTGCATGCGGGCTGCTTGTGTGTCGAGTCCGATGCATGCGCACTTTGTCCGCGCCGGTTGTGATGGGGCTGCTCGGCTTGTGGCGCTGCTCGGCTTGTGATTGGTCTTGTGGTCATGCGCTGAGTGCTTACTGCGGGTGGCGACTGTTGTTGTTGTTGTTATTATTATTATTATGTTTCGTTACACAACTGACGTGTGTGGGTGTGTGTACAGTGATTGACTATGTGCGAAAGGTAAATAATTTCATGAGTTCCGGCACCTTTTTTCTTACAAGAAAAGCACTGGTTATGAATATGCAATTGTTTAAGTTATGTGAACTTGGACTTAAGAGAAAGGCATGGAGAAGAGGGGCTGCTGGGCGAAAGCATCCCTTTGGGTCAAGGTGGTTTTGGGCAGAGATTTGAAGCCTAAGAGAGGTGGCATTGCCCGTGTGTTGCTGGGAGGAAGGGTTAGTGTTAAGGCTAGCTGGGGTGTGCCCAGCCATGCCTGCTCTTGATGCCAAGTCTGGTGATGGAGCGGGAGGACTAAAGACACAGGCAAGGATGTTTTTGCATGTAAGGGAGGAGATACTCGTACAAGGGAACACCTGCAAGAGGATGGAGGACAAGAGAGGAAGATGTTTAAATAGTCTTGGGGAGAGATGACCAGGCTGAAGGAACCGGAGGGGCGGGGGAGCCATATTTTTGCCACAACGCAGTCATGCTGATCCTCTTTCTGCCCAACAGCCAAAGAAACTTTCAGGGCCCAGTGTCCAAAGGAGCCAGCCAAAACTATGAAAAGGGGCACATTTTAACTTAAAGCTCTTTCTGCCAGTAATCCAGCCTTTAAGAATGGAAGCCAAACTGCCTAAAATCCGGGAAACCACCCAATGATCGGTGGTTGGGAAGTAAGGGTGGGCTCTCTGGGGACCCTGGAGGACCAAATGTGGCCTTCGAGGAGGAGGTTCCGCAGCACTGCTGTAAAGCAGAAGAGCGATGCTCGGGCAATAGATTCCTGCTGTGGCCGCTGCTTCCTGGGTCCTCAGGCAGAGCTCTTTCCCATCGTCCTGGCGACCTGATCCGTGGGAGGGTGGCACTGAAGCATGACATCTCCACAAGTCCCCAAAGGTGTAATAGTGGTACAAACGTTGTGCAGCTGGCCCTTTGCTAAGCAAACTCCAAGCAATAGGTTGCTATAGGGACTAAACAGTTCACCCGCCACTTCTTGAAGCAGCATTTTTGGAGGAATATTCTGAATAGGGAGAATCGGTAGAGGAAAGAATATGACTAGGTTCAGACAACATGACGACCCACATTCAGGGGTTGTGGAATAAGCATGGGCTGTAGCTGAACCCTGGGTTGTTGTGCTTTCTGAACCCAGCCATGCTAACAAGCCGTAGGGGTTCCAGCGGTCTTCTTGGATTCCTCATGCGAAAGCAGTGTTTGGAGTATTGCAAGTGCTTAAGCTCTCCCCGCACCTATTCTCCATCTCTACATTTGCAACATATTATAAAATGCGAGCCCAAGCCTGTCCTCCGAACTTCTCACCACTCTGAGAAGTGGGCCAGGTCTCCAATGATGGATCTGCTCCTAATAAATTGAGCCTGTGGGGCACATGGTCCGGCCATCCCACACAGGTGGAGGGAGTGCCCTTTTCATCAGCAGAGTCTAGAGCAGAAACATGCCTGCAACCTCCACCATGGGGTTTTATTCGTGTGCCAGGAAAGCCATTTCTTTCACATCCTTTGCCTGGTTGCACCTCTGCCCGTCCTCCCCTCTCCTCCTTGGGCCCTTTTACCAATGCCTTGGCAGGTCATGAATCGCTGTGGCTCCAGCACTCCTTTGAAAATGAACTTGGATGCTTTGGAGCTCTGGCAGAGAGAAGTGCAGAGGGAGGCAAGCGACAGACAGTGAGCGAGGGGGGGGGGGGGGGGGGAAGCTCCTCATAATGACCACTTTCTTTGTGTGACAAGCTGTCTGCTTCGTGTCTGGGAAAAGAGGAACCCAGCACGCATCCTCATGGAGCCACCCACGCAGCTCAGGATGCTGCGCCACAGTCGTGTGTCAATAAAGTACATGCTCCCTCTCACACGGAAAAGCTTCTTTCCCAGTCCAGTCCCTCCCCCGGCTCCATTCAGCTCTCTGCGCTCCGTGTCTCTCTTCTGGTTGCCCCCCTCGCAAACAGAAGAGAGCATTCGGCGCTGGCACAAAGGGTGATGTGTCCATTAAATCAGTGGTGCTCAAAACAAGGTCCTTCAGAGAACCCCGGCGTGGCCTTCCTAGGGAGGTTTATCAGGGCTTCCTCAGCTATTCCACCAGTATTAGCAGATAAGCTTCCCTGGAACTGGAAGACAACTTGAGCACCGGCCAGAAGTCTGGCTTTGGCCCTGAGAGGCAGGGTTTGGGCCAGTTCTCTGGGCTGCAAGTTGAATTTCAGGCTCGCTGGCCCAGAGTCATGTGGATGTGTGCATTGGCATGAGTTTTATTCCAGCCTACTATAAACCGGGTTAAGCTGGGATATACATTTTCTAAATTACGGATGAGCAGTTTGCGGTGGTCCAGATGTTTTGGCCTGCGACTCCCATCTCCCTTGTCACTAGGGATGCTGATGGGAGTTCCAAGCCCAAACATCTAGAGGACAAAAGCTGTGCACTCCTGTTTGTCTAAATAAACAGAACCTAACACAGAAGGAACAACAGAGGAAAGGGATATGTGGAATCTGTAAAGCGGGAAGCCACAGGGCAGAGGTACAGAACCCCAGGTTCAACCCAGCCTTCCTGAGGTTCCGATCCAGCCCTCTGGAGCTCCTCAGACCATGCCCTGCCACCTTCTCCCCAGATTTCAATGTTTTGGCACTTTCCCAGAGTTTGACAGTTTTCCCCCAGTTCTATGGGAAATGCTTCTCCTAAGGCTGAGTCACTGGGCAATTAATGTTTTCAGCTACGGTCTCCTGTTTCCCTCTTCCCTTTGGCCATGCCTACCGCTGGAAAGTTGGAGAGAAGAGCTTCTGCAAGGTAGAATTCAGCCCACATGCTGAAAGGCGGACAATATTTTTTCCATCCTTCTATATTTATTTCGGTGATAGGGATCTTTTTCCTGCAAGGACCCATAGCAGTTTATATCCTCCTCCTTTTCATATTATCCTCACACCAACCCTGTGAGGTAGGTTAGGCTGAGAGTCTGTGCGTGGCCCAAAGATATCCAGAGAACTTGACAGCCAAGTGGGGACTGGAACCCGGATCTCCTCAGCGCAGCTGTCCAAGCACTGCGCCACACCTGCGGTCGGTTTCGCCGCATGTGCTCGGACTTAGCTGTACAGCAACTCTGAGGGGCTTTGTAGGGTTCAAGCAGCTTTACGCCTCCCCTGACAGTGGCAAGTGAGGGAGGGAGCACACGGCAACTGCAGGGAGGGGCACTGGCAAAGCCGCTCTTAGGCTGGTGCAAATGGCGCCTCCCCCGAGAACGGCACAAGCACATTCCCAGTGGAGGAAAATGATCTCGCCTCTCCTTCCAGGAAGGACCTTGTTAATGCACGGCATGCACAGCCCGCGAAAATACACACGTGCACTCTTGAGGTCAAAGTACGCTCCTCTCTCTGCAGAATCGCTCCTGAATTTTCCCTTTCCTTCTGAACAAAATAGCCTCTTCCTGCAGCCTTGGTGGTTCTCAATTTCCAGGAGGCAGGGAGGAGACACCTGGGTTCAGATCTGTCTGAAAATATACCTTTTCCCTGAATTCCCAGTTTCCTTTACTCAGCCCAAGTGCAATTTTTCAGGACACTGGCATGGCCCTCTGTTCTTCACATGTTCCCAAGCTCAGTTCTGCCAATGAAAAGCGATGTCTGAAGACAAGGATAGTAGAATCTCCAAATTCTGCAGGCTGAATTCAGCCCCTTTTCCCCACATTGATGAACCAATGGCTCTGGGAAGGTCACAAACATAAGGCATGATGGCGACAATGTCCTGTATCATTATTCTCCAGAGCTGGTACCCAGAAGGAGCCCACCCTGGAAACGGGGGGTTCCATAGAGCCACAATGGCCAGCAGAAACCACCAATAAGGCTTGTATTCCATCAGCTGCCCTCAGGGATCCCCAGCACAAGTGACGCCTTGCTTCATCGCAGCAGGGCTACTTGGTGCAGGGAAGGTTGGGAGAAGAGCACAGGGTGGCCAGAAGTAACTCCTATGTGCGAAGGGCTGTCGGAGGACTGCGCTTTTGCACTTCTATTTCAGATATCGTAATTGTTTTTGAATCGTCATCTAAATTAGTTTGTGCAAATATTATGCAAATCGTAGTCCTCTTTTTTGTGTTCATGATGCATTCCTTCTTTTTTGCCAGTTCATTAAGAGGTCACCTAAAAAGAGGGAGACACCATTTCAAGGAATGAAATGAAAACTTTAGACTATGGGGTTAAGCTAGGGGTGCACATCCTTTTCGGCCCTAAGGTCTGCATAAGGGGTCACACGTGTGCCAGCATGCTTACAGACACGCGCACACATACACAGAAGGAAAGAGGCAAGACATGTGTTTCTTGCTGTGAGGATTCTTGCTGCCTACATTCCCCAAATCACAGCCCTGGCACATGCTAAACCAAAGGCTAAAGGAGGCAAAGAACTTTTGCAAACGAAGGATTTACAGGCCTCCTTCAGATTTGATTCCAAGGAGAAAAGAAAGAGCTTTTTCTTTCCTATCTTCTCTCTCTCTCTCTCTCTCTCACACACACACACACACTCACTTTCTCTCTCTCTCTCTTTAAAGTTCCCCTCCTTTTATTTTTTGAAGTTAAGCCCTCAGAATGAATGCATTAACCAGTATCCCGGAAACCTGACTCATTTTTATGATAGCACGAGTTTGCCTTATTAAAAGAAGAAGGGGAGGGGAAGGGAGGGGGAAAAAAACACAAGGATTTTATTCTCCTCTCCCAACGACAGCCAAGTATAATGGGCATTCTTTGATAATATTTATGGTCTCTTGAGTTGCAGAGGACAGTGCCACCTTCTTGAAGCTGCTCTTACTGGATGCAGGAGCTCAATGGGGTCCTTTCTGCATGGAAGAGGCCCTGGCTGCTTCGGGCAGGCACGGTGTTGGGCTGCGTTGCCTTCACACAGGCGTTTTGCGCCCTTTTTGTCCATCGGACTCGGCACACTCAGCTCTCACCTGCAGCTCTCCAGGCCTTCCCTGTGTTTTGAGACCAGACTTTACTTGCGCGATTGCCCTGCCTCTTTCACAGAGCTCTACAGAGTGCTTGTGTCTGTGTAGTGGGCGAGCTCTCCCGTTGGTAGTGCTCCTGTGTTTCCCCACCTCTTTTTCCATCTCTGCTTGTATCAGACAGATAAAATCGGTTCAGGAAGACCCCCAAAGCGCTTGTTAAGATGCTTCCAGACAGAGCACCCTTCCAACTAACAATCAAAATGAGGCCTGGGGTGGAAGAGTGCACTGTGCCACTTAGGATAGCTGCCCTGCACGGAGTCTCACCCTCGATCCGTCTAGCCCAGTGTTGTCCACACTGACTGGCAGCAACAACCTCCCAGGGCTTCTGGCAGGAGGTTTCCCAGCCCTGCCTGGAGATGAGAAGGAATGAAGCAGATGCTGTATCGCTGAGCTATGGTCCTTCTCCTGAAAGGTTCTAGTCCTCATGGCTTTAAGTGAGGGGCTGGTTTAAACAGGAACACCAAAAACGGCCTTGTACTGCATCTGTAACCCTTGATCTATCAAGCCCAGTGTTGTCCACACTGACTGGCAGCCATAGTAGCGAAGTCCTATCTGAATGAAGGAGGAAGAAAGAGCATCAGCCACCAAGGCCAAAACTTGGACTTAAAAAACATGTCAAGCTTCTTTCCACCCACCTTCCCAGTAGAGCAAAACTTCCCCAGTCACCAGATTTAATTTCTGGGAGAGGGAACAGACAATTTCAGTGCTGTTGTTGGTTTGTCTTAATATTGCTGCAGCCATGATTGCTGGGTGTCATGGGATGGAAATTGTGGGTTTTATTAAGCCTGTCCCTCCTCCGTTTTCTCCTATAATCTGAGCACTAAACCAAGTCCTGCTCCAGGGGAGACCTATTGAAAACAGAATGTAAGAAAGGAGCAATTCTGCGTATCTTAGGGGGCTTCTAGTCCCCACCGCCACGAAGCTCACTGGGTGACTTTGGGCCACTCACTAACGCGCAGCCTCCCCTACCACACAAGGCTGTTGTGAGGGCTGAGTGGAGAGGAGGAAGTAGCCTATGTTAGCGGCCTTCAGTTCCTGCAGGAGGTACAAATAAACGTTCCAAATCATAGGCAGTAACACCCGAGCGCAATGTATTGTGACTAGCGCTAGAAACAGCAAGCTTAACTAAGCCGCGAATGACCAGCACAGACGGTGCACTCTGCACATGCTCGGCGGCACCCTCGCCCGCCGCAGGGCCCCTTCCCCGGAGGAGCGACCGCTCGAGGCGCGCGCCCGCGCCCCGCCTGCCTGCCTGCCTGCCTGCCTCGCGCGCCCTCCTCGGCAGCCGCGGGCGGGAGCTGCCGCCGCCCCCGCTTCCTCCGGCGCCGGGCGCGCGCCC
>NW_025336059.1:1550144-1584200 GCF_004798865.1 Varanus komodoensis
GGGGGGGGGGGAGCACGCATGGGCCCAAAGAGCTAAGCCAGGAGCATGACATGCAATCGATCACCGGGGCTCTTGAATATCTCAGCAAGTGCTTCTGCTTAGCAGGATGGTGGGTGAGCCAGAGATCTGGGGCTCCCAATAAAAGATTTGGGGCTCCAGCCCGACTGGGCCCTCTCCTAACCCTGCCTCTGCTAAAAATCCTTAGGCCGGGGGTTCTGCAAATACTCCACAATGGGCGCTGCTGGTGATCTGGGCAGTCAGAGCAAACGCCCTCTGGACAAGAGGTGGTGTCATTTAAGCAAGTCTAAAATGTAAAGTTGCACGTATGCAGAGTAGTCGTTTCGTTGTTTGTTTGAATCGTGGTTTGGCAGTGTCGCTCTGGCAGTGTCGCTCTTCGAAGCCTATCAGTAACATGGGCACAGCTGGCAAACACAGGTTATCATTGCAGTTGGGAGGGAAAGCAAAATGTTACTGTGTGCTTTGCGGCTGAGCTTACGCACATAACCCTCTAAAGGACCCCCCCCCCAGAAGATGGTTAAGTCCAGTTTCTAAAATGTTCAAGCTGTCCCACAAAATACCTAGGGCATTTTCTAAAAAGAGTGCATATGAACATGTGCAAAGGGCATTTTCTTCCCCTCTTCCACACATGGATTAATCACAGCCTTTTGTTTTCCACAGTATGGCATGAAATACAGAGATGTGTGCACATGCTCACAGAGCAAGCAAGATTATTTTTCTAATCATGCACTTAAGTGTCGTTCTTGAGTTACAACCTCTTTCCGTGCAAGACCAACAATTAAAAAAAAAAATAGGAGGGCACCTTCAGTCATGTATGGTGAGGCTACGATGGGGAAAATAAAACAAGAAGCAGATGCCAGCAAAGGCAGTGATTACATTTACCTGCCTGCCCTTATCTCAGGGCACCTGCGGCTGTCTCCCTCACCGCCAGTTACGGATAATCTAGTGTTTGGGTTTAAATGAGAATGTATATATGTTAAAAAGACAAAATCAGGAAAGCATTCGCAATCTTAGAAAAACAATCCATGGTCTGCTGTTCTTGCTTTTTCAATGCCAAGGCATCCATTAAAAAAAGGAGCAAAGCATGTCATTTAGCATGCACAGAGTGCCTCTTAGTCACATCCTATTTTCAACACAAGCTGGCCAGTAACCCAAAAAGGGGGGGGATGCATTCCAGGGAGGATGCATTCCAAGGGGAATAATAGTAATAATCTAACAGTGCTGCTTTGCACGTTGGCAGTGTCTTGCTCTCACCACTGATGAGAAACAGACAGTCCCCTGCCTCTTTTCGGTGTGAGGCTCAGGACCTGTGAAGCTGCGAAACGAAAGCAGCTAAGCGTATGCAGAGTGGCTTTGACTGTGCTATGCTATTAAGATGGCTGGCCAGAGTTCTCCAGGCTTTCAGACACGAATCTTTCCCAGCCCTATTTGAGGAGAATCCCAGGAACTTCTAATCTGCTACTGGACTGTTTTCAGCCCTAGCTGGAAATATGAACCAGATGCAAATGGATTTGAACCGTTGCCAAATATAATAACACCTCGGTTGAAGTATAGCACCCCTGAGCATGTTCAGAACGCTTTTGGGGAGCATAGAAGTCTGGTTCACCCAAGACAGTAGTGTCCGTACCGCTTGTCTACAATTCTCTAAGGTTTCTTATAATCATTTCCAGGCATCTCCGAATGCAAGGGTTGAACCTGGGAACTGGGAAGTCTGAACTGGATGTGCCAATGATGTGACTCTATGTGGCAGCATAGAAGCCCTCCCTCTTATTGCAGCTCCCCCCTTGTTGCGGGGAGTGGTATTTTTGCATATTTTGACAGCTGCTTGCTCCCCACCCCACTGCCTGCAACACTCAGTGCACATCTCCAAGTTTTCTTTCTTTAAAAAAAAAGTGCATTGCAAAGACAGCTACACCTTTTCTCTGCTTCCACTCCACAGCCTGGCTACCCATTCTCTCTGCCCTCCCATCTATAGGGACAAGATATGATTCGCAGTATCAGAAAACTAACACCCTCTTTCCCTCTGCTGGAATAGCCCTGTAAACAGAAATCAAAATTCTGGAATCTCTCCAGTTTTTACTCACTGGAGGTCAAACATCTCATCACAGGAAAAACAGGCCACAGGAAGCTGGTTAGGGAGGAGGGAGATGGAAGCTGTCAGAAAGCCTCCAAAGCTTAACGTTCCCAGAACTCAGCAGGCCTGTAGCTTTCTGCTCTATTAATCCTTTCCAAGTTCCGTCCTCACTCTAAGGCATGTGTTCTTACGAAATCTGCTCAGCCCCAGTCCTCTTGCCAAAAGGAGACAGAGGGTCCACTCTGTCCATCAAGAGTTCGGCTTAAGAAAGTCGCAGGTTGTGCCTTTAAAAATTGTAGGCTTATTTCAAACAAACAAAAGTAGCAAACTATTCAGTGGCATAACAAAATGAAGACGCTCATAACACGTAAGCTTTTGCTCATGCTAGGGACATGAAGTCTAGAAATAAATGGACATTTGGGGTTAGGGGTTAACTTTTTCCGAAATGTTTCTATTCTACCATCCATCCTTGGCCTCCATGTCTCTAATTCATGCTGGCTTGGAAAGCAAGACATTTAACCTGCAAGCCTGCATGGGCTAGTTTTGAATACTCACCTATTATTATGATTCACTTTGTACATGCTCAGAGATATTATTCTCTTTACTACTTTGATGAATTGATTACACCTTTGACATGACCAGCAACAAAAATGTTCCCTTGGAGCCCAACAGAAATTAAACCCCAAATCTTCCCATGAAAAATTCCAGAAAGTTAGCCTAACTCTAAGCAGACCAAGATCATAAAGGTGAGGCAAGAAAAGGAGTTCACCAAGGGCCCAGTTTCAGTGCTGCATTTCCGACCTGGGGTTGTTTTTGAGGCTTTCCTCGCTTATGCAACCATTATGTGAGTGTAGCAGGTGCTCCCTTTTCCTCAGGACTGCGCTTTGGTCCATCTCTTGAAATGTTCCCCAGAGGATCCCCCTGCCAGTTTCTGAATGCTCAAAATTTTGGCAGCTGCGGCCTTAAAATATTGCAAAGGTTATGCCTTGCTGCTTGGACCAAAAAGCTTTCCCCTAGCCCACCAGTGACTCCAAACAAGCCCAGGCAATTGCTTCTAGTTGGATTTACCGCGTAGGCGGTCTGGCACTTGCCATAGAAGTCGAAACACAACACAAGTTCCCCCATGGCTGGCATTTTTCCTCCCTAATCCTGAGCCAGCATGCTGAACGTTTCCCAGCTGGATGCTGCTGTTACATGCATAATAATTTTTTTTTCTCCCTGCTTTGGCCCATTTACTACATCTGCAGGCCAGACACCCCTGTGAAGACTTGGAAAATTAACAGAATCCTCTCTTCTTGCTCCAGGCAGAAGTTTGGCTGTCTTGCAGTCCAGAGACCTTGTGCGTCAAAGGAACCTATTAAGTCATGTGGGGTTTCTGAAGGCCTGACCCATAGCTGAGGGGAGGGGACATTTAGGGAGAGAAAGACGGCAGCTCCCTCTGGTCTTGTGTTTCAGATTATTCCTTCAGTTTTGGCCAGCTCAGTGGTTCCCAAACCTGCATTTGTCTCGTAAAGTCGATGGGGTGGGATTGGGGTGGGGGAGAGCACTTTCTTTTTTAGGGGAGAAGGAGCAGGTTGGAGCAGAGAGAGCTTAGCTCTTTCTATGGTGGCTGAGTCTCACCGCAAAAATCTCACCTCAGTCTTACCTTTTCCCATCAGGCAGGAAAAAGCTGCTTCTGCAGATAAATCCTGCCTGATACGTAGCTGCTGAGAGTGCTGGCTGAGGAGGACAGGTGGGGGGGGGAAGTTACCTTATTAAGCTGGCAATTCTACACAGAAGTCATACGGGCACTCACGTGAGCAAGGATGGGTAAAGGCTTCTAACAAATCTACTGTACACCTGCTGAGAACACAGACAGAAATGCATGTTCTTGTGTTTTCCCCACCCAGGGAAGTAATAATAGGAAAAGCTTCACCTGTTCTATTTCAGCCTAGCTGGCAGTGGTGAAAAGTATAGGAGCCCCGTCTGGCCGGGACAAGGCGAAAAGATAGCAACCCCCTTTCAGCCAGGTTTGTTTTGTGGGTCCTCTGCATGCACCAGTATCCATCTGATTTGCTGAAAACCCTTAAAACACCAAAGGCAGGACAAGCTAGAATAAACACACACACATGCACATACACAATTGGTGACTTGTTCCGAGCAGGGTGGTGGTGGAGGGGGAAGAGGGGAGCAAAATTTCCTGCTGGCCTCCCTTTTAAAAAAGAAGGTGTGCTGTTTGTTCAAGGCTATCCAAACATTTGCAAAAGCTCTGGCAGCCGGGGAATGCGCAAGGCGGCGTGTCCAAGGCGTGGGAAAGTGTTGCTCTCCTCAACCTTTCGCGAGCCCCGTTCCTCCCCCCCGCCTCCCTCAGGCAAGCTAGCGGTTCAATTAAAAAAAAGAACCCAGTGCCAAGAGATTTATTGAGCTGATAATGACAGCTTCAGTCAGCAGCAAGCAGACATCGGAGAGAGGCTGGGCAGAGGCGGGGAGGGTGGAAAGAGTTCTCCGGATCGGGGGAGAAAGAGAGAGAAGAAAGTGGGCCTATGAGCCAGGAAGGATCTGGTGTCAGTGGAAGGTGAGAGGACGGGGAAAGAGACGTGCTGTTGTTAGCTGGTTTCCGTGGTTAACCTTTGGGATGAAAGCTGCCAGGTAGAGAGTCGGGTTGCCACTGTTCTGGCCTGGCCCCTTGTCGCCAGCCTTGAAAAGCTGCTCTTCCTCTGGCCACCGATGTACACGGCATTGTGGTATGAATGAGAAGCATGTTGCACAGTTAAACCAACCCAAAAGTTTGCTTTTGCCATGGCATGTCCTTGGCAACCAACCCTGTGTTGTGTATCTGCATGAGTCTGGGGTTGGAAGGAAGCCAGGCCAAGGCAGGAACTCATGGAGAAACTAACTGGCCATCACTCATCTAGGAGTGACTGAATGCTCTAATCACACCCAGTTCTATGGCAAACTTCTCCACACCCCCTGTGGAGGACGCCAACTCATGCAAGAACACAACAGGCATCCTCTTCTTTGAGCCATACCTGCTCCACAGCAAGTGACAGTGATCAGTTTCATGCCAGAACAATCTATCTGCTCTTTAAAGAGATCAGCCGGAACAGTAACTCATACAGAAGTGCAACAGGCATCCTCTTGGTACACAGGGAGCACACATGCCACGCTTCGTCTCAGAGCCATGCCAGGACGCTGCTACCGCGTCCTCGTGGTGGCTGATTGGAAGAGGCCAGAGCTGAGCGGTGAAACGCTGACAGAAGTCCCACAGGACACATCTGTTATTTAAGGCACTAATAAATTTAAGTTTGCAGTAAATCTGCTGTAAAAGAAAAATGTGCCTCAACTACCAGAACTCTGGAGGGGGGAAAAAAACCTAACTCAATTGCTGCAGTTTCATGATACTGGGACACTGAAGCTTCTGCCCCCAAATGTAGCACTTTAAAAAATCCGCTCCTAGAACAGGGTTTGGACCCTTCACCCCTGCACGAAAATAGAGATGCTGTTCTTGTTATCCTCACACCAAGAGGATCGTGAGGCTAGTAACTGGCTGTTAATCAGCTTTATCTGTATCCCAGTTCATCACGAAATTGGGACCTGAGCACCTGGACAACAGAGTTTCCTACTTTTCCACCATATAAGCTCTAGATGGCGCTGTGGTATGGCAGGATAATGCAAATACATAAATGAAAAAACGGCTTTCTTTCACTTGTTTCAACTCACTGTACTTTCTTTATTTTCATAAAACCTAGCTGAAAGTGCATTTGAACGATATGCCTCAGTCCAAAAACCCATTTCCCTGTTGAAAACTCATTTTCAGCTAGCTGTCGAAATTCATTTTCTTTTTTTGTACTTCACTGGAGAAAGCCAGGGAAAAGTGTAAAGGTAGCTTACCCTGAGGACTGCCAGGGTGCAAAAAGTTGCTGAAAAGGCATGGAAATCACACCAGTCCCTCTTTGTGAGCAAAACCCAATCGCACCTTCGCTTCCTCTTGGTAACTTGCCTTTTGACAGCTGTATAGAGAAAGGGAAGGGAAAGAAGGAACCCTTCTTTTGGAGGGTTCTCAGGGCGATGGCCAGGAGCTGCTGCACTTGGGTAATGGGTACCCTGCCAAAACATTGCCCCAGCTGAGCTTCAAGCCCCTATACTCACGCAGCTGTGAACACCTGCAGGTGCCACTAACCACCCCCAAACGGAGAACAAAATAAAGCACATTTGTGTGCATTTCCTGTGCAAAAAAATAGCAAGAAGGATCTGTAGGCCACTGACTGCCCCTCCAGCATGCCGCTTGGACACTTTGAAGGGGCTGTCGGTGGCTCCCAAAATGGGGATCTCCAGGGAAAGATAAAGTCTGAAGAGCAAAGAAGCCACATGGCCACACTCACGGCAGGGGGAACTTCGTCCTGCCTCAGTGTCCCTTGGATACCGCCTGGAAGACCGAGGGGGAAGGAGGGGCGGCGGGGAGAACAACTCACAATGAGTCTATCGAGCACACCATGGGTTGTTTGCAGAACAGCTAGCCCATGGCTTATTACGAGGGCGGGCTGTTGTGACATGTGAACTCACCCATTCACGGGCGGAAAGTGGCAAGAGGCTGGGAAGCCAGCACTGCACTGGCAGTTTGCATCCACAAGCATACAAGGGGTCGCAGCCCCGTGGCAGAACCGCTGCTTTGCCAGTAGAAGGTGCCAGGTCCGATCCCTCCTTGTCTGCAGGCCCAGACTGGGCTAGGAAAGAACCCTCTCTGAACCTGGGGCGCCACTGCTGCAGGCAATATCAACCAGACTTGGCTAGATGGACACAGATTCTGATGCAGTACAAGGCCGCCATCTGTGCTCCGAGGCGTGGGCACTCGCTCGCTTACGCCAGTCCACTCAGATTCAATCCCTAGGGATTCAAATCTCTCCAACCTCTCCCCAAATCTCTCCAAAAGTGGATGGTTACTCCTGGTGACGGCTCTGTGCTGCTTCCTGGATCCAAGGGGAGTCTTCTCCAAATATCTCCGCCTATCTCCGTGTGGGCTTCCCAGAGGTATCTGGCCGGGCCCTCTGGGTAAACAGGCCATTGGACTCAACTTTGATCTGATCCAGCAGGATGGTTCTTAGGTCCAAAAATAGGGACAATATTTTGCCGGGGACATCTACAAGCCAACAGGCAGTGTCCCTCACAGAGAGAAACATTTAAGGCACTGCATTTTCCCCCTGAAGTCAACTCACACATTCAGCTGCCGGTCGCCCGGTATACAGAGCAAACAAAGGTTAGATAAATATTTGCCGACGACGGCTGAGTTATAGCAAATCATAGCTCTGCTGTTGCATTGTGCTTCTGAAATTCTGTAGCAGAGTCTGCAAGTATGATTATTTACTGTAAACAGGATGTTATGTATCTCTGTGCAATACAAATCCACTTCACGGAATGGCCTGGGGGGCGTGTGGAAAGGTGGGCGGGTGCATGTGTAGGGAACAGACAGTCTGCAAGGGGAAATGCATTCCTCACCCGGTCAGAGACTCGTTAAAGCATGTGAAATGCAAGAAGGGGGTTCCCACGACCCATCGATACCTTCGTGCCTAATACGCTCTTCGTCAGGCTGCAGGAACTAGGCTTCATACTTGAGCATTTCATTCCATTTCTTGCTCTTCAGTAGAAGTGCTCTCAGGGCAGCTAACAAACCCAAAGGCTTTCCACAACAACCCTTTGAGGTAGGTTTATTTATGTATTTATTTTTCATTCTTCAGTCCAACTGATTCCCCAAGCAGCTTATAAAGATCCCTACTAAATCTATCCCTGCTATTCAGCTTGCAATTTGAAAGACATGGCACAAAAGGGAAAGATACTGGGAGGGTAGAGGAAAAAAGAAGCAGCGAATGTCAAACACCAGTTCTTTGTTTCAGAGCTCTTACCCATAGTCTCTTTGGCAGCAAAGGGCAACACAAACTCCCTGCAGCTGTTCCTCCTCAGACCAGTGAGTGGGACCGGTTTGGTCTCTCCCTCGCGTGATATTCTTCCAGCAAGGCAGGGAAGTGCAGCTTCCCAGTGAGTCTGGATTCTCTGTCTGATAGATGAGGCCGGATCTGCACTCCCAGGACACTGGCAGGCTGTGTGGTTCTTCTGGCAGGAAAGGAATCTCTGGCTGATACATGGGGCCAGGATGATCACCTGCTGGCAGGAATGCTGTCACTGGGCCAAGGTGACCCAGAGAGATTTGTGCCTGGATCTATCTTGGTCCTAGCATGGTACTCGAACCACTCCATCCGGGCTCTCTGCACCCATGTATTCATGGTCTGAGCCTCAAAAGAAAAAGGCCAAAATGTTCCTACTTGCAGACATTACAGGAAGCTGCAGGGCATCTCCAAACGCCCATCAGACAAATTTCAGCTGTCTGTCTGTCCTAGAAGTGCCTTAATTTCAACACTCCTATTGTTATTATGTGCCATCAAGCTGTCTCCGACTTACGGTGACCCTGTGAATGAAAGCCCTCCAAAAAACCCTATCTCTGTCATCCCTGCTTAGCTTTTCTAAATCCCAGACTGTGGCTTCCTTGATGCAGTCCATCCAGCTCTTATTTGGTCTTCCTTTTCTTTGTCTGCCTTCGATGTTCCCTGGCATGCTGATCTTCTCCAGGGAGTTTTGCCTTTCCATGATGTGTCCAAAGCAGGACAGCCTCAGCTTTGCCATTTTTGCTTCTAGGGAAAGCTCTGGTTCGATTTGATCCAGGACCCCCTTGTACACCTTTCTGTCTGTCTGGGGCATTTGCAAAAACCTCTTCCAGCACCATATTTTAAACACATCTATTTTCTTCCTGTCCGCATTGCTTCTATATGTAGAATTACAGAGGGGTGGGAAGAGGAATCTTGAGGGAGCCCCGGTCTTCCTTAGAGTCTCAGGGCCTGGGACCTGGCCCTCGGATACTGAAAGAAGCAGCAGTTATTTTGGGAGCCAGTGTGGTGTCCTGGCTAGAGTGTTCGACTGGAACTCTGGAGAACCAGGCTCCACGCCCCACTCAGCCGTGCAGCTCACTGGGGGACGGTGGGCCAGTCCCTGACTCATGTACCCCACAGGGTTGTTGTGAAGAAGGACCGAGTACGCCACCTTGGGGTCCTTGCAAGAGGAAAAAGGTGGGATATAAATGAATGAATGAATGACATGGTTCCTGTGAGTGTTTTCCTTGGCCTACCAAGGCACTACATGCACTTGCTATCTAGGGAAGCAAGAGAAGATTCAGAGGGGTAGAGAGTCCCTGTGCAAGGAGGGGCCCTGCCCACCCCCCAGTAGGCCTGCCTTGCATGCAGGATAGAAGCCCCCAAGTTCAGTCCCCAAAAATTTCAGTTTTAAAAAAGGGTCAGGTAGCAGAGGATGAGGAAGGCTTTTCTTAGCCCAGGACCCCGGAGAGCTGCTGCTGCTCCAAGCGGACATAACTAGGCTAGACAGGCAAACAAAAATGTTCGGCTCTGCTAAAACTTGCTAAAATGCCCCGTTCTGCATACTCCTGGAGCATGGCAGGGAATACACAAGCCACCCCGTCCTCCAGCCACCCCAAAGGGGCTTGCAGCAAACGTGAAAGGAAAGGAAGCGGATGCTCCAAAATTCCACCCGGCTCCCCGTCGCTGCCGGTGCACTTCTCTTCTTTGTGCTTCTGGTCCTTGGCTCTCCTTAGTGATTCTCCGCAGCTTCCTTTCCCGCTCTTTGAGTTGCCTTCAGAGAGGCCCCATCAGCATCTATGAGCAACAGGGCCTGGCTACCCAGCTAGTTAAGCTGCATGTTCAGAGAGCTTGTGCGAGATAAGCAGAGTCGGAGGAAGCTTGTGAGGGATGAGTTTTTGAGGCCCTCCCAAATGGGAAGCGACAGAATTGTCTCCTTTCCTTCAACCTCAGAACCTAGAGGATCAGAGTGATCATGCCACAACCTGTCCATGACTGGCAGCAGTTGGAGGTACGGCATGGCCATCCCAGTGGGTGTTCTGCCTGTTCCGGGGATGCAGAGAGCCCTGGGGAAGAGTGGGCCGGGGAATCCTTGTCTGCGGTGCCTTCACGCTGAGCCCTACAGAAGCTGTCCGTGGCACTGGCCTCCATCTCCCAGCACAGGTTCATCGCCACGGAGCACCATATAGCTCTGCGAGGTTCAGAATAAAGGCTCCGGTGGATAAGGAGCAGCACTGACCTGGGTGGCACCCACCTCCCTCCCTGGGCCCCCTTCGGCAAATCTCGTCCTCGCTGCGGTAGCCACTGCTCCAGCACCTCTCCCTCTTTCTCACCACGGCTACCCCGGCTCCCTGGAAGGGCGGTGTGCCAGGGAGCCCGCAGGCCCTGCCCTCTCCGACTGCTCATCCTCTCTGCAGCCCTTGTCTGGGCAAGTGGAAGGCAAGTGAGCACACAGGTTGCCGAGGGGAAGGGGCGTGCAGGGGCTTTCTGCCTCGCCGGGGCGTGAGCCTCAAGAGGAAACCGAGAGGCGTCTCCTCGACCCTGGCTCTGCTCGGTGGCCACAGAGGGAACAGCGCCCATTCTGAGTATATGGGCCAAGTCAAATGGTACTGAGGAAATAGATGAAATTGTGCGTGATCCTGGAAGCGTTATCCCAGTGTTCTACACAGTATTGCTCCAGTGGATAATGGGGATGGGCTCACTCCAGATGCCGGAAGTGCTGGGTTGAGAAAATGGCTAATCCCTTTCAAAAAACAAAACAAAAAAAAATCACACCCAGAATTCAGTCTCATTTACATTTTTCTTATTTATTTATTTATTTATTGAATTTCTATCCCTCCCATTAGCCAAATTGACTCTCTGAGTGGGTCACAAAATACAATAATACAATACCAACAATATACATAGTAAAACAACACTATAAAGCCAGCATAACGATATAACACCAGCATGCATGCTGCAACAATAGGAACAGAACAATCAAACACAGAAAGCCCTGCAACAACACCACACACAACCTCAATTCAGCCAGGGCACAGTAGCACTAAAATATAGTAAATATCAGTATAGAATCTTGAAAAATGGCCTTAACTATTAAAAAAGCAGGTAAATAAAAAGGGCTTTGCCTGGCACTGAAAAGAATAAAGAGAGGGCATCAGGCAAACTGTTTTGGGGAGCTGCTTCTAGAGCCACACGCTGGACAGAGTGGCACCTGAAATGCCAGGCAGGGGTCCAGCAGTCCTTGTAAGTCCCATCACCCTGAGGCAGCGCCTGGGGCCTTGCAGGATCACAGAAGTGGAGCAGAGGAAAGTTGAGACCTGTCCAGCAATTACACTTTATTGCAATATTTGTCTAGCTGGGAACTTAGCCTCAGAAAGGGAAAGATGAGATAGGGGCTGTTCCCACAAGCGACCTGCAACCAGCCGCAACTGGCAGGGTCCTCTTGCATGCACATGAGCGGCCGCAAGGCATATCTGGGGGGAGGGATGGTGCAAGATTATTATTATTTATTATTCATTTCATTTCTATAGCACCCCACAGCCAAAGCTCTCTGGGCAGTTTACAACAATCCATAAAAACAGACAGTAAAGATGCAATAAAAACATCATAAAATCAGAAAAAAAAACATTAAAAGGTTTAAAACAGCCAGAAACAGACAACTGGGAAGAACGGCTCTGCAAACACTGGGGCTCCTGCGTGGCCAAGGAAGTCTTTCAAGGTCTCAGAGAAGAGGGCCTGGCGCTGAAAGGGTGGCAAATGCCGCCCCAGCCAGGCTGCAGCAGGGAGGTTGTTCCATAGCTGGGGGCCACCACAGAGAAAGCCCTCCCCATCATTACCACCATGCTTCCCTTGGAGTTGGCACTCGGAGGAAGGCTGAACGTCGCGTCCAAGTAGGTCGTGGCTGGGAGAGGCAAGTACCGCGGCCCAAAGTAATTCTTCATAGATTAAAATCAGCACCTTGAACTGGGACCAGAAGCATTCAGGCAGCCAGTGGAAGTGGGCCAGAACCAGCCTGATGTTTTTGAGCCTATGGGTCCCAGTTATTAGCCTGGCTGATGCATTTTGCACAAGCTGCAGCTTTCGAACAGTCTTCAGGGGCAGCCCCCACCCCCACAGAGTGCATTGCAGTAATCTATCTTTGAGATTACCAGAGCGTAGGTTTCTGAAGCCAGGCTATCCCTGTCCAAACAGGGGCATAACTGAGCTACCAGCCACAGCTGGTAGCAGGCAGTCCAAGGCCCTGGAGCCACCTGTTGAGCCTCAGGTGTCAAGGAGCAGGCCCACCGGTTGGTGGCCTCTCGCACAGGGGCCTCCTAGCCCTTGCCGCTGGCACTGGCCCTACGGCCACAAATGGCCCACCCCGTCCCAGGCCACCTTGATGGAAGCCCAGAACATGTACCAAACAGCACGCCAGATCAGCTGCGTTGACCTTAAGGGTGCTTCTCCAGGAATGGCTTTATAGCCCACACATTTTCAAAGCCAGTAAAGTACTCGTGGCTCCCAGATTTCTCTGAGTGGCAGACACTCTCCGTCTTTTGGAAAGCTGGTTTCTTCATGAGACTGAGTCTCTCTGTTTCTGGGAGGGGACAACATCGGTTTAGAAATATACCCGTTGGACAATACAAGGGGGGAAGACAGGTGGTTTCCTCACAAGCCAAGGACATGCCTTAGTCCCAATCCCGGCCTCCCACTCCCCAAAAGACGTTTCATCCTAGCACAGACCCTGCCTCCTTTGCCGACTTCTTTCCAAATGCAACAACGCTGTTCGCCACTTCTGAGCAGGCCAGAGGGAGCGGGATCCCTAGCTAGAAGCTGCCGGCCACTGGCACTCGTTTCATGATCAGACACCAACACCGCGGAAGAGCCGCATTTGGCTCCCGAGCCGAGCGAGTTCATCTCATGGGACCTACCGGCAAGGTCTGAGCAGTCACCGCGTTCCACCATGGTTTATCTGCCCCTGCGGGTGGTGCTGCCCAGGAGGTGTCAAGCTGCCAGCGCAAGCCGCTGCTGTCACCGCTTCTTGTTGCGTGTGAGCACACCGAGGGTGGGTTGCTGGTGTGGTCGGGGCTCCCCCCCCACCCGAGCCGCTAGGCTTTGCCAGGGTTGCGGGTGGCTTGCCAGGCACTTCAACAGCCCACCGTGGCCGGATGAACACGTAACAAGGAGCTTATCACAGATGCCAGAGCAAAAGGCCTTGCAGGAGAATTCGCCCACAGGGGCTTCTTCTTCAGGCAGATAAAGGCTCGAGGCCTTCCAAGGAGAGTCGGGAGAAGTGACAGCTAATTCCATACCTTTGCTCCTCTTTTCATGACAACTGTAAACAGGCATTTCCCTTTGGTGGAGACAGCACAGCAGACTTCAAATGCCTTTGTCAAGATGGGTTCTTTTTACTAATTTACAGTCTGGGAAGGAATATGGTGAGTCATTTTGGAAGCTTTCCAAGGAGGGAAGCTAGGAAATCTGTCTCTCTCTCTCTTTCCCTCTCTGTGCTCTGCCCTCCCACCCTGCACACACGCACATTCTGTTTGCTTTTTATTGCATAAACATAAAGAACCAGACAAACCATTTTTGTCCCACTCTTAAAACATAAGTGCCCCACTTCAGACTGGAAAAATGACAGATTTATTTACAGTAAGCAGCTTGCAAACTTCGAGGGCCTTGGTGCGTTTGCTGCCGTGCGGCCTGGAGAACGGCCCCGCGTGCCACTCCGGCAGCCCCGAGAACCAGATCGGCTGCCAAAACCCGTGTGGGGTTTCTGAAGCTCGGCACAGCAGCGGCTTCTCCCCAGGGCTAAAAATGGGCAGGCGTGAGACGCTGGCTTATGCCAGGGACTATTTCCCCATCCCAGCTGGTGCCGCCTGCTTCAGGAGTCGGTAGCTGTGAGCCCCCGAGCGTGCTTGTAAACCCCTTTGTGTCGCCCTCCACTCACCCCTGCTGCCACCTTATCTCCCCGTCCGCATGCCTCTCTCTCCAAGCATGGCCAGGCCAGGACCTCCCAATATTACTCCATTGTCTTTGGGTGGGGGGCTGTGCCCTCCTCAGAAATGACTTGTGGGGAAAAGCCCCGGACCCCCCCTCTTACCCTTGTTCCAATAGGGTGGGCTTCCCCCTCCTTCCAGCCGGGAAATGCTTTTCTTATCTCCCATTACAATCAAAGGAGTGATTTTGTTCCGTCCCTTCACCTCCCAACGGCTGAAGCTCCCTGGGCAGTTTACAGAGACTGAACCTTAAAGCTACGTTATAACAACAAGAAGTGCATTGGAGAAATATAAACAAGCAAGACACAGAGAGCTACACTTAGAACTGAAAACAAATTTACACAAAAAACAAGGGAAAACCCTAGAGTTTATTAAAAATTCCTCATCCTATCCCTGAAAGAAGAAGGCCTTCAGCTGGTGGCAAAGTAGTAGCCATGCTGGTGCCAGGCAGGCCCGGTTGGGGAGATCACTCCAAAAGCGGGGGGCCAGCTCTGCCCTGCCCCTTGCTGCCAGTATCACTGCACTGACTTTGATACAGGTGAAAACACCTGTCTCAAAGGTGTTGCAAGAATTCAGAGGTGGGACATTGCCAGCAGTTAATCTCCCATGGGAATTCGTGCTGGTGCCCAGATCACTTTTTCGATGTGCCCCCAGGACCAAAGGGGCTGCCCTCCCTCACCTTCTCAGGCCAGCAACCGTTCTCCTGCACCGCAGGCTGAACCTTGCTCTCCGTCTTTCTTGATCTATTGAACTGGAGGTGACGGGATAGAAACCGGGACCTTTGGCATGCGAGGCAAGAGGACTTGCACTGAGCATCGTCTCTCCCAAAAGTACACAGAATCACACAGCTCTGTGTAGAACCATGATTTTGGATCCAGCTTTCAGGAAAGCCTGGGGTTCCTTGGAAGCTTATCAAAATCATCCTTTCCCAGTGTGGTTCCCTCCAGACGCATGGAATTTAAAATCCTGTAGCCCACAGCTGTACAGCCACTGCTGGGAATTGGCCTGAGCTTGGAGGGGAGACCACCTGGGAACCACATGCAACTGCCTTGAGTTCCATAAAGGGGGAAAGGGGGATATAAATATAATAACTAAATAAATGATGGCATATTAAGTCTGATCCAGGAGGACTCTTCGTATGTTTTAATGCCTGCGTGCACAGGTGCTATTGCAGTTCTGCCTTGCACACCAGTACTAGGAACAGAACATGTGTTGGCCTTCCTGTCCAGATCCTGGGGCCACACAAAGGGTTAGGGGTGGCAATTTATGAAAGAACACCCATAAGAAGTGATTTATACAGAATTTAGAGATACAGATGCATATTTAGAAATAACTGTTACAGTGCAAACAGAAATACGATGCATCTCCCTGTAGTGGGAAGGCTGTGACCAAGTGATCTGTTCCATCTACTGCTGGCCAGGTGTTCCCTGTTGATGGTGAACTTGTTCACCTGTCTTTAAGCCAGATGGGAGTAGGGTTAGGGTTAGCCTTTCAAGCAAGAGTTGCCTTCCACACAGCAGGTCATGTAGCCACAGCATCTGAGCAAATGGGGCTGTCCGCTTGCGACGCTTGCAGAAGCAGCTGTCTGGCCATAGTGAACGAAACAGCTTGGGTTCCTTTCTTGTGTTCCTGTGCATGGACTGAGCACATGTCCTTGGACATACTCTAAAATCCTCAGCAATACCCAGGGCTTTCTGAGGAAGCAGATCAACAGGCGATGTTTCCTAAAAGATACAGCGTTTGTCTCCAAAGACAGGAATATCTCCCTGGTTTCACCAAGTTTCCGTGTTGCTCTTGTCTCAGTCCAGGCATTCCAAGTCCACCATTTTGCTGCTCATAGGCAGGGCAGATGCACAATAAAACCAGCTGCAAACCCTTAGGAAAACAGGACCGAAACTCAGTTGATTCTCCTTAAGCCCTTTGGCAAATAAAAAGCCCGCCTAAAAACCATTACAGCTGGCACTGGGTGAGTCTGGATTCTTGGTCTCCAAGACCGCAGCCCTATCACCATTTGTCATTCAGGGCTGAGAAAAAACTGGCCACGGAAAAAGATTTCTTCCTCCTCTCAGCTACCCCCAATAGCCGGTGGCCCGCAAACAATGGGGAACATCGTTGTGTCTGTCTGCAAGCTCTGATTCCTGAATGAATGGAACCATTCACAAACGCTCAGAGCCACAGAACATGTTCTGTCTTGGGAACAGAGCTCTAAATACGATCCGTGGGCAGCTGTCTCTCTCTGCTGTTGAAATCACAGTTAGTAGCAGGTATGGTTGTGGACAAAACCTACCACACTGCATGACTTTGCAGCAGGACACAGACCAGTAGGCAAGGAAAGGGGCAGTCTAAACGAAGGAAGATACTGGGAGACAGGAGGAATTGCCCCATTTCTCTTTGGGCCCCGTCTCGCCTCCCTCCAGCCTATCTGGTCTAGGATGAGCTGGAATGCACAGGCCGCCTCACCTGCAGGCAGAGACGAAGCACAGTGTGGGAATTCTCCACCCTCCTTGACTCAAAGCCATGGGTTATGTCTTTCCTGGGGCACAGCCCAAGCGCTGGGGTTAATGAATTACACAGAAGTGTGTGAGCATGCGAAAGAGGGAGGCAGACACACACACCCAGCACACCGCATAAGGGCAGGGTGAGGCTTAGCTTCAGAAGTCAAGTATGCAGAGGTCTTTGACAAATTTTATGGTATGCGGTTTATCAGCCACCCGCCTGATGAGGTCTTGCTCAACCTGGTACTCAGAAGTGTGGGAAAAAAAAGTTCAAGGAGGTGGCAGCCGGCAGGTTTAACTCTGTCGTGCCTACTCAGATTCAGGCATCTCTGCCGAGGCTCCCAAAACCTCGTGCCAGTGTTTCGGAAAGTGCATCGGTTTAGTTAAGCAGTAGTGGTGGTTTTTTAAGTGTGGCTCTTCGAGAATAAGGCTGAAATCCTGTCTATGTTTTGATAGAAGTCCTACAGGGCCAGCTGAGGTATGCTGGCAATTGTGGGGCTTTTTTCAGTTCAAATTGCATAGGAACGAACCCTGAAAGACTTTGCACAGCGATTTCCAGTCAGAAGCCTCTGACTTCCAAAACCCTGGTTAGAAGGCAAGGCATACACATTTCAAATGAGCAGAGAGTTTGTGTCAGTCGTGGCAACAGGAGATACATGATAAGTGACCTCGTAGAATCAGACCAGACGTGCACTTAGTTTCCAGCACTGGCTGAGGAGCAAAATACCTTGGGAGGCTCAAAAGTGCTTTGGAAGGGGATGTTCTTCCCCTAGAACCTGGCATAAGCTTCCATGTAGCCTGTCCTGCCTGGTCCTGCCTAGTATTGGAAGTTAAGCACGGTTGGGCCTGCTTGAAATCTGGATGGGTGACTTAAATGTTGTGAACCAAAGGGCTTTGGTATGGGCAATATAGAAGTGTAATTAATAAACAACAGCAGCAACAACAACACTTCTGTACAAGGAAGACCTCTGTCCCATGAATCTATCCAACACATTTAAAATGTGCCCAACACATATCACCCCATGTCAATGGCTACACTCCATGGCAGTGGATTTCCAAAATCCATCTAGTTAATTTCTTCCCTCAGAAGCTGGCACAGGCATGCCAGAAAAGGCGATCCTTGTTCCTTCTAGACATAAACAGAAAGGCAAACCTGGCGGGACTTAAGTTGCTTTTGCCACCTCCCAGCAGGGCTTCTGTTTCTTTAACAGCCGAGCGGCAGAGATGAATTCACATGGGCGCGCTGCTCCCTGGCCTGGCACTCGTCCACCGCAGCCAGCCCGGCGTTCCCAAGGCAGTTCAGGAGGGCGGATCAGCACAGCCGCATGGCCATGTCTCCGTCCCAGAGGTTCCACCCAAGAAGCAGGCGCTCGCTCTGCCCGGGCCATCATTGCAGGAAGGCTTAGATAATTGTGCTGTTAATTGGTGTGGCGTGGGACAGCCTGATAGCTGCAGGCAAGGTGGGGCGTTGTCCCAGGACTTGGTGCCATTCCTGCCATGGGCCATGAGACTGTGCCTAGCAGCCCTGCAATTACAGCGGCTGGCTGCCTCATGGCTTCCAGCATCCTGTAACCTGGGCGGGTGGATGAAGGAGTCGCCCATTCTCACCTTTCTTTCAGACAAGGGCATTTGCATCTGTGCTTGCCTGAACTAGGGAGAACCTTCATCTTGACTCTGTGCAATATGCCTCCCATATTGCAGGTGAGCAATGTGCTGCGTCCCAGGAGCATGGTACTGCTTATAAGCAAGGCATGCCCTCCTTCATGTGCCTTTTTCCCATGCACAGTCGCCACATGTTTCACCACTGCAGCGGGAAATTCAGTGACGGTCACTGTGGAAACAACCGAAGCAGAAGTGACAGTCAAGCACAGCCCCCTGTGTGTTCTAGGTGAGCCGTGCAGCTTCCCCAACCCAGAAATCGCCTCTTCCTGCCATGTTACCTTCACTGAGCGATATGAAGGGTGCTGCCCCTGAAGGAGCCACTCTGGCCAGCAGTTTCTGCTCTGGAGGACAGAAAACTGTGCCTTTCCTCTCCTTGAGCTTTCTTAATCCTTCTTCTCAACTGTTTCTTCTTTTTTTCCCTTCATGAAATGTTACTGAATCTATTGCAATGAATACATATATAATATATATCTCTATATTTTATAGCAAAATATACCCCTATTCTTAGGGATAGATAGGCATAGACTTCAACAAAGGCAGTCCAGGTATCCATGTATTTGTCCATACATAAATTAAACCTAAAGACATCCTGTTCAAAAATCCAAAGAGCCATCAAGTCCTCAACCCACTGCATTGTCAAAGGTAGTCGTTTGGCCTTCCAGTGTCGTAGTATTAATTTTTTAGGCAGCAAAGTGTCGTGGAGGATCCATCACTTTGTATGGTGATCTTGCAGTAAGTTCCAAGAGATGGGTGAAGAAAAACATGCCTGTGCATGAATATTAAAGACGGTTGTCCTCCATTGTCACCAGTTGCAATGACATTTGCTGACATTCATCTCTTGCTCGTTGTCTTTAAGTGGCTGGCCTTCCCATTCATGGTGCTCCCTGTGGAAATACACATCATGAGCTCCACGGGGGAAGAGGCTTGCCCTTTTCAGTTTATGAAACCATGAAAGACCCTTGTTCGTGCTGTGTGTGATGCAATTCTCAAATGATCTGCCAAAGAACAGTGGATTAGTGTGTTATTGCCATCATGTCCTGTTTTTTTAAGGCTTCCTGGAGACATCCGGCTGACCACCGTGTGAAACAGGATGTTGGCCTAGTTGGGCCCTTAGTCTGATTCAGCGGGGCTCTTCATAACCTCTTAACTCTGTGTGCCGAATGAGATGAGAGTTGCTATTAATAATCATAGTTCCCTCTGACGCTCCGTCTGGGTGGTCCTGAGCTGAGCAGTTCAAAAGTAAAATGGGGTTACCCAAAAATAAGGTAGCAATTTCTCCTTAATTGGAAGCCCAGGTAGAAGCATATTAGCCTGGATATTAAAAAGAAAAGGTTCTTGCTTTGTTGTTTCACGAACATGTCAGTGCTCAGCAGCTTACAGAATGTCGAAGGTTTCTGTTGGAGAAGAAAATGCAAAATGGAGAAAGGGTTGCCCTCTTGCACTCTAAGCGGTTATACTATTGTGAGAGGGATTAAAATTAAGGGATGTGTGTTGCAATTTGTTTTGTTTTGTTTTTAATACACAACAGTCTCCCCTCCCCTCCCCTCCCCTCGTTAAATGGGAAGGCTTAAGAAGTATGAAAAAGGCGGCAGGGGCTGGGAAATATTATTCCCTATTCCTGCACTACAGAACCTTCCTTGCAGGTTGCAGGCACCCAGTCCTGCATTTACATCTTTTAGCACTCCTGTGTACAATGGGGGGTGTTAAATGAGGGTAAAAATTCACCTCCTGGAACTCTCTCCCCTCTCTCTCACAGAGAGAGAGAGAGAGAGAGAGGGGCAGTTTCCACAACCAAGCAGCCCTCTGTGGTTTATTCAAGCCACCAATGGTCTTCTGCACAGGCAGGCAGCCACTCAGAATATTCCCTGCATCTGCAAGAGTTAAGTAACTCTTGCATAACCCATGGTTTGTTTCAGGATTGTGTGAGGGTTATTTAACCCTCACACAACCCACCCCTACTGGACTCTGTGAACATTCAAAAGCCACATGGTGGCACACACAAACCATGAAGTCTATGAAACTTGAGCAGCTGGTTCAAACCCAGACTAGGAGTGTTCCTGCAAACTTTACAGCATTTGGCTACACTCTGTTGCATTATCATGGAAAAACTGCCACAAAATGTTCTGGCACATGCCAGGCCTAAACAGGAGTGCTTCTCCTCAGGGCTCCAGCCAGACAGCCATACCATGGGCCATGATACTCCAGTCCATTGCCCCATCCCACAATTTCCCATC
Source organism: Varanus komodoensis (assembly GCF_004798865.1). NCBI lineage: Eukaryota > Metazoa > Chordata > Lepidosauria > Squamata > Varanidae > Varanus > Varanus komodoensis. Next base: position 1,570,500 of record NW_025336059.1, read on the forward strand.
CTTCCCCCATATTCCACAGGCATCCCATGTTCCAGGTCATGGAACATTCTCAGCCTTCACTGGGGTCTTCTTGTGAAGCCTCTCCACCCAACCCTGCCTCTTAAGAGGCTTTCCCCTAAAAATTATCTGAACGTCTGCAAGGCATGGTGTGCCCTGGGCCCTCCGTTCTTGTGTGCAAAGGGTGTTCTTTTAGCCACATGAGGAGCCGCATTCAGACGTGTTCAGCACCCTGCATATGCAGGATACATTCTTAAGTCCACCCTCTTCTTCGCATTTACCAAGGAATAAGCCCCATTAAAGAGAATAGAATGTACCTTTGAGTAAACGCACAGCGGATGGCACTGCACAAAAAGGAGCCCTGTGTAAATAGAAAGGGTTTGCACCGCTCTCTTCTTTAAACACAGGACCATTTCTTTTCCAAAGCTTGGCCCTCTGGCAAACAATAGAAGGAAGGAAGGGGAAATTGCTATTGTCCGTGGTCCAAGGTTTAAGCCTGGGGGTTTAGCATGTCTTAATACTTTGGCACTGAAAGGCTGTGCTCCCACCGCTATGGAAGAACGAGACCGAGCTCCTCCGGTAGCAGGAAGAAACAGCTAAAAGCATGCCATGGTTTCTCGGGGTCAGGCTTGCCCACTGCTCTCTTCCGCTGGTAGCTCTGACTCCGGCTGCGCTGTGCCGGGGCATCATTCGTCTGAGCAACCGCACCGAGGAGCTCAACGACTCCCAACCCATCCCCCCCCACAGCACATCTGCCAGAGGATGCATTTGCAAACAGCCCGCTTTCTGGCATCTGTCCGCCATCTCCCTCTGTGTGCGTCATCACAAGCCTTTCCCAAGAAGAGGGTTGTCCTCTCCTGGCTGCTTTAATCATTTTTGTCAGGTATTATTTCTGCATTTTTTGTCATTCCTCCTTTCCCCCAGCCCATTTATCTGCACAACAAATCTGTGATGTGTGTGTGTGTGAGTGTGTGTGTGTAAATTGTGAAAAATTCCAGGGATGCAGGGCTTCCCAAGAATTGATTTCCTTAGTGATGTAGTTTAGTTTTACCTAGCAAGTAGTTCAGTTTTGCTTCTTCTTCTTCTTCTTTTTTTAAAGACTGGGGCTTTCAAAAATGCACACATCGTCACACACACATCTCTACATAAATACTGATCTTAAAATGCGTATCTAAATATATAAATAAATGCAACGCGCACACCCAGCGCCAAAAAGGTAGTTTGTTCTAACATTTCAGAAGTCCGCTGTACATTCTGCAGAATTCTGCAATGTGACGGCTCGCTCCCTCTCCCCCTCCACCCCACAGAAAAATCTGAATGGATGTCTTGGAGAGGCTGAAATCAGGCTGAAGGTCGAATGCAGCTCTTGACTAGTGGATAGAATGTTGAGGAGGAGAGATGAGTCCAGACCACAATTTGCGAAATTCACAAATTTCACAGGGACCGCCTTTGGCCACCTGTAATCTCCTGGCTGACATCATGTTGCTGGGTTACTGTGAAGATAAAATGTTTTTCGATCACACGCAGAAGCCATCCTCAGCATTTTAGGGGAAAGGTGGGTTGAAACAGCGCGAGAAAGAAAACTTCACGAATAAGGATATTGTTTCACCAAAAATTGAGGCCGGCCCTGATGTTAGGATCTACTGCAGGGGAGGGGGCATGTTGCCTTAAGGTAAATTAACCATTAGCTACGCTGCCAGAAACCGACCTTCGAAAGGGTCTGGTGTGTGATTGGTGCTGGAGTCTTCATAAACCCAGTGCGAATCCATGGGCAAACAGTAGCCTGCAAATTAATGAGGTGCCTCGCTCGTTTGCTGCCTGCCACTCTCCTCAGGATGATTAACTGAAGTGCTAAGCAATTAACTTTTTCACACTCGCAGCCTCTAAACTCCCCAGCATAACTCAGAAGGGTGACGGATCCGCTGTTTATTTGTATAGGTTAGTGAAATGGGGTAAAATAGCACTGCTCAGGATTTATGGCTGAGGCCCAGGAAGAGGGGCGCTGGGGGTCGTTTGGATGCATTTAGCCAAATCACCACTGGCAAGGGTGGATAAGGGCCCTTCCATCCATCACACAGTAGCCAGCCGGACGTTAGAGCATCCATGGGGCACGCAACCCTTCCGATTCACTCAGAGGAACGTACCTACTGTGCATGAAACACTCGCTTGCAAAAATGAGTTTCTCCCATTACGTTATCTTTAAAAAATTTATTTGATGCACCGTGTTGACAATGTGATCTAAGAAGCAGCCCTCTGTCCTTCAGCTGGAGCAATGATTTGCATCCTGTCATTTGCAAATAACTGATCTTCCTTTCCTTAATGGTGAGGCCCAAATAAATTGTTTGTGTGTGGAGGGAGGGTGGGGCATGCCAGCTAGCCAGAAAATGGCTCGGTTGCCAAGTTGTGAGAATTTCAACCAAACCAGATGCAATATGCTTTGCCTTTAAATTCCAACAGAAAATGTTGTGGGATTCCATTTCCCATCATTTCTGACTACTGGCCATGCTGGCTGCAGCTGATGGCAGGTGAAGTCCACAACTTCTGGAAGACGCACCCAAAGAATAGAGTCCTGGTGTCTGACTAAGCAGCTCTCATGGACAAGGACTTCTAAACTTTGTCCACAGAGGATTCTGGCCCTTCCTCCTCAGAACAAGAGGCTCCAAAATTTATTGGAGTGGACTTGACCATGCAAAAGCATCATTAGGAACTAGGAATTAGTTCTCCAGAAAGACTTCAGGGATCCATAAGAGATTGCATTACCAGTGCCAGGCTCTGAAGGCTCTGGCCACGGCAATATTTGTGCGCCATTGCAATTCCCTCATCGTCACAGCCTGAGCTTGCAAAAACAGATCAGTCCTCTTTAAGAGTCCATGCTGCTGTCAGGAGGGAGGTGAGACCAACTAGCCTAAAGTCAGCTAGAACTTTAAGCCTAAATTTTGCTCTGCTCCTTGTTGGAACATTATATGGACACGGTTTCCTGGCTTCCAGCCCTAGCACCACTGGGAGCTTTCCACAGTGCTGATATGTTCCTATTCCTGCAACTTGACCTTACTAACCATTCCTGAAACCTCATCACGCTGGAAAAACCAGGCCATATTTGAACACTGCAACCCAGGCCTCATGAGCTCCAAAGTAGCACTAAGTGTTCATCACAGCAGAGGCAGAACAGAACAAATTCATGATTTTCAAGTGCCATAGTAGCTGAACCTGTCGCTAGAACTGTGGTTCCTTGGAAGGAAGTCCATGTCCTCTGCTGAATGCCTTTTCTTAAATTATTACTCTTTCATAGGTCCCAGGGCTGTCTCATGGCCATTAAAAAGAAGCCTCAGCATTGTTTGACTCAAACACAGCCAGGGTCCTTTCCTTAAAAGCTACCTCTGCAAGATCAACTTTCAGGGGGCCTCCTTGGCCCCAGGACCAACCAAGGGCCACTCCCTGCCCCATGCAAATTGTTCCATGATTTGGCAAGAACACGAGGAGCATGTGCCTTCTGGGAGTGTGATTCTGCACACAAACAAGGCGCATGTTCCCTCACACCTTGATTTCTTGCAACATTGCCTCTCTTTTTGCTGCAGTGCGTTGGGTCAGGGAGATTGCAGAAGTGGCTGCATGTTCCCCCCACCCCTTGCAATAAATGAACCACTACAAGCCTTTCCAGTTTATCCATATGAAGCTGAGCCATTTGACGCATTGGCCACAATCCAGCATGTTGTCATGTTGGTACCTATGCGCCACTGAAATTAATGGGATGGAAAGACATGCAACAGTGCACTGAATTCAGCCCCCTTAGAATGATTTATAACCCTCCCCCCCCATCTATACAGCTAGAGCTTGGCAAAGAGAGTCCATAATCTTGACAGCTACACCGTTTTTCTTCCAGTTTTTAATTTAAACATACGTTTGTTTAACTTTTCTTCTCCTGCACCACCTGCCCCAGCCCACCACACCCCTTCATTATTTTTCCTCCATCCCTCCCCCATTTCAAAGCACTTAAAGGACCCCATGGCTTTTTTCCATTTGCAGGCTTACTTTAATCTCAGTTACAGGGGGTTTAGTCTTCTTACCCCCCGCCATTTCCCCAAGCAGTAAGACAAAGAGGCGTTTACACTAATAGCATCTCTGGCCGCTGAAGGCCAACAAAAACAGCTCAATGGAAGGTGCACAGAAATGAATGTTCTGACATACACACACACACACACACACACACACACACACACACACACACAGTGTGTCCTGCCCGCCCGCCCCCCGCGCCACCACTGCACACACATTTATAAAACCCAGTAGTGACCTGGGCACCCTGCATGGTGGCTTTTAGTCCAAAATGTTGGCATGCACGTCAGAAACTTCCACAGAACTGACCTCCCCTCACATTTGGGGAGGGGGAGGTGAACACAATATTCCATTTTTCAGTGGAAACAAGCCCCACTGAATGGGACTGCAATGGAGCCCTGCTTCTTAAGACAGTGAAAAAGAGGCCTTGACAAAAAAGCAGGAGCCCCCAACCTGCCACTCCATGGGGCCACACAAAACGGAAGACGATTGTGTTTCTCCTCCGGCTGCATAAATAGAAGTGGAGTGCGCAGGGAGCAGAGATTTGGGGCTTGAGGGGGGGGCGGGAGGGTTCCCTCCTCAAAAAGCAGGAGATTATGTTCAATTAAGAAGCACTAATGGGAGCTGGAACTTGGGCCAAGCCAGGGTGGGGAGCAAAATGAGACCAGGGTCACGACAGAACAATGTCATGTTGACTTCACTTGAAGGAGCGATTCATGAAGTGGGAAGCGGAGGAGGGCTGGCTGAGATACCCCTCGCCATCAAAGAGTCTTCCGAGCTCTTATTCTGCCTTTATCCTGCCAGCCACCCCCCTGCCTTCCTTTTGAGGCACCCATTTCCATGAGAAGCATCCCTGGAGGAGGCTAGTGGGGGACGTGGTGGCCATTTTGCCTCCCGCTCATCAGCAAAGGAAAAAAGCCACATTCTTTTGTGGGGGCGGGGAGGGTGAGGCAAACAGGGGATCGAGGGGAGAGAGAAAAGGCTCGGGGGAGCAAGATTTGGTTAACCCATCTCATTAGCGGTCACATGACATCATTAACTCACATTAGTGACACTCTGGCTACAGTAATTGGGAAGTCTTTGGAATGGCCTGGACGACCTTTAATTATCATGGCGGGCTTTTCCACCCTCTTTAATTTGATTCCTTTCTCTCCCCCTCCTTTTTTTTTTTTTTTTTTTTTTTGCCAATTCAGCACCAGACCTTGTTAAGATGCCAATGTGACCGAGAACACCAAGCCCCTGTTCTGCAGCACAGGGATAAAAGGAAAGGTGTGTTAGCAATCGCCAGCGTGTACTATTTCCATGGGTTCCACTGTAACCCATCGCCCGACCTTTCTCCTCAAGCAGCTGTCTAAGGAATTACTTCAGGCTGCCCCACTGCTGCGCTGATTAGTAGCGCCATCCATGAATACTCATTGAACTCTATGGGAAGAAGCACAGCAGCCAATCTCCCGCTTTGGATGAAAGCAATGAATGACAGTTGATGGCAAACAGCCAGGGATAAGAAATCTCTCTCCCCCCATTTTTTTTTGCAAAAGAATTACTCTTCGGCTCTCACCAAAGATGCCGTGTTAGGGAAAGACTCAGAGAGCATGACGTGGAAAGATGCTTCTGAGAAGGCAACTCTGGACAAGCAGTGGCTGATTAGCTGGGTTGCATGTGGAATTAACAGCCTCCTGTCTAAAACGAGCGTCATGTTAAATTCACACGCCGCCACAACTGTGGGCTACATTTATACTGCGAGCACAAAAATGCGGTTTAACTGTCAGGCTCAGTATCTCCATGCCACAGTTCCTGACGGAGATCTGCAATCTAATCTTCTGACCATTTTGCATTTCTTTTTATTTCATTTTAAAGATCTGCGGCACGGAGAGAACAGGCCAACGTAAGAAGAGGCGTGACGGGTCAGAGCAAGGGCATCCACTGTGTGTGCACTGGCCAGCCAGAGAGCCCAGTGGGAAAGCTGCAGGCGCGCAGGCGCAGGAGCGGCTCCCACTCGAGCCCTCCGGTGTGCCGTCTCAGGCACCAGAGGCAATGCATGGCCATCCCGCTCGGTGGCCATGGGTGGCCTTCTCCATAAACTGGTCTGCTCCTCTTTCAGGACTGTCCATATCGGCAGCCTCCACTGGCTGTCTAAACTTCCCAGCAATCAAGTGCCTGGGATGACCCCTTGGAGTTCTAATATGATGAAGGGGCAGGGGAAACGCCTCCTTATCTGCTTTCTCTACACCATACGTAATTTTATACACCCCAATTATGTCCTATTTTTCCTAAGAAAAATAAAGGAAGGGAGACTTATCCTTGCCTTGCTTCCCCCATGTACCGTGTTTTGGACCCTGTCCTTGCCAGAACTGCCTTCTATCATCCAAGCTGGCTGCCCTATCTAGCATGTCAGTGGCCGAGTTCAGCCGCGGAGGCCTTTTGCTCCTGCTCGCAAAGAGGAGGGCTGAGGCACTGCCAAGATTCCCCATATTCTGGCAAGATCCTCTCTCCTCCCGGCCCCACTCGCAGTTTCCAAGCCGCAGCCGGTGGGGAAAGCACCACACTCTCGGGAGCGGGTTTCCCTCCTCCTTCATTCCCAACATCAGATGGTTCTTTGGCAGAAAGCGCTTTATTTCCAACATGCAACCAGCAAGCCATTAGTCATCAAAGGAAGAGTCTCTGAGCATGCGCAGGGCAGAGAGTCGAAGCCAAACTAGAAACGCTTTCTGAGAGCCCTCCTTCTCAGTAACCCTGGGCTTCACCCCGCTGCCTGTGCCCCAGTGGAAAGGGGCTAGCTTCCTAAATCAACACAGGCCCTGTAGTTGGCTGGCCCTCTCTCCTGGCAGTGCATCATGGGCTCAGGGGTCAGACTAGGCTCCTCTCCCATGTCCCCTCCCAGCACTTCCAGAGCCTGTTGGCTCCCAGGGTCTGCCTGCACACCTGGAGCCGGTGGCCTTGAGATAAGCACTCCCTCCTCCGGCACCTCCCTGTCCGCAGACCTGATTTCCCAGGGCTCAGCGTCCTCACCCAAAGAGTCGGTGCCACCCTGGCCCTGGCAAGCGCGCCAAGGAAAACGGCCTCTTGCGTCCCCAACACGTACTGCCCGCGAAGGTCGAGGACGGCTCTCCGCAGCAGGAATCCCGGCCCTGACCTTGGCACGCATTCCTGAACTCCGCTTTGGGAGTCTGGGCTGTCCTGCAGCCCTGCAGGCAGCTCGACTGAGCTGAATTGCTAGCCTTCCCATGGGAGAAAAGTACAGGTGCGTCCTTCCTTCGTGCTTGCTGGCATGTCACCATTTAAAATTGGGAGAACACCACCCAATTTAAATTTCCCCACCTCCCCCAGCCATACTGCTATGATCAATAATGCAGCTCCCACCCCTCCCATGTCTGGTTTAAAGTTTAAAAGAAATAGATGGTGATTTGCCCTTCAGCAGCCCTGCTCTTTCTCTACAATGCAGAAATCAAAACAAATAATAAAAACATAATAGCCCCTGCCTTGCAAGGTTGTTGTAACTATCAGTAAACGATCATAGAATCAAAGAATCATAGAATAGTAGAGTTGGAAGGGGCCATGAAAGGGGGTGTGTGAACCACCCAGAGAGCTTTGGCTAACAGCACAGAAAAGTAACAAAGAGATAAGCTAGCAGACACAGGCAACTGTTCCGTCACCCTGAGATGCCATTCCATAGACTCATAGAAGAGTCGAGTTGGAAGGGGCCGTGAAGGCCATCTGGTCCACCCCCTGCTGTTGCAGGACACCAAGTCGCACCACCCCACTCAGAGAGCTGCCCAGTTTCTCCTTGAATGCCCCCAGTGTGGGAGAGCCCCCCACCCCTCCAGGCAGCCGGTCCCACTGTCGCATTGCCCTGACAGTGAAGAAGCTTTTCCTGATGTCCGGCCTGAATCTGGGCTGTTGCAACTTGACTTGATTATTCCGTGTCTTAAACTCTGGCATCAGCAAGAAGAGATCCTGACCTTCTTCCTTGTGGCAGCCTCTGAGGGACTCATACGGGGATCTCATGTCCCCCCTCAGTCTTCTCTTCTCGAGGCTGAACATGCCCAGTTCCCTCAGTCTCTCCTCACAGGGTAGCATTTCCAAACCTCAGATCATTTTGGTTGCCCTCCTCTGGACCCTCTCTAATTTTTCTGCATCTTCCTAATTCTTCTGCGTGGTGTATACACCGCGTTGTTTGAACAGGCAAAGGTGCTACACGAATGCTTGTTCCTGCTCCATCTTTTTCAACATACAGGGCAATTTCTGCTTAGCCGTGATATCTCCACACACAGAGAAGGGGAAAATCCCTAAGACGCCAGGGCCCAACAGCCCCACGCAGACCAAGTCCGCAGAATGCTGACTGACTGTTGTGTGGAGGAAATGGAGACTGGGAGGGAGAGGGAATGGAATGGAGCATTGTGGAGAAAGGCAAGGCCGGCCGGCTGGCTGGAATCCTGAACAGGAACGTTCCATGCTGCAACACTTTGTTGCAGGTCCCTCTTGCTAATAGTACTTTCCTTGCCTTTTCCAGGCTGGAAAGACCCTTTGCCGGCTTTTCCAGGGTTAAATCTCTCTCAGTCTCTCTTTCGCGCTCTTCTTTAAAGTGCTACTTTAATTCAAGCCAGATTGAATTTCGGAAGGCATCAGCTGCTGCCTCCCCAGGAAATCTTCATCCTTGCTCTTGCGGGGGAGTTGGGGTTGAGACGGTCTGCTAGGGGGCTACTGGATGTGTGTGGTGGTGATTGCAACCTGACGCTCCCCTCCCCTCCTCCCCCTGGATTGCACTTTGAAGCCCGAGAATGTAGGTGGGCCAGGGTGGGGGAGATCAGAGCCGTCTCAGGCCTGCCTGCCACGAGGCAGAATAACAGTTTCCATCCTCGCTCGCCCCCGTTCCACTCAGAATGCAATTCTGCTTGGTAGGCCTTGGCGAAAAGCAGCAAGGTGGGGGTGGGAAAGAAGAGGAGGGAGCATTGCGAGAGGACTAATTGAATTCTGCAGATGTGGAACAGATTCTCGCTCAGGTAGGGGGTACAGCCACAGAGAAGAATGTTTCAGCCTGCAGAGAAAATAATCAGTTGCACAGGAAACAGAAAATGAGGCTCTGCCTGCATATCCCACTCCTCCAGGATATGCCCCACAGCCAGCGAAAGGCTTTGCGGGGCAGTATCAGAGGTAGGCATGCTGGGGCACTTGTCAAGGGACCCACGGCCACAACCCCTACTCTGGAGTGGCTCCTCCTCTTCCTCGTTGCAACCTGCTTGCTCTGGCTCGGGCCACGATGGTGCTGAGAAGCAGCAGCAGTAGAAGCAGCTCTCTGTGCTCAACAGTGGCTGCCCAGCAAGCAAGAACAGCCAAGATGCAGCAGAGAAGGGGGTGCAAGAGCAGTGGTGCCCATGGGGGTGGGAAGGCAGACTCACTGAAGGTGGGGGCCAAGGGAGGAGTCTTGTCTCAGGCCCTGCAGAAACCTGGAGCTGGCAGTTTCTAGGCACGGCCGCCATGACCTCCCTAAGGAGGTCGTGGGCACCAGAGGAATTGAAGAGGCAGCCGGACAGCCATCTGAGAGGGAAGGGTTAATATGCAGTCCTGCACTGAGTGGGCCGGGGGGGGGTGGCCCTCCGGCCCCTTCCAACTCTACTATTCTATGAATATCAACGTGGAGTTCCGGTTTCTGTGGAGATGTACAGTTCCTGGGAGCCCGGGGTTCAAAGCCCACCACTGCCAAGGGCTTTGCAGTGCTGTGTGGCTCAGTTGCAGAGCAAGCGCCTTGCATGGCGTGGATTTGTGGTTTACTTGCTGGATCCTGACCCTGCCTTTGGTGCTCCGGCGGTCTCCCAAAACAGCTCCCATCACTCAAAGAGAAAAGGAAAGACGTTGGCCTTTTCTTCCAGCTTCCAAATTAAAAAGATAAAATGCAGAAGGGAAGGGGGAGGACGGAGGGAAAAGGAGCAGGGGTGGGGGAGGTCGGTTTTTCGAGGCCCAGCCAAGAAAGGGAGCAGCAGGTGGGCTTGGCAGCACTTTGGGCAGGCTGGTCTTCCCTTGCTGCTGCTCTCGCCTGAATGGAGCTTTATTCCGTTGGCCAAGGATGGGGCCAAGATGTCCCTTCCCTGCACTTCTGCAGTCCCACAGCAACTGCTTGTTGGAGGTGAGCCAAGTGTTCTTCCTGGCAGGGAGAGAGAAGAAGGCCAGTGCTTCTTCCCCGGCCAACGGATGGAGTCAAGTTGATCTCCCGCCTGGCCTGATGTTTTTCCCGGGATGCAGCTTCTTGGTGGCCCTCAGTGTTTGTCCTGCTGAGGGTTCCTTGCTAAATGCTTAGTTTAAGTGCTCTCAAGAGCAGAGCCAAAACAGAAAGCTTTGTCTGAGAGGGTCGCCGTGAAATGCGTGTGAAGCTGGGCTTCTGCCGAAGGCCCACTTCCCGTCAGGGCCCAGCTGACAAGGGCCCTTTGCTTGGAGCTGCTCCGTCTGTTCCCCGTTGCAACCTGTTTGCTTGCCTGCCTCTTGCTCAGACAATGTTGCTGGGGGGGGGGGAGCTGCCAAGGTTTTTTTGCTCCCCAGCACTGGGCGAGTGAGACCAGTCTAGGGTTAGGCAACATCACAAATCCCAGAGGGAACGTGGCTTCTAACAGCACCAGCATTCCCACCCAAAGCTGCCTCTTGCGAAGGAGCTGGGTGGAAAACACCGCGTGTGGGACTCTGCTCCTGGCCCCCTGGCCCCACCAAAATGAATTTTGCAGGTCACCGGGCATAAACCAGCTCTCTGTCCTCGAGTGACATCTAGCGGCCAAGCGTCAAGCGCAATGAGCAAAACGATGGAGTGGGTTGCACCCAGGTTCTCGCCTTTGGGGAATCCCAAACGGCCATGCCCAATCCGGGACAGGTTTCTTCCTCATCCCCCACGGCTCAGCCCATCCCATTCAACGGGGCCCAGCGCACCCTTCCACCACGGTGAGGAGGGAGCTGGGACAGCTGCTTCCATCAGTGCGCTTGCATGCGCCTAACCCTGGATCCCACCCATAGCTTAATGACCTCTTAACGACGAACAGATGGACTGCAGCACGGTGCCAGGGCTCGTGGGGACAGGCTCTAGCATTTCTCTGTTCGCGGGGATGCTGACGTCAGCCCCCGCCCCCATTCCTTCTGAACGTAGCTCTAATCTTCATCGGAGCTGTGGCAGGGGCAATAACATATAGACGTAGTTCCCTATTCTAATGCAAAATATTTTGGAGGGTCTTAGTCCTGAGCGGGGGAGGGGGGGTTCCTTAAACACACACTTGGCCCCATCTGGGAGACTTTAGAGCATACGTCAATTAACATGTGCTAATTGGTGCATGTATTTGTCCTGCAAGCCCCAGATGTTTTCCTAGCGCCACCCCTGCCGGGAAGGTAAAAACAAGGAGTTTGCATCAGATCAGTGAACAGAAAGGGAATTGGTGTCGGGGTGCAAGACTGCTCAAGCATTTGCCTGGCTGGGCACCGAGCGGGCCGAAACTGACTTAGCTTCTGTAAGGTTGCCGCAACCTATTCTGTGTCAAGAGCGATCAGACACAGAATAGGTTCTGTACCTGCGTTCCATTCACTTCTGCTGAGGAGGAAACGGGTACCAAAAAACATTCAGGGCTCACAAAGATTCTGGACAAACAAACAACCCGGCATTTGCAGGTACTAAAGTTTGTAAGGGTACCCTATTTGTAAAAAGAGGATGAATGGGCAAGAAAGAGCAGGGCATTTGATCTCTGGGGAGGGGGGACGTCAAGCAGGAAGATTCAGGGGTGGGAGGGGCAGGAGGAGGTGAGAGCCACGTGGACAAAAAAGCTAGTCCAGGGGGATTGGATGCCAGAGTGACCTTCCAGGCCCCTGCGCCTTTAGTTCAGCAAGTACCCCTGGACAATGCAGTGAAGGGCAGGGCAGTGAAGCCGATGTCCTCCCTGAGATCTTGGACCCCAGATGAAAGACTTGGGGGTCCAGCCGTAGGCGATCTCCTAACACCCCCTCCAGTAGGAACGAGGGATGAGATAGGGAAAGTGCGGAGAAAGCACAGCCTGACCTTTTTAGTATTGTAGGGTTGGAAAGAGCTGTTCAGGCCTCTCGGAAGCTTGTTCTGTTGTCTGGCCACTCTTGCCACTAGGAAACTTCTCCCAAAGCTCAACCAAAACCCACCTTCTTGTAACCAGAGCCCACTATTTTGTGTCCTACAATCTCGGGTGAATATGATAATCGGAATAAAATAATCTCAGTGAATAAAGTAAACAAATGGGGCAAATACTGTTTGTGTTTGACAGCACATAACTTGAGCCTAGTCGTGGGAAGCTCGGGAGATGCCGAAGCAAATCAATGCTGCTTTTCTGCAGCATACGCAGCAGATGGCAGCCTTCAGCCAAAAGTTTGTCACCCTTTTTTATTCCCCAGTATGGATAAGAAAGAGGCGAACTTTGGATGCTATTTTGCTTTTTATACATGAACTAAATCACACCTTGCTGACCAAATAGATTATCTTGAAGACAGATTCAGCTACCATATGGATCCTGCTTCCAGATAAACACTTGAGACTGGAACATCATAAAATGCTGTTATTAAACCCTATTTAATGGAAGTGTGGGTGGAGGCAATCGCTTTTTAAGTGCACGCTTGATTGAAAATGGCAAGGATGCTGGTTTCCACTAAACCTTAGGAGGAAGTTCAAGACTGCCTGCAAGAGATGTAATTTATTTGTTTGTCGTATTTATATCCCATTGTTTCCTTCAAGGAGCCCAAGGCCGCATAGATGCTGGTCCTCCTTTCCATTTTATCCTCTCAACGACCCTGTGAGGTAGGCTAGACCAAGAGTCTGTGAGTGGCCCGAAGTCACTAGAAGGGGGCACTAGAACCTGCATCTTGCAAGCCCTCGCCCTGCAGTAATGCGATTTTGGTAGATTTTCATTTGTTAGAAGCATTTAAACAGATGCTTGACAGTCAAAATACAAGGCCCTGTGCTACGTAGCTCCTACCCTAGACAACCTCTAGAACACCTTCTCTCCGCGGTTCCTCCTGGTGAGGTTTGCCAGCTTTTGAACCTGGCCGCGCTCCTGGGCCTTGAGCTGCAGCACTGAGGTCACCGCATTGTGACCAGAGCCCATGCTGTGAGACGTTTCACCTGTTGATCTCTTGCGTCAAACTGCTGTCAGAACTATCTGGTTTTTCTAGCCAACTGCAAATCCTGCCATCAGCAGAGCGGAATGCCCCTTCCATCAGGGGCAGCCATGTTTCCTGCCTCCATCAGAACAATGCAGAGGTGCAGAGAACTCCTGAACATGCACAGAATTACCTTTAAAGGAATATTCCCTTCAGCAAGCTGAGTTAGTTGCTATCAGGAACCCTATGGGTCTGTGTGTGCTTTGCCCCTTCCCTTCTACATGTCCAGAATTACTTCTGCAGCTGGATCTTGTCCATGACACTGGCTGGGGAGTGTGGGGAGACTGCCCGGCAATCTGCAGCTGCCTCGCTTTGCCTAAAGGTAGAGCCAGGCTAGCCTTCTTTCTCTGAAATAGCAAATCAGCCAACAGACAAAGCACAGGAGGGAAGAAAAATGGCCCTCAAGGGCCTGTGCTGAATCCATGTCATCACTTCCGAGGTTTAGCCCTCAAAGTTTTGTTTTCTTTTCAAGGTTTGGTTTCTAAGAGGCTGATCTCTCTCTCTCTC
>NW_025336059.1:1584300-1728818 GCF_004798865.1 Varanus komodoensis
CACACACACACACACACACACACACACACACACCCCTAACCCAGGCAGCTGAAAGGTGAAAACGAAGGCCATCTGTGCCCGGACAGTGTGTTGAAATCCTGTGTAACTATAGCACTATTAATAGCCTCTCCCGCCCTTGTCGTTTGAGGCTTGCAGCCTACAAGCCTTGTCTGCCAGGCAGTGCAGACGCAGCTCTTTTAGCCAAAAAGTTTACCGTCACTGGGGAGGGGTCAGGAGAGCAGCAGGCCGCTGGCCAAGAGGCCCTGGGGCACGACTGCAACTTCCTGGGTCGCTGACAGCAAGCAAAAGCAGAATGCATGCAGCACAGTCCCTTGTTCTTGTTTACCTCTGCGATTCCTGGGTTGAACAAGCCAGGATTTGCTGTTACAAGCAAACCAGGCCGTTTGGACACGTTTGCTTTGTGGATAGCTGGATATAGGACGGGTGAGTAGGAAGCGGAAGGCTAGCATGTGGTTGCCTGGTGTGATGTTTATGTGCAAAATCAAGAGGCATGTACTTTGCATTCAAGGTATTAAGCTGCAAGCGGAGGAAGAAAAAGCATGTTTGTTTGCTTGTTTGTTTATTCATTCATTATATCCTTCCTTTCGGCCACAGCCTCCTGCATAGGGCAGCTAACAGCAAAATACAGGTTATAAACAACATTAAGCCTAACATAAAAACAAATACGTTAAAAAAGACAGCTAAAAATACAAGAAAAAGAAAAGGCACTCAACCAAATCCCCTGCATAACAAAATAGTTTACATGCCAAAGGCCTGCCTGGGAAATCAAACATCATTGTCTGCCAGTAGAAAGATTACAGGGGGCAGGCAGTTAACTCAGCCTCCCTTTGCCGGAAATGGCAGAGCGAGGTTTTCTAAAAGCATCCCAAATCTCCGCCCAGCACTGAAATAGGGACAGTGGTTTACCAGGTACCAGAAAAGAGAGGCTGTCTCTGGTAAACAGCGGGGCTGCATTGGTCTGTCTTGCCTTCTATTTCTGGAGAGGTCCTTGGTGTCGATAGAATTTCATGTGACAGGTTGGAGAGGGAGGGGGCTATTTCTGGCCGGTGAAAGAAGCTGCGGCAAAGTTGCGCTGCCCTTCCTCCCCGTGCCAGGGGTACCAGGCACAGCACCATGCCCCACTGGGAGAACACAGCCGCGCTGCCCCCAGCATGGCTGCCTAGGCGGACGGCAAGGTAGGCTCTGCAGCATTGCTCCCCCTTCCCGCGTTTGCTTCTGCTCCCCTCTGGTGCCTGCCTTTCCACTCTGGAATGGGACGGGGCTCTCGTCCTCCAGCAGGTCATCCAGCTCCCTGGGTAGCCCAAGTGGTCCGCGTCTCCTCCGGATGCCTCCGCTGAGGACAGAAGCCAGCCACCCATCTGCAGCAGGACGAGGCTAAGGGAGAGGGTTCTGTGAGAACAGCCAGCCTTGCTCCCACACCGCGCGGCCCAGAGAACGGCATAAGCAGGCGGACGAGGCCGTGAAGGTCACACTTGGCCACCCCCGTGGTGGGGGGTGGTATCTGGCCTCTGCCGTGCCAAGGCTTTCCGACAAAAGGGCCCTGGTGGCCGCCGCGTCCCTTTCTCAGATTTTGCGCGCAGAGGCAGATTTCTGCCACCCGAGAGCGTAGATTCGGATCCGTCTTTGTCACCAGAGGGCCGAGGTGACTCGTTGACGCAGGCTTTCGCCAGCTTTCGCCGGGACACTGACAGGGCTGCTCTTGGACTGCGATAGTTTGGCCAAGGTGCTTTGAGCGCTGGTAACCCTCTTGCAACGCATGTTGTATGGGGCTGCCCTGAAGGTCCTGCAGATGCTGCGAATGCCACAGCCCCGGCAGCAAGACGCCCCCCAGCCAAAGGAAGCGCGCCCGCTGCTCCCGGGCCGGATTTAAGGTTTTGCTGCTTGTGAGGAATGGCGTAGCAACCTGGCACCTGCCTGTCTGCAAGATGTACCTCTGCAGATCCATGCAGATTATCCAGCGGTGGTGCCACATATTCCTGATGGCCTCTCCACCGTTGCTCCCGGAAGGGCATTTGGCAGGAGTTGTGGTATCTCTCTCTTCCCTCTGAACACCTATGTACTCCGAGGTGCATGGCAGGGGCACTCATCCAGCATCCACTCCACCTGGGCAGGCTCCTCCTCTTCCTCTTTGCACCCTTCTTGTTCACCTGCTTTTCGCCCTGGCCCAGGGAAACGGCGGAGGGAGGTGAGGAGGAAGCACAGCAGGTGCCCCGACTCCCCTGCTCGCCGGCTTCCTGCCTGCCAAGCAAGTCGACGGGGCCTGTGCCGCACGTAAGCATGGCTGGGCACCAGCGGGACAGCATTTCAACCTCCTTGTTCTCCCCTCTGCCCCAGACAAAGGTTGTGGTGCAGCGGTCACTGCAGACTCTCCCACAAGCATGATGAAAAAGAGGAAGAAGAGGAGCAGGAGGGGGAGGAGAGGAGCTGGTTCCTCTGGGGGTGTGAAGGCAGCAGGGAGCCCACCGAGGGGGTTTTGCTCAAGGTCCTCACAGATCGGCACTGTGGCATGTTGGGGATAATCGCAAGCCATTTCACAGATATGTGGATCCAATGTAATACTGGCATTGTTTTAAAAATCTGTTTTATGCATGTGTGCTTTAAGCATACGGTTTAAATTCTGTAGCTGTCAGCTGTTCAGGACTGTGCCACCAGTTCCCCATCAGAACAGGCAAGCCACCCTGCTCTGGGGCAAGGTGCACAGCTCGGCAGGGCCCTCCCATGCGTGCCTCCGTAGGACAGAATGATAGCCATATCCCTTTCTAGGGGAAAACAAAGGCATTCGCTTGGAGGATAATCCTGGGGGTGGGGGGGGGGAGGGATGAACTGGCGCCCTTCCTCTGGTTTCCTTGGTCACTGGGTGTGTGGCACCCCTTTCACTGTGCTGATCCAGCCCCAGGGTCTGTTTCCTAGTCACACTAGCATGTGACAGAATATGGAACAGGAAATGCCGGGAAGCACTGTTTCAGTCAGAAGCCTACCGACAAATCACCGTTCAGTCACAGGATTTCATTTTTAGAGTGCCGTCCATGCCTATGGCAACGTGGCCAAGTCCCAGCTGCCAAGGGGGTTACAACGAAAAACAGGCTCTGGGGAAGCTGTAAAGAAGTGCCTTGGTTGCAGGAAATAAGAATTAAGACGCACAGACAAGAACTTCTGTTGGCCCGAGGGTCATATTCCGTTTTGGGAAAGCTCCCGGGGTCGCATTCCAGGGGCTGGCACGGCCAGTGCCAATTGGGTAGGGCCAAAATACCAGCAATACCAGCATGGCATAGCTTAAAGCTCCCCCTCTCCTCTCCCTAGGAGAGGCTTTCTAACTTTTCAGAACGGGAGAAAGTGCAGAAGCCCGGAAACCACAAAAGGTCAGGGGGCTGTGAGGAACTTGCCAAGTGTCCCTGGTGGGGGAAAGGCCCCAGAGAAAGGGAAGGCCATATAGATGGAGGGGGTGAATTATGGGATGTCACAACGGATGTGGGGCAGAGGAGTAGCACCTGGCATCAACCATCGCAAAGTTCTCTGTGCACCCTGCTGTGGAAGGACCAAGAATGAATAATTGGTTGGCATGGAATTACTGCAGCCTTGTAGCTGAGAAGGCTGCGTGGCAACTCCAGAAGTTTAAATCTTATTTCTGCCAGGAATTCTGTAGGCAGGCAGCCTTTGCCCAAGCCACGAGCTCAGCTGTCGCTCCTCCACAGTGCTCTTTGGCTGCTGCTTTGTGTGCAAGGCAAAACGGGCCCGTTTTTCCTAGTTTCACTCACCGTAACATGCCCTTTTTCTTTCTCTCCGTCCGTTTCTTGTGACTCCACCACTGTGCCCCTTCCCAGATGGAAAATTTTGAGTACAGCATCCAGCTGAACAACCGGGACTGGGCTGAATTCTACTTGGCCTCTGAAGAATGCAGTCTGAGCCAGCCGGCCTTGGCCACAGCTGACGAGCAGCTCCTGAGCGACCTTGAGGACGGGGAAGCCGAGGAGAACAGGCCGATCCAAACAAGGGCAGGCCCCATCCTGGCCCACGGCACGAGCGGCTGCCTCTCACATGGACACCCTCACATGGACACCCTCTTGCCCAGCAGCAGGGACAAATCCAGTGCAGGATCAGTCAGCGGACCTCCGGGTGGCGACAAGCACGGTGGGACAGCTTTCTCTCAGTCTTCTCGCGGCCAGGAAGGTCAGCTGTCCCACGGCACTCTGAGGCCACTGGGAAGCCGGTGTGGGCTGCCAGAACCTGCCACGGGCTCTGAGGCGGCATTTGCTGCCAAGGAAGGAGAACTGGAGAGAGCAGAGAAGCTCACAAGTCCTCGCTGTCTCCTAGCAGTGGTGACAGCTCCTGCCGCCCAGGAGAAGGACTCCTCAGTTCACCGCCCGGGGCAGGGGGCAGGAGAAAGCCCTGCTGGTGCGGTGCCCACGAGCCTGGATGCCGCGGTGAGGATGGACAACCCAGTGGGAGAAAAAGGAAGGGCCCCTCCCTGCCTGGGGTCCCAGCACCCCAAGGAAGACGTCTCCCAGGCTGCCTCCGCAGACTTCCGACTTCCAGCTTCCGCAGGCGGCACTGCAGGTTCCGATAAGCCAGGCGTGTCAAGCGATCCAGCTGCACATCCAGCTCCTGCACGTTTCGCTTCCCCGGTTTCCATAGAGCCTGGAGAAGCAGGGCGCTTGGAGAAGGGCACCCAGCCCCGCCAGACTGTCTTGCCAACCCAGGCCCCACCACTCCAGGAAAAGCTTCCCCTCTTTCACGGACCTCCAGGTCCAGCCACGAAGGACTTGGCACCTTCTGGCCCACCATGGGAGAAGCATGGAGAATGCTCTGCAGGGAAGGGGAGCCAGAAAGGCGAGCGTGCCACCCACCTCAGAGATGAGCAGGGAGCTGGTTGTGGCACAGGCGTAGGCCATGGCTTCGTCAAAGCAGGGGGCTCCGATGGCAGGCCGGGGAGCTCTCCCAGGGACAGCAGGGCGCAGCATTTTCCAGGAGAACGAAGGCCAACACGAGCAACTGGCTCCACACGCAACGGACTCTCAGACGCACACAGAGAACCTGCTCCATTAGCAGGAAGGGCAGAGAGGGAGGGCACTGCCGGACCTCCTCGCCCCCTTGGCACGGCTGCCCCACGTCCAGGGGAATCGCTTCCCTTGCTTCGTGCGGGCCAGAGGGCCAGTTCCTCTGCAGAGCCCACTCGCCCTCGTCCGACAGCACCAGACCCTCCGGAGAGCAGTTTCGCCACCACAACGTGGCCAGATGTGTACGAGTACTTCTTTTGCGATGACACCCAGGAGAAAGGGGGGACGCTGGGAGAGGGGATGGGGGTCTCTGCCGCTGATGAGGCGCTGCCCCAGATGGAGGGGCCTGACATGTATGAATATTTTTTCAGCGAGGTGGGTGAGGCCCAGGTGGAGGAGGGCCGTGGGGCCAGAGTGGCCACCCGGGACTGTACTGCAGTGGCACCGGGTGGCTTGGAGGACATAATGGCTGCGGCGGCTGGTGACGCCATGCACTTCTCCGTCCCAGAGGTGTATGAGCACTTCTTTGCCAGCCATGGAAAGAGAGAAAGAAACTGGAGGGCATTTTTCCTGAGCTTGCCAGCCTCAGAGGCAAAGAAGGTTGTGAGAGCGTTGAAATCCCTCCTGTGCAGAGCGGCACGCCATTCCCGATCCCAGCCCGTGGTGCACGGCGCTTTGCTGCGGAGGGGTCCCGAAGGGAGGCTGGTGCTTCTGTCTCCAGGTCCCTTGGATGAACAGCAACCGAGACCAGGAGACCTAAGAATGGCTCTTATGGAACCAGGTACCGGTTCTTTTCCTTAAGTAGGTGGGCTTCTGGTTCTAATGTGTGTTGGTCTGCGTGTGTACAAGCTTCTTGCCGGTGCTTCATTTCTAAACACGTGTGGTGGGGCTGAAACCTTTTGTGTTGTGAACACTCCTAGTAATGCCTGATGTTGGGCTGGAGTGTGCACCGTTGCTGAACTGTGGGTTGGTGTTGCAACATGGGTGATCGCATTGTCTGAACCCAGCTCAACAACAAAGCATGATGAACAACACGCAATCCAAGGCCAGCAACAAATCACGGATTCTCTTGACTGGTTCTTCTTGGTTAACAACCCATGGCGTGTTAGCGTAGTCAGCGTCAGACAACACAATAACCTACATTCCAACAACAACAAGAGAAGGCGAGAGAAAGAATCAAGAAGCCTAGCTGTATTTCTCATACATTGTTGAACCAAACAATGACCCAACAGCCTAAATTACAAAACCCTCATAGCTTGGTGGTGGCCAGTTAATCAGTTGCTCTTAACTGATGGCCTAGAACCCATCCACTCAAGAAACCCACACAGAAAACAAAGAGCTTGAAGTTCTATCACTTTCAAAAAGCTAACCCTGTTGGTCTGTTCTGTAGCAAAAACAACAAGAACCTTTAAAGAAATATGCACAGGCATAAACTTCCAAGGATTGGAGTCCGTGATAGCATAATCCACGTATTAGTCATTAAGCTGCTATAAGACTCCTTTATTTAAGTTTCACAACATGGCCTGAGGCGCAAGACCTTCACAAGTCCGATCCTATGCCTCACTACTCAGAAATAATCCCCTTTGGCTTACTCCCACGTCAAGTGTGCATGGGTTTGGATGTGCAACCTTGGACTGGTGGAGGGAGATCCAGGTCACCAAACGAAAACTGCATCCCAAAGACACTCAAAAGGAGACGAGCAAACAGAGCTCATTAAACACAGCTCCTCTTGGAGCTGAAACAAAAGGCTGACCTTTGGCTGTTTAAAAGGCATTATTGGTCCTGAACCTCAACACAGGAGAAGTGTTTGTTCAGGCCTTTGCTATTCTGCGGGAGGCAGACAGAGAAGGTGCGTGCCGCATCAGCTCATCATCGGGGTGAGTTTGACAAGAGAGGCCGGGGGTTTGTGGGTGATCCCCTGCTTTGCATGCAGAGCGGTCGTTGGCCTTTCCCAGAAGGGCTGGAAAAACTCCTGCCTAACGCCTTGGAGAGCCTCTGACACCAAATATAGAATAGCGTGTGATGTTCCTAGTATTGGTTTTATTATGTTTATATCCCACCATTTTCCTCCTTGCAAATAATTCAAGGCACCCTTATATAACCCTCATCCTTTCTATTTCATCCTCCCAACAACCCTGTGAGGTGGGTGAGGCCCAGAGGCACCCAGTGCACTTCACAGCCAAGCGGGGACTAGAAGCCGGATCCCCCAAGCCCAGTCCAGCGCTGTTCCTCCGTGCTGCACTGGCTCTGTGTTGATGGACCATGGGGCTGATCCTGTATTCTTACTGGAATGGAATGGAATAACCCACCAGAATAACCCACCAGAATAGGGGCGCTAGAAGGGGATGCTCCTCCCACACACGGCCCTGTTTTCATTGGGCCGGCTCTACCCTGAGGCAGTCGGAGGCCCTCATCTGGCAGGGAGGAAGCCGGGAGGCTGCAGGGTGCCACGGAGCTGGTCTCGAGCCCCCTTGCATACGGAGGGAAGGGCTGTCCCGTCCCCTGAGGGGTGCAGCACCGTGGCACGTCCTCCATGCTCCGTCCAAGGAAGACTGTGGCTCATATGCCAAGCAGACGCCTTGCGTGCAGAGGGTCCAGGGTTCGAGCTGCAGCTTCCCCAGGCGGAGTGGGCACGTCTTCTGCCCCTCAGCCTGTCCGCTCACCTACCAACCTGTCTCAAAAATACCGGGCTGTATGGACCAAGAGGCAGATTCCGTATCAGGCAACTTCCTCTGTCTCTGGGAAGGGCATCCTATCTACTGTACCAAGAAAACAATCAGTGTCCTTGACACTGCCTCTGGGCATGTGCCGAATGCCCTGTGGTAGAGTCATCATCAGACATTAGGTGAAGAACTAAGAAACTCTGGCGACAAAACTTCCAGGGCAGGCTCAAGACCCAGAACTTCTGTTCCCATGCTAAACGGACTCCCAGTATCTTCCTATTTAATACTGGGAAAAACAAGACGCATAAATGGCTAACACAGCTGCCACAGGTAGAAAGTGTAAATACCTGTTCCCATTTCAGGAGCAGATCGGGGTGTCGATAGGAGTGAGAGTGAGGAAAAAGCTGGAGAAACCCAAGCTTTGAAGACTCTGACTGTCTCTGGGTATTTAACAGTTTTGTGTGGATTTCCAGGTTATTACAACCTGATATGGCATCTGAAAGCCCCCTTGGTTTATCCAAATTTTATTTGAGATAGATAGGTAGAGATATAGATAGACAGATATCCCGACGCCTGTGGAAAAGAAGAGAGCAACCTTTATGATGATCAAAAGTCAAACTTGGATGAAGAGAGTCAAAGGCAAAGCTGTTTTTTTAAATGAGGTTGAGGGAGAAAGCTACTGTTTCAGTTGTCTTGGTGATGGTCTTGTTGCTTTTTCAAGGGGAAAAAACACGCTGGTCCTTCTTTCCCTCAGAAAGGCCCCTCCAGCCGGTTTTCACGCACAGGGACATGTGCCTGGGCTTCATGGCATTTGCTTCGTGGGCTGTGAAGACCTCTGACCTGCAGGCTCCGGATGCCTGGAAGATCGGTAATGTAACGCAAGGGCCCCTGTGTGGGAGAAGCAGAGCTTCCGCTGGATTTGGTGAAGGGGCAGGTTTAAGCTTGAGAGATAGCCCGGGAATGTTAACATATGGGCCCCATTCTGTAACAAAACAGAATACCTGGCACTCTCTCTCACTCTTTTTTCTTACCCTTTTCTCTGTCTCTCTTCTCTGTCTCTCTCCTCCGATATCTTTCCTTCTTTTCCTCCTTTTCCCTCTTCGACAGCTCTCCGTTTTCCCCCCAAACCAGTGGACCCTTGTAACAAAAAGGAAGATAATCTTCACTTCTACACCTAAAATGCAGTTTCCTTTTAGCACATAAAAGAATAAGAATTATCTGCCCTGGGGCCCCTTTTATTTCTGCAATTTTCACTGCCCTGGTTGAGTGTTCAGTGAGGAAAAGTCGAGTCCAGGGCAGTAACTCACACAGACACACAACGGCAGAATTCCATTGGGTCCCCATACCTTGGGAGTGTCTGACTGATGTACAAGCACCTGCTGCAAGTTGCTGCAGAATTTCTTTTGCTGGAAAACAAGCAAGCTTCAATTACCTTGTATCCCTGGGAAGGGTTGATTAATTCAGTCCTTCCTGATGAAGAAAAATGGTTGAGCCACGTGCCCTTGTGTAGCCTGATCAGAAGGAGGCAAAACCAGGCCAGCCCCTCACACTAAGATCTAGTTGCCATCCGCTACAGAAAATGTGCGCTTTGAACTCACTTTAAGCGAACTGCTAGTGCTCCATGTAAAATAAATTTGAGAATAATTAAATTCATGTTTCACGGAATACTAGCAGTTCTCCTGTTGAGGAATTACTGCTTCATTCGGTTTTCTGCCTGTCCTGCATTCCTTCTGAAGAGTCCAATTGATAGGTTGTGTTCACACACACACACACATGCGCGCGCGCGCGCCAACACAAGCAGGAAAGCCAGTGAACCTCCTCTTTCTCCGCCCGAATGCGAAAGTGGAGCAAGTGGCATCCCATTGGAGCAAGAACTGAACTGGCCTTCACCTGCCTGCCTCCATCTCTCTTTCTTTATGCTAGCAAATATTTAGAAAGTAGAATTTACTAGCAACAAAGGGATAAATCTTAAATATATTCTCCAGGTATGGGAAAAACAAACTTATTTATGTTGCTGTTTTGTGTTAAGCAGGAATTTAGGGGTATGGAAGGATATTAATGTAAACCTAACTGTACCTCTCTGGAGTCTTCGGCTGACTTCCGCCATCCATTTGTTTGTCGAAATGGCAGAGAAAGGCAAAGGAGCTTGCATTTCCTTCTTTTGAAAATATAAATGTTGGCAATACATGCAAATCTTGTGCTCCAAGGGCAAGGTAAATAAATAGCATGGCCTACACTTGCATTTTGTTGAATACAAAAGAAGAAGAGGAGGAGGAACGATTGATGAAGAAAGATGAATTGAAATAAACAGAAACAGTTGGATCACTGGGAAACTTCCCATGGCCAGCCTCAGGCTTAGATTCTTGCAAAGGTTGTAGGATTAGCTGGGCCTTAATCTGGTCCAGCAAGGCGCTTTTCATGTTTTTTAAACAAGAGTGCAGGTCCAGGATCATGTAATGCCAGATCGGCTACGCATCATCCGGTAAGTCATAATGATCAGGCGATAGGCTTGCATCCGTGGACCATGGGAGATTATATGAAGCAAAGATAAAAGAGACCACTCAGAAGTGAAACCGGCCCAAACCCCCGTGTGTCAGTACAAGGTGCAGAATTCATCTTCCTGAATACTCCAGTGTGTTGCATTGTGTTGTGTTGTGTTACTGTTCTTCATGATTGCAAAGACATGCTTGAGAATATGGGCAACATCAAGGGAAATCTCAAGTACCCTGGAAGATTTGCAGAGGCCGACAGGGAGGGAGGTTTCCACGCTTTGTCCCCACCCCATGCCTAGAGAATGCAGAATGCGATATACAGGATAGGGATAATTACTGCGTGAAGGATGCAAAAGAAGGGAGCCTCTGCAAACTGTGCAGGTTATGAAGGATGCACAGCAAACTTTTGAAAAGGAAAAGTTTAGTGTAGAATACGCATCGGCGGACTGCGCCTTCCAGGGAGACTAGACTGCCTGATTTCTTGTGGAAAGCTTCACCCCTGGCTTTTCTCGAGACATCTGCCCATGGTGTGGGGGCATCTCTTTCTTTTCCAGTGCTGCTGGCAAATTTTGGCACCTTCTCAGCCATTCGCTACTTCAGACGGCAGGTCTACATGGACAGACAGCATGAGAGCTAAGAGGATTCTACCCAAGCCCACCTGTTCCTGGCCAGTCGACGGAGATGGTTTGGAAGGAGTGCCATGGCGTCGTTTAAGGAAGAGATCCAACGTTTTGGTCGTTTGCTTCCTGGACTATAGAGCTCACTGCTATAACCTTCTACTTGGTAAAGGAGGCCAACAGGCAAGAAAGGTGATGGAGCCCTCCATGGATTTTGGTTCCAACATCATTGGGCTGTATAGGCAAGAGAAGGCATCAAGCCCGAAACGTCAATTTCTGTCTCAGTCAGAAGTATATCTTGAACTCCTGGGAGAAGCTGGTCTATAAATAAATAACCCAAGTAGCATCCAGTTGGTAGCTAGCTAGACAGCTGCACATGGGAGACGCAACAGCTAAGGGATAACTGAAAGGTATTACTTTTTTCCCAAGAAGGATGTTGAAAGGATTTAGAGGCAGGTTTCATGGATGGTAGAAAGCACCAAAAATAAAAAAAACCCTACAAAAACAGAAGTCTAGAAGGCAAGTTATTAGAAGGGTGATCCAACAGGATGACTTTAATGGCGAGAAGATGTGGGTTAGGAGGACAGAAAAAGACGTGGATATGGATGGCTTCCATGTATTTAAATGAATATTTGAAAAGAAGACCAAGGGGAAGATGGTTTATTGTACCCTATGATAGAAACAAAGAAATAAAGAGGAGGAAAACACAGAATTAAGGCAAGCAATGCCCAGAGACAAGGCCCTTCTAAAGATCATTAAAGGGCCTAGCCAGTTTCCGTAAGAATGAGGAAATGGACATATTTATATGTTATTAGCACTGGCAAACCTTTTCAGTATTAAAGTTCCTGTCCTTTTCACTGCAGTGTAGATAAAGGAAATTTGGGCAGAATAAGTAGCATTTTTGTAGACTGAACTGAACCGATGGATTTTTTTGGAAATAACAGACATGCATGATTCTTTTGTATATTTATGTATATTGAAGAGCTCTATCAAACAAGTCCGCACATCTCTAGCTAAAATGTTTGCATCAGGAAATGACCTGGTTTGCTGTGTGAGTTGGGGGCTTGTAAAGTAACAAAGCTGTCTGACAAAGAGTGGTATGTAACTTGGAAAGTTTGCGAATTCCCACCCTAATGGAGGTTGTGTCAATAAAAGATCCCTCCTCATTTGTTTTTCATATTTTTCAGCCCCAGCTGAAAAAGTTGAAGAAAGGTTGACACAGTTGACTTCAGAATTCTAACAGAAGCTTGGAACATGTTTGCATCAAATGGTTCAACTAAACCAATTAGATTTAGCGGATTGTACTTCTGAGCGTCAAAGCATTTCGCATGCACCCTCTGGCCATGATATCGACAAGGTCAGAATTATTATCCTCCATGTGGCAGCTGCTTGGAGGAACTGAAGTTGAGAGAATGTGGTCTACCTACTCTGAAGCCATGGAAGCAGAACTGAGGTTCTGCTTAGGGACTTCCAGGTTTGCAGTCGCTGAACAATGATAGTAAGATGGCAGGGGTGCCATCTTGCCCTTCATGTCAGTGGCAAAACATCTTTGGCAGCCCTGCATCTCTGCCTTGCGGTTACATGTGGTCATGACTTCCTCTTCGCCTCTGTTCTACAAAGAACAATTCATTTCTGGTCTAGTTGTTATGCTTTCAAAAGCTATGTAGCAACCGAGAGTGCAGCACATAAAGGTTTTAAAAGAAGAAAATGCAAACACACACACAGAGCAAAGATAAATACTAAGACCTGCCAAATTAAGTGAATAATTTTCATGCATTTATTTACTATACTGTTAACCACCCAATTACTGCCATTCTCTGGGCAGTACACAACAACAAAAAACACAGTCTAGATATTGCACAAATAAAAGCAGCAAAAACAAGATAAAACCAGCAGCAAATAATAAAATCATTACAACAACATACAACCATTACAACAACATACAACCAAAGCAGCAAGCCCTTCCTAGGATACTTTGGAGAATAAACAGATCTTCAGCTGGAGCCAAAAGGACTGCAATGCCAGTGCCAGGCAAGTCCCTCTGGAGAGAGAATCCCACACACAAGTTTCCACTTCCTCTTCTAGCCAGCCACCTCACTGATTTGGCAGCGGCACCTAGAAGAGGCCTCCAAAGATGAACTTATAGGTGGTTGATTGGTGGGAACCTGTGGACATTACCTGCTTGTGCACTGCACACTGATTGCGTGCGAACAGTTCTGAAAAGAACTGCAGATTCACGTCCGCTTCAGTTAGTGAGCTCCCAATCCATCTAAAGGATTTTTGTTAAAAGATTAACCAGTGCAGTGCAGGAGTGACGAGCGTCAGACTGACTATGGGGGATTCAGGTTCAGATTCCTCTCAGCCACGATACTCTCCTCATTTTTTCTCAGCCTATCCTACTTCACAGGGTTGCTGTGAAGATAAGGTAGTGTGGGGCATCCTTGCCCCCTCTTGCTCTTTGGAGGAAAGGCAAAATATACACGCACTGAGTAAGAAAATACACCTATCCCTCCAGCTGCTGAGTAACGCTTCCCTGTGGTTGTATCCATACTCTGGGAACACACTTTGCCTGCCCACATCCCGTTTTCTCGTTGTAACCAGGCCCTGGGGGTGTGATGGAAAGGAATCCAATCCATCCCGTTGCTCAGCAAACAGAACCCCAGAGCTGCCTTTCTGGAGATCTTATCATGGTGGCCTTTCGTCGGCAGGACTGCTGCTTTGCCCTGGACAGGCCAAAGTAATGAAAGCAGACAAGACAGAGTTCAGTTAGAGCCCCTGTGACCAAACCCAGATGAAATGCTGAACCTCGGAAGAGAAGTCAGGAAAGTATCAGCATCCACAGCCAGCACTGGCAGATGGAGAGCCCAGGAGTTTCTGTGGGGCGAAGTTGAAGCAGAAAAGACGTCACAGGAAGCAGCCAGCCCTGGCTTGCCTGGGAGCCCTTTGTTGAGTCAATAAAGTTTAGCCCCTTGACCTTTCAAAGAAGGGCTGATGGCTCTCCAAGTCAGCCTGAAATTTGGGGGTTAGTCTTTGTCTCTGGATCGTTCCGGGAAGGTTTGCAACATTAATCTAGCTAGCTGTGATTGCAATCAGAGCTCTGCTGAAGAGATGTGGGCCTCAGGTCCACAGGGCCAAAAAGGAAAAAAGGCACAATTTGCATCAAGAATCTGCCTTCTGCTTCTCGCAGGGAAAAGACAAGGTGTAAATACAACAACGCTAATGCCCAAATCAATTATTCCCTCACTATGCACTGACCCCAGTTGCATCCTTATCTGAGCCACCCATTCCTGGACCAAGCCCCATAAGACTAAATCCCATACGGACACTGGTGGTGGCACAGTGGTTACAGCGTCAGCACAGGGCCTTCTGCCATGAAGCTCCTTCTGTGAGTTTGGGTCTATCACTGACTTTAAGCCAAACCGACCTCATAAGGTTGTTGTGAGGATAAAATGGAGGCGGAGGATGCAAGGCAGCCTGTGATCCTTGCAGGAAAGGGGCTAGGAATGCAAATAAATACAATGTATGCCAGCTGCATATATCCCCCTGTGCTTGGCACAGCCAAGGGAGATGCGTTGGAGGAGCCGGGAAAACCTCATTCTCAGGATAAAACCCCACCGGCTCTTCTGGGTGCTCGTCTGGAGTCTGTGAAGCAGAGGCACAGTTGAGGGCAAGGGGACTACCTAGCCCAGCATTCTGTATGCTACAGTGGCCACAAGCACAGCGTTCATTCAACACCACCTTCCTGCCCATGTTCCCCAGTGGCTGCAGAACCATGGGCCACCCTGCCTTGGAATCGTGTGGAACCCCTGGGATTGTGTGGCCAGGACCCGGAGGCAGGATGGGAAGGAATCCAATCCATGGGATGCCAGAGTTGGCCAAGGCGTGCTTTCAGCCCTGGAGGCAGCCTAACACCATCAGGACTAGTAACCACTGATCACTTTATGGAGCATTAATTTGCCCAGTCTGCTTCAAAAGCTGTCCAAATGGGTGGCCACGTGGCAGTGACTCCGCAGAGGAAGGGAGGCAGTCCCTAGATGTGGTATCTTCGTCACGTATCATTTATAAACCTGCATCATGCCTCCCTCCAGTTCTTGAGTCATAATTAAAGAATGCCGTTAAGCATGCACGGCTGGAGTTGCTTGCTGTCCTGGATTAGCCAGGATAGGATCTCTGGAAAGCCTCCAGAGCAGGGGGTGGACTAGCAGGCAGGCCCGGAAAGGTTGCGGGACCTTTTCCTGCCAGTGGCCTCCCCACTTCACAAACTTCTGGAATGAAAGAGGACAGAGTTTCCTTGCAGGATGCAATATTTTGATATGCTTAACTCCTGTCAACAGATTTCCCCTGCCCTACGCCGGCTGTGACCTTGGTGAGTTTCTCCAAAACCATTCTGAAGCGAATCCTGCCAAGGCAAGCCCGGTTGGCTGGCATTTAGAGACACCAATGCCCGATATGAGCTCTCATCTGACTGCCAGAGTGAAAAAGTCAGACAGGTGCTCCTCTGCTCATCATTGTCTCGGGGGTTCAGTTCACGGGCTGTGCCACCAACGCCTGTCCACAGTGTCCCTGAAATTAAATGCTGCAGGTTTACAAGGGGCCGGCCGGCCGGCCGGCCTGCCCCTCCCTCCCTCTCCCTCTCCCTCTCCCTCTCCCTCTCCCTCTCTCTCTGTTAGTGGTAAAACTTGAAGTGCAGATGCTTATTTTGACCACTTCCATCGTCACGGCCCCAAGTTGAGCCAAGCAGGTAGACTGCTGTTGATTCACAGCGAACTAACTAGCCATCCCAAACTGCGTTCTGTTTACATGCTGGGCCTCCCTTCTAAAACCAGGAAATAAACAAACAAAAGCACAAGTCTGCACATGAGCGAAGCACCTGCTGACTTGCTTCAAAGGGGGCTTGAAGAGCATTTCAGAGGGAAGTTATGATATAATTTTCCCAAATGCGCCCATGCATTCTCGGCGCTGCCGGAGGGCCTAGAATTGCAGTACTTACACCCGAGCGCAAAACCCTGCTTGTCACAGTGCCGGTAAACAGTGTGCCACATCACATTGCCCAGCTGCCTGGCCGGGCTTTGGTTCTGCACGGAGCCCCAGAGCAGCAGCTGCTCGCAACCGTAGTCAGCCTTGCAGGCATCTCACAGTGAAACTTCCTGGCCTGGCCAAAAGCAACATGTCGGTGCTAGCTTGCGGACACTGGCAGAAACAGAGGATTCTCCCTCTCTAGCAGTCGGGATGTCTATGGCAGTCACAGGGCAATGGGCTTCCATCTCGTATCAGCCACCTGCATTTCTGTACCAAGCATGGAGGGAAAATGGCACACTCTCTCTCCTCCGTGCCCTTCCTCACTCACCTGCACGCAATTCTTTTCTCCTGTGCCAGGTGAATGCCGAATGCATGTGTGATTGCACAGAGAGATACAGGAGCTTGATCTGAGCAAGAACAATGCCGTGCTAGTAAAGTGAAGGGTGCCAGTCCTGCCTCTGAAACCCATTTCCTCCCACCCGAAAGCCAGATCGAAGAAGATAAGCTGGGAGATACGACCAGGTGTCCTGGAAGCTGAGCTCCAAGTATTAGGTTTCCCCCAGCAAGTCTGCACACCTTGCAGATTCCTCCTCGGCTGCTCTGTGGGAACCTGTTGCCTCACCTGTACAGATTAGGGCATTAAAGATGCAAAGGGAGTGAGTACTCCAAGCAGGTTTCATGCCACAGATTCAGGCCTCCGCCAGAGGCACAGCTTGCATCGGTAAGGCATTCTGATAGTCAGTATTGATCTGGAATGCTCTAACAGACCGAGAGCGAATGCCTAGGTTCCCAGGAACACCATCAAGAGGAGGCATGGCTGGGCATCTGCCCAGAGCCTGCCCTTCTGGACTTTCACCACTGCAGCCTGCAAGTGCAGGCTGCGCCTTGCTCCCACCCTGGCTCTCTGCCTATCAGAGAAGCAAGCGGTGGTCAGAACGGGAAAGAGCGAGGAGTGGCAGCAGGCGATGACGACAGTATTGAGCAGGAGGAACTCCCTGCGGGGCAGTGAGGGTGCTTCGCGAGATCAGCACGGATTTTTAATAACAGCAGCAATAAAACGACTCTCCTCCAGCCCTACATTACCTTTCTTGGTTAAGCAGGTTTGCATGTCTGCATGGAAGGATGGTGGGGTGTGATTCGTCCTTGTACGGAAAACCAGTGGCAAGGCTTAGAATGTGCCTGGGAATTCTGCCAATTAAATGGCATCTAATCAGAAGTTAGATGGCAGTTAAGTGGCAATACTAGGTTAGATGGCATGAAAGAAGCCCAGCACCACCCTGAGACATTATGAAGGGCGGGACATAAAAGCTTTAAAATTAATAAAATAAGCATGACCTAAGGCAGATTGTTAAGGTCTGTGATGGGAGTGAGGAACCTCAGGCCAAATCCAGGACTCCGGTGGTCCCCAGGGAGCTGCCCTACTTTCCTGGACAATCTCCAATGGTTGGCTGGTTTCCCAGCTTTTCTGCAGTTTCCCCCCATTGGCACCAAAAGCTTCAGACCAGATTTGCTGGGGTTTCTGTTTTGTATTTTTGAGCCCTGTCCTTTTGGTTTGACCACTTTATCTTTGGTGCTGACCTCCAGGAGAGCTTTTCAGAAATTGACCTGCCCCTCCAGTAGATATTAAATATATTGATACCCCTATCAGTTAAGATCTGTTGTACTTGGGAAGAGAGACTTTGAACACACTAGAAGAGGGAGATGAGTTCTTACTGGATCACACTGTATGATCCACACTGGAGCCAGGGTCAGACTAGATGGCCTGGGAGGCCCCTTCTGATTTGCTCTGTTTCTCTGTCACCATCACCAACACTTACTCGCTTCTAGTGAATAAGAAGAGGGTGGAGAACAAAGGAGCATGTTTGAAAGGTGCCACCGCGGAGATAATTTTTTCTTTCTGGCTTTCTTATAACTAGCTCTTCCCGTCAAGCCAACAGGAAAAGATCCTCATAAGGAAAATGGGTTGAAATGCTTGGATCTTTTGGCTGATAGTGGCAATTCCAAGAGACTTAGTAGGAAAACAAACCAAGAATGCCTAGCCTGCCACAAATCCCACGCTTTGATAAGCCCCTTAGAAAGCTTGCTTTGAGATAAACGGTCTGCATGTGACTGAGCAGAGCCCAGCTGCATCGGTGTTGCGCGAGTTCAGACAGGCTGCGATATGGCACAGAAAGTCTCGCCTCCAGAGGAGCGTCGCTGTGTGGTGGCAGAGCTCAGTTCAAGCCCCACAGGAAGGTCTTCAGAAACCCCCAGGCCTCTCTCTTCCTGTCAAGAACGTGCAACATCAAGAGCAGGTCTTTGATGCAGGCCATAGGCGTATCTCATGCATCCAGGCCAAATCGAGGGTTCTGCCATCCTACTTCGCTCTGATGCAAAAAGGGAAGGACTCAAGGGAAGGAAAACGGGAATCGGAGGGAATCATGGAAAGAAATTCTCCGGGAGCGAGCCCTCCAGTCCGCAGAGGAGGAGCAGGCTGCTTCCAGAAGGACCGTTGGCCATCCCACGGCTCTGCCTCACGCACATGATCTTGCAGGGGCAGCAGCTTTCCCAGGCTGTATGGCCCTCTAGCGGGAGCCCTCCCAAGGAACCTAGACGGTTGGGCACTATAGAAAGGAAACTGATGTGTGTGAGTCACCTCACGTTCCTCACAGGAAAAAGGCAAGCTGTAAATACGATAAACAAAGGCTTCCCACGTTTCTTCTGTCTTGGTAGCTTTTCAGAAAGAGAAAATAAAACAGCTGCGCAGCACCTTCTGACTGGTAGGAGCTGTCCAGGTGCAGACTCCCATAGAGGTTATCAGTTTATTGTTTATTTAAAGCATTTATATAGTGTTTGATTAGCATAATGCTCTCAAAATGGTTTACACATTATTAAAATATACCACATCATTTAACAGTAGCAGCGGGTCACCCTCTCAATGGCAGAATCTTGCAAAGCTGCCACGTGCCAAGCCCTTTAAGTGGCCTGCCTCGCTGTGGGTCTGGTGCCAGCTCCAGGTTTGGGAGGGCAAACCCCCCAGGTTTGGGGAGGGGGAGGCCCAGCAGGTCCCTTCCACCAGGGAGTCGGCGTTCTCACTGCCGTGGCTGCCAAGCGCCCGTGCTCTCATCTCCCTCCTCCTCATCACTGCAATCCCATCCTTTCTTGGCAGGTAGAAGGCCAGCCAGCCGCTGCATCCGTGGCTCCTCTTCCACCCGTCCCTGCAGACCGAGCAAGACCACCGGATCCCCCGGCTGCAGCCTGCCCCGAATGGTGAGTTGAACTGTGTTTCTGTCTACGGGCTCTTAGTTCTTTCTAAATGTGCACCTATACATATCTATCAGTCTGTGCCTATTTTATGCAGATTGGTGTCTTCGTTGGTCATCTTTTTAGAGAAACAGTTCCCTTTTTGGCGATTCTTAAGTGGCAGGAGGGTGGAATAATGGACTCTTGGGGTCTTTTCCTAATTTTCCGTGATTTCATGGAAAGAAAGGGCAAGGAAGGCATTCAGATATTTCCCACCCAGCTATTTTCAGAGGGCTGTATACATTAAGACACACATTCATTCATGTATACATGTATTTATAGGCCACCTATAAATGCTGAGGCCTTCCTAGGTGGACTAGAGTACATAAAACATATTAAACAAAACACATTAAAACCTATTAAAACATCTAAGAAATATAAAAAGGGCCACAGCATTCAGGCTAAGTGTTTAAAAAATCCTTAAAAACTATGTCTTTGCCTGGCGCTGGAAGGAAAATAAAAATGGCGCCAGGTGGATTTTCCTAGGGTGGAAGTTCCAGAGATGGGGAGCGGCAGCGGAAAAGGCCCTGCACCTGGTTGCCACCCCCTCATCTCCCCGAGGGGCGGGTCCCGCAGAAGGGCCTCCTGAGCTGATCTGAGAGGGCAGGTAGGGTTATATGGGTGCAGATGGTCCTTTCGATACATTTACTTATTTCATTTTTATATTGTCCAAGTAAAGCTTCCATATAGCCTGGAAGGCCTGATCCTGCCTAATCTTAGAAGCTAAGCAGGGTCAGGCCTGGTTGAAATCTGGATGGGAGCCTTAAATGCTGTGAACTGCCCAGAGAGCTTCGGCTACGGGCAGTATAGAAATGTAATGCACTATTAATAAAAGTTAAATCAGATAGCAGAAGATCAGAACTCTTAGATATATTAACTTTATTAGGCATATGGTCTCCAAATCAATGGTTAAAGAGAACTATACAGCATATAAATTCTATACATTGGCAGACTTGCTACAACCCCCTCCCCTCTCACCCTTACACTCTCACACACACACAGACACACAATCTTGCAAAAATACAACTGAACCCTGCTGCAACACAGTTGCAGCCTCAGCCATGTACCTTTGGACACCCTCCCTTCTCTTTCCAAGATTCTGCTCTGAAAATCTTTGCTGCTCTGCCCCAAGATCCAAACCCCCCAAGCCCTTAGAGAGGACAAAAGAAGGAAGCCTGGAAATGACACACTTACAAAAGCAACCGTCCCTGGGTGAGTTTAAACATTGGACCTGCTGGAAAATAGCAGCTGTTCCTGAACACTCCATGGTTACAAAATTAAATAGCTAGGTTTTTTTTTAACTCTTCTCCCTCCCACAGCACAAAGGTACCCACATTTACATATTAAATAGAATATTAAACAGAAAAGCTACATGTAAACTTTGCTGGATGCTGGCAAAAAGATGTACTTGAACCTCTCCATCCCAAGGGCCATGGTGACAGAGTACATTCTGCGCTCGCTCAGAGGCACTGCTTTAGTTATTGCTTAAAGGCTCAGAGGCAGATGCTCACACAGCAGATGCTGAACTCAGAAGAGGTTTTCCAGGGCTGAGCCTCGGTGACGTAGAAAAATGAAAAGGAGGTCACACGATCGCTCTTTTTAGTGGCACAATTACTATATCATTTTCAAATAATATGCCCATTGACCCATCCTCATTTCTATCATCTCAGAATTACCTACCGTGCTGTCCATTTTGGCCTGTCATCACAGAAGCCAGCACCCTTGTCCACCAGCAGTTCCCTTGTCCGTTTCTTTTTCAAGGGTTTATCTAAAGAAACCCAGCTGTCTCCCACCCCCAAATTCTTAATACTGTGGAGAATTCAGTTACACAAGTGTATTGTTCTTATCACCCTCCAGTACTCCTCAGTGCCCAGCAAACATCCAATTTTTCACCTAAAGCCTTTGGACTGAGTCGCAAAAGAGAGCGCACTGCTACACTCCAGCACCCTGGCTAATGCTGGCTTTCCCTTCCGGGTAGAAGAAGGGGTGAACTGCTTGATCCGACGCAAAGAGCAGAGCCTCAGTCCCCACCCACCACAGATGTGAGAAACATCTGTGGAGGAGCTGCTTCTTCCTCGTGGCTCCCATAAATGCAGGCACGATGGATCGGAGCCGGTGCGGTGCGCAGATTTTCACTCACATGTCCAATTCCTTCCTCAGACCAGTTTTTAACACCACCACACCAGAATGTGAAGGAGCAGGGGCTGGGGTCCGTAAATAACTGGGAAAGTCACAGTTGTCCCTGAGATACAGAGACCTCCTGGAGGAACAGGGAAGAAGAGGGCAGGCACACGTGGACTGCCGTTCAGTGTGCATTATCTAGCTCAGAAGCAGATAATTGTGCAGACACACAGTCGTTTTTGCGATACCCTCCTCAGCAGTGCAAGCTGCCCTCCTTCAGCAGTCGTAAATCTCAGCAGTCATGTCAGGGGCGCGTGCTGGTTGCTTTGTCTCCGTGTCCCAGATGTTGTCGTAACTGAAGTCACTCTGAAAACTTTGAAGCTCGGCGTAATCGTGGTAGGCAGAACCGAGCCGTTCCCGTCCACTTTCAGGCAGGTCATATGCCCCAGTGCTTTCGTCTATCAGTGGCAAGGGATCAGAAAAAGAAGGGGGGGTTGAAATATTAATTTTTACGATTATTTATTTGAGGTTGGTTGAATTCACCTTTTAAATTTGTTATTTCGTTTTGAGAGGCTGCAGACTGCCAATGCTTATCTAGACAGATTCCAGAGCAATGGACACTACACAGTTAAAACAAAATATTTTTTTAGAATACATTAAAATGTTAAAAGTGAGATGACATTAAAGCCATGGCTTGTAGTAAGGAAGGCTTCCCAGAACAAAGGTGGCTTTAGCAGGCATCAAGCACAGAACGCTGTCAGGTTATGCCTGACCGCCAGAGGGAGAGAACTTCCATATAATGGGGGCCGTCACTTTGAAGACCCTCCTCAAGGTGGAGTTGACTCCAGCCACGGGTCCCTGTGGAACCACCAGGGGAACATCCCCCTAGGTTGGCCCGGGAGAAGGCTTAGGAATGGAACACTAGAACCATAAACCTCGCCTGGCAGCTTTAAAAGGTTCCTTATTTTCTTTCCTTATTACGTATTTCAGCTGCCCAGTAAGAGAGGTTCATTGGTTGAATTGCAATTACTTAAAAGAATAAAAGACATCCAAGATCTTTAACCATGCAGCAATAGATAGAAGTAAAGATCTATAAAACAGCCTTGAAATCTAAATACAAAGTCTCTAAGATCAGGGACTCACCTGAAGTTGGCAGGGAAGCCATCAGAAATTCATCTTGGGATGAGGTGCTCTGATTGATGTGGGGTGGGAACGGCTGGGAGAGAACAACAACAAGATGAACGTCTAAAAAGCCACAAAGCCATTTTGCTTTATGACTCTGTAAACCCGGCTTGTTCGTAGCCTGGCGAAAAGTCTGTCCCAACTTGCCCTCTTTCGTTTGAGATTTGCAGCCATGCTGGGTCAGTGTAAAAGCATCACGCTGTAAGATCACCTCCCGTGGATCCAGCCCAAATACCCACCTAATCCAGTGTTTTGCCTCGCGCAAACAGAGAAGCCCACAAGCAGGACATGAAAGCACTCTCTCTCTCTCTCTCACACACCCACACACATCGCAACCCCACTTCTGCATCCTGCAACTTGCGGTCATTGACAGCAGCTCCTGGTGTATGCTCTATTTTAACTCCTCCATCATCCAGTTCCCTTTTCTGCCACCTAACCTAGAGGGGGGCCCAACATCCACCGATTTCCACAAATGGAACATTTAGCTAAATGCTGACTTGGGCAGGAGTCATCCATTTTCTTCACTGTTTCCACTGAGTAGCAGAAACAGTTGTGCCACAGTTGTTTCCGACACGAGAGAAGACGCAGGGAGTCCCCGAAGGCAGCAGTCAGTCCTCGTCCAAATTTCAGAACCCCTCCCTGGTGGCTCATTCAGACCTCTGAACACCTGTTCAGACCACCCGTGGGAAGGAAGAAGGAGCAAGGGACTGAGTCAGAAATGAGAAACAGAAGGAGAGAAAGATGCCCACTGGCATATTACACGAGAGGGGTCGTGCCCCTTGGCTGAAGAAGGTCTTGGTGCAGGTCCTGAACCCGATCCACAAACTCTCCCAAGAAGGCATGGTCCTCTAAACCCGGGTGGTGGAGGAGCAAAAGCCCAGTGAAAAGTCTTTGGTCTGCACCTACCGTGGTCAAATACTTGGCATCCGAAGAAGGCATTCCTGAGAAATTTAAAACAGGGCCGGGGAAGCCACATCTCTGAGAAGTTGTTGGCTCTTGCCAGTGGTTGCTGGGCACAGGTTGGGACTTCTTCTTCTGCACCGGAGCACGATGGGAGACGGGGACAGACACCGGCATGGCTGGGTAGCCGTCGTGCTGTTCCGCAGTGCTCTGCCCACAGCGTCTCATGAACTGTCAAGCAAGCAGGAGATTGCTGGACTTAGTTCAGAGAAAGACACACAGCCTCTCTGATCCCATTTCTAACAAAGCCTCGCATAAGGCCTGAAGACCGCAACTGTTGGGAGCCTGCAGCAAAACCCTCCTTGGAACTTACCGGGAGCCACACCCCATCCCTGCCACAGGGGGAATTGCCACCGCTGGGAAGATTGCTGCCCCGGTGGAGGCAGCCACCAGCACACATGGCTGAACTGCGGGCCCAGGATGAGCTCTGTGGCAGAGTTAGACAGACTTCCCCTTGCAGAACTGTGGGCACTCCAGACTTCCCCAAACCTGTTGTCACCAGATGACTCTCCAGTCCCAGCTTCCCCCAGCCAGCACTGGGGACCCACAACAGAAGCCGAAGAAAATAAGGGCAAGCAGTGAATCAAACTTTAACCTTTAATCATCTCACTTTGGGATATTCCTGTCTTACACCTTTGGCCTCACGTCTGAGGTTGCACCATAAGCTTGGTGCATATAAATACCTCTTCCAGGAAGTTCGAATCCGCTGCTCCGTGCGAAGAGGGAGAACCGGGTGTGTAGGGGTCGGCATACATAGGGGAACAAGACAGAGGTGTGCTTTCCACATTTTTGGATGACACGCCATTCTGGCTTCTTGGCAAGTTCCATTGTTTCAACTGCAAAGAGAAAAGAGTTTCAGGAACACAAAGACGCTTTGCCTTGCAAAGAAATGGGTTCCGGTGCAGGATAACAAAGGCAGAATGTGACTCTAAAATAAAAATCAGAATATGTCCAGCTTTACCCCCAAGTGGAAATCCTGCACAAGTGCTGGAAGATAGAAAGTGGGCCTTACACCTTGGTCCATCTAGCTCAGCACTGGCCATATTTTGACAGTGCTCTCCAAGGTCCCAAGCGGGGTTTCTACTAGCTCTCCCTGAAGATGCCAGAAATGACGCAGAGCCTCCACCATGAAGCTCTGGTTCCTCTTCTCCTCGCTGCCCGGAGACAGCCTTCCATGGAGAAGCAGAACCACTGCGACACAGTACCCCCCCCCACCCCCAACGCAGTTAGCCCAGAAGGATCCCCCATTGATGGTACTGAAAGCCTCTGAGAGGGTCGCTGAGCCTGTTTCTCTCCCAGCACAGCTCACCCTACAGAGTGACTGAGGCAGCTCCCAAGCAAAGGCCAGGCCCGAACCCACTGAAATGGCGCCAAACAATCCTCAGATCTAATTTCAGTCCTCTGTTGACTTACATGGTTCGTGTCCAAATGCAACGGGGGAACTGTGGGGTGTTGTTTTTGTTGCTGCTGCTGCTGTGGTTGTACTAAGGCTGTGTAAGGCTCATTGTAGACTGCAGATAACCCTTCTCCACCGGGATGCTCAGAGATGAGCCGAAAATGGCTCCTTTCAGAGTCCTGGCTGTTGGGCTGTGGCTGCTGAGTTGCGGGGGCAGATTTGCCTTTAGACTTCCGAGAGCTTCCTTTTCTTTTCATTTCAGTTTTTGGCATCCCTGTACTTGTGGTGGCTGGATTTCCTGGGCCCTGCAAGAATAGGACGCATTGTTTGTTCATTCATCGATTTATTTAACTGCTTGATTTATTTTCATTCAGCTCTTCCCCCAGTAAAAGATCCAAGAGCAGTTTACAAAGGTTCATATTGGGATATGAAGACATGACACAGAGGGAAAAGGGATTGGGGGTGGGGGTGGAGGAAGGAAAAACAACATGTAAGCAAAGCTTTCCGTGAGCATCCCCTTCTCAAGGTTCCTTACTTACATAGGCTGCTTGAGGCAGAGGCCCATCTGGCAACCGGGGTTCTGGCATCACCCGAAATGACTGTTTCTCGGAACGGGAGCCCGTGCTATTCTGGGAGTGATGTGTAGAGGCCGGTCCCTTCCCGCCCGATGCCCAGGAGTTTGTCCGTCCATCGGAGGTCAGAGAGCCTCTCCCGCTTCCTGAGAACTAAACCAGCAAATAAGGAAAACATGGGTGGGGAAAGAGAGAATTACAGGTTCGTACAGGTTGCAACGTTAGAACCGATTTTCTTTGGCCAGTGTGGCTCAACGGAGAGTCTGCAGGCTGCAGACAATGAAGATCCAGGTTCGAATCCTGGCCATTTATGAGGATCCCTGAGAGCTCTTCAGTCACCCAAATCCAGACGCATCGTGCACATAAGTTAGCTGTGGAAGTACAACAGAAGTGGCACCTGTGTTTACTGGCCAAAGCAATGTTTAACCTGCTTTTCTTCTCCTAAAAGGGCAGCTCAAAGTGGCTGCCAAAATTTAAAGGCAAGCACTACGCATTAGCATGCATTAACTAATTGAAAACACCAGAAAGCACCCGTGCAAAACTGACCATCCCTCTCTGTCCTTCTCCTATAATACCGAGACCCAGGGGCATCACCCCATGTGGATGATGGGTGGGAGATTCTGGACAGCGAAAAGGAGCAACAGAGGCGCATGATGGAATCCACGGCCACAGGAAGCAGTGATGGCCCCCCGTCTGGGTGACTTTCAAAGGGGATTGGACAGGTCCGTGGAGGAGAAGGCGATCAGTCGCACCTGTCCTGATGCTCTGTGCCAGCTCCAGCATCCCAGGCAGCGTGCCCACGTCCGCTCACCGGGGAGCAGAAAGGTGCCGTTGCACTCATCCTGCTTTTGGGATCCCGTAGGCACCTGGCTGGACACTGCGGCAGCTGGGCTTGATGGACCGTTGGCCTCACCCAGAAGAGCTCTTGTTTTAAACGCTCAGATAAAAATAGGCAAAAGCAGAAGCAAGTCCTTATTTAAAGCGAAATAGCTTCACTGGACAGCAGGACACAGATGGGCGCAATCTCTCGGGACACGAAGTTCCGTGACTGAGGCTGTGCCCCCGAGAAACCCTCCTGCACATTGCCACGA
The DNA here is from genome assembly GCF_004798865.1 of Varanus komodoensis. Lineage (NCBI taxonomy): Eukaryota > Metazoa > Chordata > Lepidosauria > Squamata > Varanidae > Varanus > Varanus komodoensis. Next base: position 1,610,711 of record NW_025336059.1, read on the forward strand.
ACTGGAACTCAGACATTATGATGCACATTAACAACCAACTGCGATACCTAATCGGTTAAAGTATGCCATTGTTAATTTATTTGACATTAAAACCAATTAAAACCAGTACAAGACATAATTACAGAGAGATTGGGCAGGACAGTCACTCAGGGAAGGCCTGGGTGAAGACATGGGTTTTCAGAAGGACAATATGCTTCACTCCTCCCGGATAGATAGATAGATGGATACAAGGGAGGCGCTCATTCCACCACAAAGAAGGTGCAGCTCCCATGCATAAAAATTGTTCAAGGAAGTCACACGTACATAAATATTTTGCGGAGGCTTTTCTGTTCTGTTCTAAGGCAAATATTCAAGTACGGTTACATGGTATAGCCCTTTCAGAGCACTTGCAATGACCCTGCATAGTAGGCCAAGGGATGTACAAGTGCCGAATCTGTGCTTTGTGGATTGTCTTCTGTGCCATCGATCATTCATCAATGGAATCTTTTTTTAACCAGAATTTCATTCCATTTGCACTCATTTACATCCTTGCTAACTGAAAACCAGTCTGCAATTCTGCAGAATCCACACGACTCAGAAAAAAAGAGTCTGCTGTAAAAACACAGGTCGGGTTCATAGAAACTGAAACTCATTTGAATCCATTGCAGATTCTTCTGACACCCTGTGGTAGCCCAGATTTATTTTATTTACTATATTTATATCTGGCCTTCTTTCCTTTCATGCCTCCCGCATCGCAACTCAAACCAAACTGTTCAGAAGACACATTCACTGTATGCAAATCTACTAAAGCTGTGGGAACCCCCCCTTACAAACCAAGATAATTCAGTATTTCTATTCTTTTAATCTGAAAAGAGCTGTTAGGATTGAAAAACTCACATGCAACCCAGTTGAGGCCCACACGGTATGATGGAAAAGGAACAGAACATTACCTGAGCCAGGTGCGCTGGTTTTGGTCCTGTGAAACTCTCTGATCCAGAAAGAGAGGAGTCGGCATTGCGGAACTGAGCTGTCTTGAGGCAGTAAAGCCACTCCTGGTAATCTTCATAACTGGGACAAATCACCCGAATAGAGTTGATTAATCGGCCTGCAAAGAATATAAATTGCATCTGCTTGAAGATGGCGCATTTAGGATATGTCACTCAACCCTGCCTGCAAGCCCAGTTCAAACCAAGCTTTGGCAGCTGCCTCACATGTGCGTTTATTCCAATTATCTACTCAGATTAGTTATCTCCTCAAATTAGTCATGGCTCTTCAGAGTCTTATTCAAACATCTTTCTCACTGCTTGCTACTCCATCCTTTTAACTGGAAATGCTAAGAGCTGGTCTTGATTTCGTCTTCAGATGCTCCACCACTCGGTTTCAGGCCCTCCAACAGTTTCTGATTCTGGGTTATCGATTCAGACATTACAGCAAACCATATGTCAGTTTCCTTAACCATCATTTGGCACAATGTTGGCCCACGCTTTCTTGGAATCTGTTTTCTAGCCTAGACTTATAAAGCCATGCCTGTTCTGAAGCTTAACTCCTTCTATGGCTTGATGTAGCCACCTGAGAGAACACCTCTTCTGCTAGAACAGAGGACGGCTTGCAATCTTTGGTGTACCTTCTATTAAAAATGAGGTTTTCTGGTTTTCTTCAAACTGCACTTGGATTGCGTTCAGGGGCAATTCTCCCTGTTTGTAGAAAAAAAAACCAGAATGAGGAAGCTTGAAAAATTAAATGCATATCCACATATATGGCTGACAAGAGCCCCCAGGAGTTCTCCCCATAAGACATGAGTACATATATTTAAGAAACCTGCTGCTGATAGTTTCTCTTCCTTTCTGGAGGCATGGCCAAGCCTGTCCTTCCTTCCCTTTGTGTAGGCTGCAGAGCCAGGCAGTCTAATGTATGGTTCCTCGGGAGAGAGTCTCCTCCATAAAAACTCTGCAGCCAGGACCACATTCCTTGGAAAGCAGGGTCGATGGCTGCCCTGTGAGTTGCGCTGGCAGGCTCACCCCCCCGGACATATTTCCCGTGCCCAGGAACCACTGCTGGACCCACAGAAAGACAAACAAGGGAGTCTTAGATGAAGCCAAGCCAGAACTTCCCCTAGAAGCAGAAGTGAGAAAACTGAGGCAGCCGTGCCTTGGACACACAACGACAAGGCCGGACTCCCTGGAGAAGACAATCCTGCCAGGGAAAGTTGGAGGCAAGGCAGGCCGGGATTGGCTCCGTACAGGAAGCCGCAGCCCGGAATCGGCAAGAGCTGAGCGGGGCCGTTGTGGGCAGGGTGTTCTGGAGGGCCTTCATTCATAGGGTCGCCCAAGTCAGAGGTGACTTGATGGTACACTGCCGCAGCGGCAACAAGGCGCATTGCACCTGGCCAGGCGATGCTGGTGGCAAGGAGTCACACTGCCTACCCGTTCGCCCACTGGCTCTCTGCCTGTCCAGCAAGAAAGTGACACAGAGGATGAGGAGACGGAGCATTTTTTCTTACAGTCCCATGCGCTTATCTTTGAAAGAGCCCGCACTGGCTGCACAAGCACATGCAAGGGATTCAGGCCCAAACAAAGCTGGGCCCACTTGCCTGATCTGCAGCGAAGGGCTGGACGCTGCAGAGCTGAAGGATCCCATGCCCTGAGGGACTTTGTTCCTTGAGAATCACCCCAGCCTTACAGGAGTCGCTAATCCAAACCACTTGCTCAGGGCAGGGCTGCAAAGCCAGTTTTATTTTCCAAGTAGTTTTCAAGAAGGTGGAAATCTTGCAAGGAACAAAGCTCTGTTGCACACAGAATCAGACCAAAGCGCGTGCTCATCTACATAAGGACGGAAGCAGGAGGGGAAAGCGCAACACAGAAAAAAGATGCGCCGGAGCCAGTTTGCAAGAGATGATCAAACCGAAGAGAGAGGCCAGGCAAACATGTTTGGAGGTGGTTCTGCCACTCAGACGGAATGTGTCTCAGGAGTGCGGAAGCAAACACTCGATGGCACGCCCAGGACCTCTGCTGGCACAGAGACACCACCTTGAGGCATTTAGCCAGCAGGCACTGGGGAGCAGGGTAACAGGGTTCTGCCCTGCCTGTGGGGGGAACTGGGGAACAGATGGCAGGACTAGCCCTGGGTCCGAGGGAGCAGGGTTGCTCTGAACAGCTTAGGTTCTTTGGCTGACTCAGGGCTCCCGCACATTCTCCTCTGGCACGGACTCGCACGGGGCTTCTGCACTGGCCCAGTCCCAGAGGAGGAGCTGGAAGAAGCATTTTGAGCCAGAACTGAGGCTGCGACTTAGACCAGCTGCTTTCAAAAGCGGGGGGGGGGGGGGCTGCTGACGCCCAGAAGGCATTATCGCTGCGGATGGTCTCTCATCTTTATCTTCCCTCTTCATCCACACAGTTGATGCTGGCTGTACAGTCTGTGGATCTGGCCGGCAAGTCTTGGGGAAAAAGGGGAGGGCCGCTCTTGCCCCCCTCCCACTGCGCCCAGCTGTCTGGTGCCACCTCTCCTAACCTCGTAGCTCATGGGTTCAGCTCACTTGCCCTTGCTTCGCTGCTTCTCCTGCGTGGGACAAGCAACCATTCCTCTCCAAGGCATGCATACTGCTTCAATTAAAATCTCCAGAGCATTATGAAAGGATCATTTCCACATGGCCTGCTCTGACAGGAACACCTACATGCCCACCCCAGTTACTAATTGCCCTGCAAGGCGAGGCTCCCGGATGCCCCAGCTCTGGCCTATCACAGCGTCAGCCTCAGGGCAGGCGTGAGACGAGTCTGGCAAACCTCAGAGGATGCCTGGGCAGAACGTCAGCCCATCAGAGTCCTGTGGAGCAGAGGGCGCCTCTGGGATTCTTATCGTGCCTTCTCAGATGCATCTCGAGGTCCAGTGCATTGCTGTGGCAACCGGAATTCCCAGCAAGGAATGAAACGGGTGGGTTGGTTGGTGCAAAATGTACGCACAGGGAGATAAAGCAGAATCGTATATATGAGGGAAGTCTGGCGTGGGCTGGGATTCCTTTTAAGCAGGGATTTGGGAACAGAGGGACCATCCTCCTCTTTATAACTGGGACACAACTGGCATTTAAAGGTACGTGCCCCAGGATATGGCAGTTCGGTTTAGCTCTCTTGTTGAGTAGCCGTTGATCGACCTTGCCCCCATGAAGTCTGAAAAAGCTTTCCAAGCTAGAAGCGTCCCCCACATCTTGAGGCAGTGGATTTTGTCAGAAGCAGGCATGAGGACAGGCATCTTGCGTGGGTGCATTTGCGGGACTGCAGGAACGGTCAGGGGGCAGTAACTCACTGGAAGAGCCAGGCTGCATCCACAAGCACTCAGTACTGTCCTTCTTAAAGACTGTCTCCTATCTTCCCTCATCCATTTAAAAAAACTACTTTTTCAGCCCATCCAACCTCACAGGGTTGTTGTTGTGAGGATAAAAGCTGTCCTGAGGCTCTGCGAAAGGACGGCATACAAATATTCTAAATAAAATAAATAGATAAAATGATGTTGTGTGGGGATAAAAAGCAGCAGGAGGAGAATGATGTAAGCCACTTTGAGTTCACGAGAGAAAAAAGCAGGGTATAAATCAAATAAATAAATAAATAGATAAATATTTCCTCTGCGGCCTCTTGGCAGTATTATCTGGCTAACTTCCAATTTCTCTGACAACCTCATTACCAGGTAATACTGAGTCCAAAATATAGTAGCTAGCAGCCTTCCTCCACACAGTGCCCTCTGGATGTTAGGCTACAACTCCCATCATCCCCACCCAGTGGACATAGTGGTCTCAACACCTTGCTGAGGGAGGATCAGCTGCAGTGTCACAATCCAGGACTGAAGGAATCCAGGATCGGGTGCCCACTCAGCCACGAGGTTCCCAGCTGGGTGACCCTGGGATAGGAACTCTCTCTCAGCCTGTCCTACCTCACAGGGTTATTATGAGGATAAAATAAGGGGGCGTGGTGGCCTAAGCTGCCCTGAGCTCTCGAGAAGCCTGGATAAAAATAAAATTATAATTACAAAAAGGAGGTTAGGCGATGCATTACAGATCTCCAGTGACTCTGGCAGAGCCGCATATATTACAACACGCCCAAAAGCTTGCGCCAAACCCAGAGTGACCTAATTTAGCTGGCTTTGTTTCTTCTTTTCAGTCTGCGATATGCAAATCAGTCCAGATTTTGATGTTGTTGGGCAGGAATGGGAAATTTAATTCACAGAAGACGAGCCCAAGTCTAGACGTGCCTGCAGAAAACTCAAGTTTCTGCAGTTGGGATTACAGGGCTATGAATCACCTGCCCACTTCCAAAAGAGCCTCTGCCTGAACGGATGCCACAAACACGGGGCATCGGGCACACACGATTCCCAGCTTGTCAGAGCATTTGTGGGCAGAGGCTAAGCTTGTGGGATCTAATTTGTCATTTTACAAGAACCCCGAGATAAAGTCAACCTCGCTACAAAAGTCATGCGCTCAGAATTACAGAAATGAGAGCCCAGGAATTTCTCCCAAGCACCAGAACTGAACAGAGCTCACAGTTCTTCCACATAAGAATCCACACGTGGTTACACAAGCTCTCTTCCTTTCAGGATAAACTAGAGCATGCAAAGAGGGAGGGGCTGTTTTGCTGCCGTCGTCATGTACAAAAGCCCGTGCTGACCTCCTGCACACCCCCTGGAAACTATGAAAAGATTCGGATCAACTTTCTGTCCATAGCGAACTAGGAATTAGGCAGTTGCTCCCATGCCCAGATTTTTATAGGTAAACAATGACACAAAAGTGTTTCATTTATAGAAATTCCGTGGGCGAAGTTTCAGCTTTGTGGTTACAGAGGAATCTTTGCAGCCACTGCTTGACGGGGTGACAGGAAGAAGCGAAAACAAAGCGTATTTTCTAGATTTCCCTGTTCTATGCAGGGAACACTTCAAACGGGTTTCTGGTTTTCTAGGAATCTAACCTGTAGATTCTGCAGCAGCCTGGCTTTTACTGGGCCACTTAAATGCCACAGATTGTGCAGACTGATTGATTTATGATTTACCCTGCCCATCAGCCCAAAGGCGCTGAAATGTGCCTTTTCAGCACAAAAGAATGAAATTCTGGTGCACTGGTACCCCCGCCCCAATTCCATCAGTAGAGAATGAGAAAAGGAAAGATATCTGATATTCAGCGAGGTTAGAAGAAGCTCAGACTGCATCGGGTTAAGTTAAAATAGGACAATATGCAAAGTCCAAAGTGTTGCGGCCTGTCTTTGGAAGACATTGTTCTTGTTCCTCTTTCAGGGCAGAATTATGAACAAAAACTTAGCTTTGAGAAGCAGATCTATCCAATGGTCCAAAATTATCAGAACGAAAGAGTTCCAGGGACAAGTTGTAGGTCAGTAAAGCCAAATGCATTCTCCAGCATCTCCAGGTGGGGCCAGCAAAGAACCCTACTTGAAAGCTTGCAGAACTGTTGCTGCCGGTCAGAGCTGACAATACTGGACTAGATGGACCAAAGAGCTGTCTCAGTATAATGCTTCAGATGTTCCTATGAGGTCTTTGGCCCCGCATGGAAGAAGCAAGATGCCGAAGGCCACTATGGAGTCTGGAAAGCTGTCCAAGTCATCCAATGGATACTGACAGCTGCTCCTGGATGGTCACTCCACAAAACCACAAGGCATTTACTGTAACGCGATCAGAGAACCTACACGGTGGGCTCCACCAACTGGCTATTCCAGAAGAATCGTGAGATCACTTCCGAATACCTTGGGCAGCGTCAATGCAAGAACTTTGCAGAATCCAGAGGCAGCACACTGTGTGCTTGTTCCGGAATGCCAGAGCATAAAATATACACGCCTGTGGGCACATATCATATGTTATACGTGCGCCTTAAAAAAAGTCGAAACAGCAAGGAGGGAACGGTCCCCCTACGTTGCTTCCTGCCATTTTTTAAAAGGAGCATGTCCTGCATTTATTTAGCTAATATACTTGGTTGCTTTCAACTAGAATCAGTGCAATTTACAATATAAACTCTTTTCCAAAGCCTAAAAAAAGATTGCTGAATATAAGATAATAAAAACCCAGCCACAACTGCAATATTCAAAAAGGCACCCCAGCATTGGTCCTCTTAATCAACAGGAAAAGCTGGATGTGAAGACACGCCTTGATGGCCATCCTAGGCAGGGAATCCTAAGGGAAGGGGAAACCATGGAAAAGGCACGACTATAGAGTCTAATCCTTCAAAACCCTCAGGAAGAAAAAACACAAAAAGAAGCTTCTCCTTTCTGTGATCAATGGCTAGACAGAAAACTTATTTGAGGAAGAAGTCTGCAAGACAGTCCCTTTGTCTATCGGACAAGCCACTTTGAGATGGTCAAACCACTGTACCACTTAGGAATAATCAAATATTCCTTGAGCCTGGTTTTCCCATTTTCCAAGAGGCAGGAATGTTTATGGGGAAGGGGTGATCCCAGCAATATTTAGTCACGAGAGCTCCTATCCATGGTCTGAAGTGGTACAGAAAGTTTACTGCCGCCGTGAGAACCACATAGGCGTAACCTTCGAGTGAGATCACGGATCCAGCTTCACAGGAATGCTAATTTTGCCACCACCCTGCTCATTTTGAGGCTGCGTAACCACAAGTATTCAGAAGGCACTGCCTCCCGAGAAAATGAAAAAATCCCCGGCACAGCGGCCAACCTTCCAAAGTTGTCCCCGTGCCAAGGGCGCTCAGTTTTCCAAGAGCACGATGCCGTTTGGACAAGGCTGCTGAATACAAGAGAAGTGGGAGAGAAATACCGAAGGGCCACAGCAGTCCGGGACTGAGCCAGAAATCAGGAAGTCCTTGACTACAATTTCAGCTTTTCCCAAGGATTTCGAGGAAGCCTGGAAGACAAACAGTTCCTCTCTGCCGCAGCCCCTCAACCTATAGGGCAGGAAGTGGGGGAACTCTAGCCCGCAGCCAAATCTGGCCCTTGGAGTGGGTTGCCATTCCAACCGGTGTGAAGCCAGAGCCATTTGCTAGCCGTTAATAAAAGCACTGAAGGCTGCATTAAATAACGGGAATAAAGGCACTGGAGGAAAGTCTTACCTTAAAGTAGAGGCCGTTGCGTTCCTCAGATACTATGACCAAGGTTGAAGGATAGAGGATCAGCAGCCGGTCGTGCTGCTCCTGTTGGAGACCAAGAAGATGACGCCACAGACAAGGCGAGTTTTAGATTCAACATGCTCAGCCAAATTCGGCAAAGTACAGAAAATAACAGAGGGGTGCATTTTAAAAACAATTATCTTTAAAGCATGTGTAGACCACCCTATCCGCAGAAAAGGGCTCCCAAAGCAGCTCACAATGGTCAGGAATAAGGCAGTACCTGCCCGCAAGTTTACAAGCTAAAAGACACGACACACAAGGAAGAGGAGCTGGGAGGGGAGAGGAAAAAGCAGGTGCTGCTATTCGGGTTTTGGTCACTAAGTGGTTGTCCTGACAGCAAGCTTCCTACAGCTGCTCCTTCTCTGGCTGGTGGATAGGATCAGCTCTGTCTTCCCCTTGCTCGAAAGTTCTTTCTGGGAGGCAAAGGGTGAAGTCCGAGCATCCCTGTGGCCCTTGGTCCCCGACTGACGGCAGAGGTCAGGGTGCACTGCCCTTTGGCTCTGCCTCACGGTGCTGTGAGTGTATTATGCAAGAGGATGCAGAGCTAAGCTACTCAGGAAGCTTCATTTCTTGTTTTCTATAAGAGATTAAGTTTCTGGTCCTTAGGATGGTGAAGGTAGACTCAAGAGTGTGGGGGCAATTTCTGCCAATCCTCAAATGCCAAAGGGCCTGATCTAATGAAGCAGCAAAAGACCCCCTCCACGGCTGCCACCCCCCAAAACAGGGCGATCTGCCAGATTCTGCGCAAACCTGACTTCCCCCGTGGATCCTGTGCTCCCGAATAAATAAGAGACCGGCTAAACAGAGAAATAATTTCCAACATCAGAGGTCCCGTTCCCCCTCCTCCCCCCCGGGTCCCACCTGGAAGGGCAAGTGTTGCAGCTTCACTTTGGAGACGCAGAGGATGTCTCCCAGGGACTCCCGCTGGGTGCCCCGCCACTCCTGCACGGGGGTGTTCTGCACGGACCACCGCAGCTCCTCCCTCCCAGCGGAGTCCTGCTTCCATTCACGCTGAAAGGGGGAGCAAACGTCATGGTGACACAGGTGCCGAAGCCCGCGAGCCCTCGCTCATCCCAGGCCGTGCAAAGAACGCCCCCCCCCCCGACATCCAAGGCAGCCCATGCATAGCTTTGCACGCTCCGCCCTGCCCTCCAAGCACCATTCCCAGCTCGACAGCTAGCTGCTTCTGCAGCCTCGCTGTCAGACTGCATTCATTGATTTATCCATCGCACTGCATTTACGTCCTGTCCTCTTCCCACAAGCCACTCAAGGCAACTTGTATAATCCGCCACTTCCTCCCTGTTTTATCATCACATCGACCCGGAGAGGTCGGCGACTGGCCCAAAGCCACCCAGTGCGTTTCATAGCTGAGCGATGACTAGGACCCGGTCTCCCAAAGCCAGCAGTCTAACCACAACATCACTCTGGCTCAAGTGCGCACACGCACGCACAGTACGTGTGCTTGTGCACTTTAAGTTCACAGCACCCTCAAAAAAAAAAAAAAAAGGGTGCTTGCGTCCATTTCCCTGACGGAAAGCAACTGCTGCTCTCTGACTGGTCATTTGCCCCATTGCCCCAAAGTCCAGCCCAAACAGTACCCCAGAGGTCTGCAGGCCCAGGTGGCTCAGAGGAGAAGAGCCCAAAGGGGGTCGCATCACACGGGGCGCTGGACTCGGTGGCCTCGTGGGCCCCTACCGACTCCACGATTCTACCATTCCCCGATGCTGCCAGCCAGCGCAGGCACCCCGACAACCCAGCACGGCCCGCAAACCAGTCATTCCGGTTTCTTTCTCGCCTCTCATACGCTGCATCACCTCCCCTTTCTATGGTAGCAGAATCAACAGCAGGCGAGGCTGAGCTGTCAGGGAACCCAACTGGGTAGCGTGATGTGTGAAAAAGCCCCACCAACACGTTGTTCTCCCCCCCCCCAGAAAAAAACCCACAATCCTCACTTCCTTGTCCAGGACAGAATTACTCATTCCCTCGCTCTGGAGGAACAATAGTCAGAGAAACAGCCAGTTTTACAGCAGGAGAGTTTCGACTCAGGAGTTTCAAGGCCTGCTGATGACGGGGACAAAACCACGTCCCACAGGTGCAGATACGGGACGGCATCCAGTTTCACACCTGCTGACTCCTCGTTTCCCACACAGACAGAGGCTTTTTGTTTGCAGAGAGAGGCGCCTCCTCCCACCTCTGCCAGCATCCCCGCCCAGCACAGGACCCCGTTCCAGGCGAAGGGAAGGGGGTCCGACAAAATCGAATGGGTACGGCGTAAGTCGCCTCGCTGCCGGCGCTCGCTTCAGCATGCGGCAACTTGGCCTCTGCCAGCCGGCGGCATCGCCACTGGTTTTATTCCATGATTCCACCCGAAGCCCTCAACTGCCTTCCTTTCTCCGTTTGACCATCTTGCTTTTCTTTTGCCAAGCCCAGATTCTGAGGCAGCCTCCCCCAACTTGGTGCCCTCTAGACTACATCTTCCATCAGTTAGACAGCAGCAGGGGATGAAGGCTGATGGGAGCTGTACTCCAAAACATCTGAGGGTCCCACATTGAAGAAGTCTGCTTTATTTATTTATTGGTTTGTTTGTCGATTTATATCCTGCCTTTTTCCTACAAAGGGCTCAAGGCAGTGTACATCATTCTCCTCCTCCATCTTATCCCCACAACAACAACCCTGTGAGGTAGGTTGGGCTGAGAGTCTGTGGCTGGCACAAAGTCACCCAGTTAGCTCCACGGCTGAGCAGGGACTAGAACCCAGTCCCACACTCTTAACCACTATACCACACTGCCTCTCCACACTGGCTTTACTTCCATATAGAAAGAAACAACACCTTCATGCAAAGCATACTTAAAACTATGGATTTCAATTCCACAAGGTGGAGTGAGGACCACCAGTTTGGATGGCTTTAAAAGGGATTTGGGCGAATTCATGGGTTATCCATGGCTACTAGTCCTCAGAGGCCATATGTTACCTCCAGTTGCTGGGGAACCCCTTGGCCTGATCCCGCACAACCTCTCTTATATCCTTACGATCAGTGCTAGGAGGGAGATCAGAGCAGGAACTGTCGTCTCGACCTGCATCTCCACGGCACGAATTCACACTGCGGCTACCTTTGGAGGATGCCTCCAAAGCACCCACTCACCTGCATCAGGAAGGGGAAACTGAGGCTCCCCCCGTTTAAGTGGATCTGCTTCTCCAAATGGTAGAGCCAGCGCTTCAGCTCCGACCTGTCAGGGCAGTAGATGATCAGGGGGTTCAGCAAAGGACCTGCAAAGGCAAAGAGCAGGGGGACACGTTCACAGTCTTCAGGGTTACTGGCCGAGTGGGCAAGTGCTCCTCCAGGACCCTCTGTGGGGGGAATGGGCTGGGCTGGGCTGGGCTGGGAGCTCCTGGGCCTGCATTCCCAAACTGCATGGCAGAGTCGATACCACTGTATTCCTTAATGCCCCGCACACAGAAACCCGGCCTGTTGAGGAAACTATGACCTTCCTGCACGATGTGCTCATTTTCTGTACGTAAGGGGTAGCACCTGCTTTTAGAATGCGTTTTAAATCCTGGAAGGTGTTTTTGCATGCAAAATGCAGCTACCTGTATTGATTCGGTTTAAGAAAGGCTTGGCTGCACAGCAGCGTCGCAGACCAGCATCAATCTTTCATATTATTTTGACTGGAAGTTCCTCTGGGCAGGTTTCATCTGACCCTCTTCTCCTGCCCCCTGCCCCTGCTGGCACTCATTATATGAAAACAAGAATATACTTTGCGGTCCAGGACAGAACTTCCTCCCAGACCAGGTTATCTGGCCACCCTGCATTTTTATTTACATTCTCTGTAACTTGTAGCTTGGCTGGTTTAGTAGAGATAACTGGAGTTATTTGCTCTGTTTTCTGCTTCTGGCACACTGCAGCCCCAGACAACTTTAGCAAGCAAGCCGGGCCATGTAATTTTGTGCCCCCCCCCCCCTTTTTTAAAAAATAGGTTTGTACTCAGCTTTTTAAGTATGGTCATTTTTTCCCAAGTAATTTCCCCTAATTCCAAGTGGTTTTGCACACAGGTTCTCCCTATTATAATTTTTCATCTTCAGACTGCATTTTCCCTCCATTCTGGTTTTAGAGGCACACCTTTCTTTTAAGTTTGCCTTAAAGTGCAAACCAAATTAATTCCTCACTCTTGCATCCTTACCAGTGAATCAAACCTTCCAAGATGTCTTTCAATATGACCAGGAACATCTCAGTTCAACTGCATTTTTATTTATTAACATTTGTTATCACATTTCTAGCACCACACCTTTTCTTCCTGTTGCAAGGAAACTAGGGCAGCTCACACGGTCCTCCACCTCTCCAATTTATCCTTGCAACAGAAACCCTGGGAGAATTGGTGACCCACCCAAAGTCACCCAGGGACTAGAACCCAGATCTCCTGAGTCCCAGTCCAGCTCTCCAACCACTACGCCACACTGGCTCTTCCTCTCCTACTGCTCTCCATCTTGAATCATTCGAGCTTGTACATTGTATGTATATGGTATATATTTATCTCCTGCCCTTTTTCCTGCTAGGAACCCAAGGTGACTGATAAGACTCCTCCTCTCCTTCTTTTTATTCTCCCAACAACCCTGTTAGGTAGGTTAGACTGAAAGAGGGCAGCTGGCCCAACGCTCCCTGGGGGCTTCATGGCCAAGTGGGGCTAGAGCCAGATCTTCCAGCCCCACTGCGGCACACCAAGCCTGGCTCCTTAGGGGCACTAAGCCCGACCACTAGCCTCCCGATTCTGTTGTTCGTATTGCATGCTCTCTGCAAAGGCTCGAGCCGCCGTCTGTCCGGCCGGCCGGCCGGCCGTCTGTCTCATCTCGCCCCAGCCACGCACACGCCCTGGCCCAGTGGGTATAACAAACACTAGAGGGACATTACCCACCCACTTCCAGTCAATGAGCAGACTTACCTAAAGGAGCTATCATTCACTGCCCCACCCCTTATTCAAACAAATATTAGGCACGCTTTGGATGGCCTCAGCTTGGCGCACCAAGATAAGCTAAGACTCAGCAAGCCATCATAACAAATCCTTATCAGCAGAGGGAGTACTTTGGCCTTCTGGGATGCATGGTGCTTAAGGCAAACACTGATTAATTAGGGCTTGCTTCACTGCCAAGGATTGGTAGGAGGGAGCACAATGTATTGTTCACTGTGCCAGCTGAAGAGTTAAGATGGGGGTCCCTTGCACGCTGGCTGCTGCATTTGTTCCTCGGGGGCTCAGGCCCACAGAACAAACACAAAGCACGCACGCACTTGCGCACAAGGTCCTTGACTCATGTGCTGAAGTTTCTTTCCCTGTCCATGCATCTTTAAAAGGCCCCGTCTCCTAGGGATGCATGGACAGGGGAAAGGAAGGCATCTGATTTCAGAAGGAAACCTCAGGTAGGAAGGTACGGAAGCAAGAAGTGACGCGGTTGTTCTTACGTGCCATCAAGCTGACTTACGCTGACCTGTGAATGAAAGCTCTCCAAACAAACACAAGCAAAATTCGTGTCTAAATTTAAAACAGTCAAGAAGGGAATCTACTACTGCACACTGAATCCCTGACAGGAGTTTGGGAAGATCTCAGAGTACAGCGAAGATGCCGTGTCCACGAGGTAGCTTCCATGTCACCAAGATGCAACATCCACCCACATTCTGAAACCTGCAGACTGGTCTGCAGAGCGGAGCAGAGAATCTTGGTTCAGTCTGAGGTTTTGCAGACACTATTATAATAAGCAGTTCCAAAAGGGCATGAACTTTTCCCCTCTCCAATCTAAAATATCACCACTGCCACCTCCTCCCCTTAAGGGCAATTCCATTTGAAAAGGAAGTTTGGGGCTTTTTTAAAGGTGGGGTGGGGAGGGGAAAGAACATTCATTTTCACTAGCCTCTAGGTAGGCTGGGACCCCACGAATAGAGTGGACCAAGGCGAAGGCTGGCTCCATCATTTCGGGGCAGAGTGCTTTCGTTCTTAAACCTCATCTCAGAGTTTTCAGGAGAAGAAGTAAAATCTCAGCAAGAGAAGCCAGAAACAAGGCGGTATCAGACAAATTTCTCCTTGACTTGAGAACATTCACTAAAAGCTCCAACCATCCTCCCCCAAAGTCCCTTACACTGTCCAACCCTGAAGTGTTCACCCCGCTGATCTGCCAGGCACTGCCTTCTAGCTGCAGGCTTCATTCCCTCGAGAGACACAGTTCTAAGACCTAGAGAACCACATTTTCAAAAAAAAAAAAAGCCCCACATGGCATCAAATCAGCCAGAGAAATAAACTCTCACTTGTACGTGTCAGTTAACTCTGAAAACCTGGCCAAGGCTGATACCGGAAATGGCCACGATCACCATTCAGTACATTGCTTCCCCGCTTCTCCAGCTGGGCAGGGCGTGGGACAAGCTTTTATCTCCATGCTGGCGCTGTTAGCAAGCCCTACTTGGGAAGGGACAAGAGCAAGAGCTGGTGAGGACGGCTATTCCATGCAAAGCAGGCATGGCTGAGCTGTCCACCGTTCAGAACAACGGAAGATGTGGGGATGCCTCACAGAGGAATCCAGAACGTGAAGGGCTCGGCAAGCTTTCCTGAGTATCATAAATGCATGATCCTCGGGCTGAGCAGCCGGAAGTGTAAGGCGGCAAAGCTAATCAGGGCAGGCGTCTAATGAAATACTACAAAACTGACCGAGCACGCTGGTCTTTTCCAACCAAAACACTCACAGGCTAAAAAGAACACCTGCTTCACCTGTTTGCCAGGCAAGGTTTTTCTTCCCTTGAAGTCCCTGTTTCTGCGGAAAGCTCTCTGATACGCCCCGCTTTGTTAACTGGCTGGACAACCCAGACTGACCTTTCTTCTTGCACCTATTTTTGTTTTGCTGTGATCTCGTGCCATCACTATTCCAATGCCTCGAAAGGGCAAATAAGGGTTGAAAATCACACCAGTGTCTGTGTTCGCATCTGTGAAATGATGCGAGCGTATACTCCGCCCTTGCACAGCTCTCGTTCTTTGCAGTAAAGCTCGGCGCAGAGCTAGGTTTCTCTGCTTGCTTTACGGCAAGTCCAACTTCGGATCCTGCCTGAAGTGAGAACCATGCTGCTAGAGCACGGGTGGAAAACATCTGGGCCTCCAGATGTTTCTAGAGAGCAACTCCTGCCAGCCCTAGGCGGGACGGGCGAGGATGCTGGGTGTTTGCGAGCCTGACCTTTCCCCCATCCCTGTGCTGGATCAGGGTTCCAAGTGGAAACCGTAAGAACAGTAGACGGAACAGTGCCATCCGTTCCATCAGCCCAGCCCCCTTCCACGCCTGCCCTCTCTTGCCCCCCCCCCCGCTTTGTTCTGAGTCATGATACTTTGCAGAGGCTCTTCCTGGGAAAACAACCTGTCTGCTTCTAGGCTCCAGGGCTGAGTCACTCCTGAGCTGGAGCAGTTGCTCCTCAGCCGTCAAGCACAATTATTTGAAGGGCTACCAGGTAGTCAGGAAGAGCGAGCTGATAAAGAATGTGGACTCAGCCCAACAGCAGGGAGTGAGCTGGCTGGTGCATCTGCCTACGTGGTTCTATACTGAGGAGAGTGGCCAGGTGTCCTACTTTACAAAGGACAGCCTCTCTTTGAAAGTGTTCTCTGTCTGAAGGACCAACCAGTACATGTCCCATTTAAAAGATTTTTTAAACTTAGGAGGGTGACTTGGGATAGCAAGAATGGAGAAGGAGACTTCTCAGTGGTAGCCCCTAATTGTGGAATGAAACCTGTCTGGTGCCAACATGGTCACGACTTTCGGTGCCAGGGTCAGACTTTCCTTTACTGCCAGGGATATGGTGGTGCTTTTAATATTCACTTTATTAGGCTCCCTAATTTCACTGTTAATTGTTTTGAATTGTTTTCGCACGTGCATGTGATACGTCTTACCGTATGTTGCATTCTGGAGTTTTGCAACCCTTCTAGAGAACTGTGGCTATTGGTGGCATTAAAATAAAGTCAATGGAGGGGAACACAGCCCTCAGAGCAGAGTGAGAGGTGGGCGGAGCAACAGAAAGTGACGAGAAGGAGGAAAATCTGCAGCGGCTCTTGTCCTGATCCCTCAGCGGGCGTTCGGTCCGCCAACAAGCCCAGGCCTAAAATGGGCCAGCACTTACTGGAGGGTACAGGCGGGATTCATGTGAAAACAGCCTTTATGCACTGGGCTTTTTATCTCCTCCTGCTGCAGCCTTTTGCTGTGGTGTCACAGGGAGGGCCAGCATGGAAGAGGCTGGGGAGCTCCCCTTCTCATCCAGGCACATGGGCTAGATAGTGAGGCATTCTCTGATCCAGCCCAGAGCGGAGACGTACAGTCTTTGCTAAATCCATTCCACCGGGCTGATTGGTTGGTTGGTTTTGCAGATTTTCAGGTGCCTCTTGTTCTGTCCTCCAGTCAATTTATTCATGCAACATTGGACATCCAAAAATGTGCACATCTCCCCCAAATGCATAGTTTCTTGCTTTTAGTCCAAGGCAGAAAATTGCATTTTGGGTCAGCACTGTTTTCCCCCGCTCCCTATATTTGTGTGAAATGATAGAAAGGGCTGCAATCGACCCACAGATCCATGGAATCTGCAAGATTCAGGAGCAGCCCTGCCTTGGCTTCTGCAGGTCGAATTCCTAGATATCTAATCTCATCTGAGTCCCTTGCAGATTTCTCTGACACCCCTAAGCCAGAGTAGTAAAGGACCCCAGAAACTACCCTCACCTGTAATTTGGAAGGCATAAATTTCTTGCTGCGTCCCCTTTGGATTTTCCAGTTCATGAAGCTGGAGTTCTCTCAAAGGCAGCAAACCCTGTGAAAGCACAATAAAGATGGTCAGCCTCCTTTTCTTTGACCCTCCTCCCCTTTCCGATTCCAGAAGTTGCCCTGCATCACTCCCCACTAAGATAAGAAAGCAATTTTCTGAAGGGCTACTATCCCCAGACAAAGCCTGGTTTGTCCATTTTTCTGTGATGGCTGGGGGATCGTGGCTCAGCAGTGTAGAAAAAGGCATGACTCAGCACCATCAAGGGTGGAGCAGGGTAAACAGTTAACCCTTGAAAGCTACCCCTAAAAAGCGCAAAGGCCTTGAGACTCGAAAACAGATATTTCCTTGGCATGGGTCACTGGGTGATTCACAACCATGAGATGACAACACATTTGCCTCGAATGACCTTGGGAGAGAATGCATCATTTTACCCGCATCTCAGGAGGAAGTCATAAGCAACTTATTTTCATCTGGGGGCATGGGATGCTGAGTTTGACCAGGGAAGGGATGGCCTGCAGCTTTAGGCGCAAATATGGGATCAGCCACTGGGCTGACAGAACAGGTTGGGCAGAAAGGAAGAGGGGCCAGGTCAAGCGAAGGAGGCCACCATATCTCAAAGCACAGCGCGAAGGCCAACAGCTGTCTCTTGCTTTCCATGTGGTGGGGTAGACCAAGGAATGAAGTGGCTTCAAAAGTCAGATTGGGGTCAGACTGAAGTCGAGCCCATCGCTTCAACTTTCTTTACACACTTGTCGTGGGGATAAAACGTGTGCCCCCCCCACTTCTGCCTCTTGGAGGGCAGGATACAAAGATGAGCAACACAGAGTCTGTGGAGGGGCCTGAAGCACACGGGCTTCCACAAAACATGGGGGACCCTGGATTATTTGGACTACAGCTTCCATCAGCCCCAGACAGCATGCCAATGATTGGGAAAGCTTGGAGTCGCAGTCCAAAATTTCTGGTGGGCACCAAGTCAGAATCATAGACGAGTTGGAAGGGGCCAGAAGAACAGCAGGGCTGGACACTGAGTTACACCATCCATAGACTCACAGGTCGTGGGCGGCTGGAACGCACAGACGAGTCGGGTTCCCAAGGTCTTAGGCGGCCCTGTGCGGAGATGCCAAGGCTAAACTCTGGGCCTTTCGCTCGCAAGGCACTGGCCTTGGTATAAAACTGGGCGCTGCCACCACAGCGCCTGCCCTCCTTTTACCTGGTAGGTGAGTCCATTGGGCCCGAGAGACTGAAAATAGAGGTAGGCTTGAAAGAGCTCCAGGTAGCAGTCATTCACCTCCTACAACAGAAAGGACACATTCAGGGGGGTTCTCGGTCCTTCACCGACACCAACACGTCCTTTGGCTGTTTACCCAGGCTTATGCAATAGCATGCAAAGCAGGAAGACATTTTTTTAAAGAGGAGGAAACTAGCAAGAGCAAGCAAAGCAATCTAGAAGTACCACCATCAAGGATTCAGAGGTTGCTGAAGCGTGTTTTCAGCTTGCTACCTCCAATGCTTAAGGCTTTTTGCACCACGTAACACGGTGGGGAGAAAGGTGGGAATGAAGTGCAGAGATGCCTGCTCTGCTCCAGGACTTTTTCTAGCCAGGCTGGAGCTCCTCTTAGGGGCAGGATATACCACAACATCTTGTTGCAGTGCTCCCCGCTTGGAGCTCGATAAATAGGCAAGCTGTATGCCGAGTTTCCCCACTGCATCGCTCTTCCTTCTGCCCAAGCACCGAAACAAAAACAAAAGACAGGTTCAGCACCTGCTTTTCCTCCTCTGCAGAACTCACCGGACTGTGCTGAAATTTAAATTTGACTTTGGAGTAATGGATAATCTGACCCATGTTTCGCACCACGGTTTTCCGCCGCCCCTTCTTGAACAGGCTTGGGAACCGCTGGTCCAAGTTTTCCTTCTCATTTTCCTGGTTTGTGAGGCTCTAACAAAGGTGAAAAACAAACCATGTTGTTGTAGTTGTTTTTTCAAAGGGTAAAAAAAAAAACACCTAAATGAAGCTGGAAGTCAAACCCACAAACATCAAAGAGAGATTGGAGGGTTTACAACCCTGGTCAAGTAGAAACATCAGAGAATTTCACAATGGCTTTACAGTTCACATTTCTATGAATCCAACTTGCGGATTCTGCAACAAACTCCTGCCCCCCCTTCCCCTCGTTTGTTGAAATTCTCTTGCTTTACAGAGCACTTTTTGGACAGAGGGTTGTACAATTTCATTCATTTTCAAATACATACTTGTTCTAATAGAGGGCTGGGCTAACACACATTTATCTTAGCAAATGAGCAAATTCTACCAAAAGACCCAGTTCCATTAAGGAGCAGATAATAAAATGCAAAACAGCAAACATCCAAGAAGTTAGCAAACTCTGTGGATTCAGTAGAAAAGGCGGCTTTCTCCGAATCGAACATTTGGCAACCCTGAATTCAGCAGAGATGCCTTTCCAAATAAATGTTCTCTGTGGGGGAAGGGGGCAGCTTTCATGCCAGGCAAGGTTTGCGGTTTCTTTTACTGCTATGTGGTCAGTTTGCTTACAACCCTGGAGAGGATTTAAAAACAAAGCAATAGGAAGATTTAAAAACAAAGCAACACTAATTTCCTTCATGTCCGGCATTGCAATTAATCCAGGCCTGCGGCTTGAAAAGGTGCTAAATTTAATTTGAACCCGCAGAACAAGAGGCTGCCAGTCAATTCCAACAGCTCAGTTTCAAGCACACACTTAGCCCGCTACTGATTTTCTGAGCTCAGCTGTTTATAGCTCTCTCTCCTCTCCACGAACCCTGGGAATTTTTTCCATACGCATCTTTACATGTCTATTAGCCTTCGGCATGCCTCATTCTCCTCTGCAGGGACACGTCTGGCCAACTTGCAGCTTTTTCTCACCGATGTCAAAACATGCCTCTCCTTAACGCGCAGAGCAGCCTGATGTTCTATCTCGGATTTGCAGCCCTGCGGACCCTTTTCCAACTCTAAAATCCCGAATACATTCCCAGGCACCGGTCTAATTTCCTGAAGCTCATTTGCCCTCCATCTATGGAATTGCTGGGGGATGTGTCGGTTCCCCCTCCCCCTTTTTATACTGCACCTTGCACTCCGAAAATGTTGTGCACGACCTGGGCCAAGATGCCTTTCGTGATAACCCCCATCCCACCTTCCGCTGCCCTCCACCTGCAAACACCAGCAAGTAACTGTCGCATCTCCCCCTCTGGCATTTGCAGCAAAGCGACTGGTGTCGAAAAGGTGGAGGGGGCGGAGGTATTTTATGGCCTGGACAAGACCACAGGATCAAGTGGCAGGCAGAGCGCACGAGTCGGGGAGGCAGAGCCCTGGGAGCGAGCTTATCCTACTCCGTCTGTGCTTTCTAATAAGTGCAGGGCAGCTGCAAGCGCTCCCTTGTCGGACGAAGGCTCTGCGGTCATGGACCGGGCCAGGGCTGTCCCGGGCACCCGGTTGCCTCCCTTCCCTGGAACAAGCCTCGTCTCTCTGCAGTGACCACTTCCGAGGCTAGTGAGAGGAACCGGTTAGCTGGTGACAAGGCGCTAATTATCCGCAAGCCCCTTTTCAAATCTTGGGTTTCACTGGCTTTAGCTGGGCCTAATTGGATCAAGACATCGCAAGCTCCACCGCTTTGATTTTGTTTCACTTCCATCGCATCCAGCCAAGGATGGAGCATCAACCTCAGGAGGTCGCGCAGAACCTTTCCTAGTCTGAGGGCCGACATTTCTTCTGGGGGCGCTTTCAGGAGCCACAGTTCATGGGCAAGCTTAGCCAAACTATGGCAAGGCCAACCCCCCCCCCCCACACACACAAAACCCAGCATATTGTAGCTTAGAGCTCCTACTGCCAGTAACTCAGCCTTTGAGAAAACATTTCCAACTTTTAGAATGCGAGAGAAACTGCCCAACAGCCGAGAAACCAGACAAGGCTCCATCCTGGGGCGATGCGATGAGGCTGGGGAGAGGGCACGAGACCTGCGTGAAAGAAAACTTCATGGGCTGCGCCGGGTCCCCAGGAGGTCCTACTTGCTGAAGGTTCTGCATCCTTGTCCCCAGCTGTGGATGATGGAATCCACAGGAGTTCTAGCCTGGGCTTCCACTGGGCCGCATGCGGGCTTTCGAGCGCCACGGTGCGTCTTGTGTCGTACCCTCAAAGGTTCGCTAAGGGTCGCATCACGTGTACCTAAACGAAGGGCGACTTCCCTGAGCTTCCCCGTAAGTCCGGTTGTGTGTGTGGCAGAGCTTACTGCATATCACTCGGTGGTGAGGGAATCTGCACATGTTCAGAGGAATGCTTTCTTATCGCCACTCCTGGCTACAGACAGAGATCCTGGCGGTGGCCCAGGAGCTAAATTAAGCACCATATGTGACTGTGGGACTACTCGATCTAGTAATCTAATATGCAAGCCAGAAATGTATGCATCTCTCCTAAGGTCAGGCTCCATGATTCGCTGGGCACGTAACCTCAGAGCTGGGCGAACGGGGCGGCAGGCACTGCGACCTATGCGTGCAAACGCGGAGGCAAGTCTCTGCTGCTTTCTCTGACTTTCCCACTGGTGGTTCCCTCGCTCGGTGTTCCGCGGTCACCCTTTAAAGCCCCGGAGCAAGACCGTGTCGGTGGCACCGTGGGGAATGGGAACGGCCATCCTGGGGGTGGGGGGAGACGTCTGTGGGAGGCTCCCCAGGCTGTGGGCTTTGCATCTGTCCTAAGATATCAAAGGTAACACCTGGCCTGCCCAGGCATCCGGTTGATCTCCCTTCCAGGAAAATGCCAGATGACCACAGTCTTAAGGGTGCAGGAACAGCCATGGGAGAACAGACGATCGAGCACTGCATTTTCATGCTGCCCTCGGGAAAGGCACAAAGCTATGATATCGGCAGTTGTAGTCCTGATTCCTTTCCCTTCACATGCAGGCGTTGTAGCTTGACACTTCTCCTGAACACACCCAAACCCCGAGATCTCTTTCTGAGCTTGTCCACTCCATTTCAGATGCCACCGACATATGCATGAAGTTGGTTGTTGGTTTTTTTTGGTCCCAGTGTGTATCAAATTGTATTTGCTTACATTATCGTAGTTCTTAGTCTTAATTATCCAGGTTAAAACTCACGAATTAGGTGACTTTCAAGGGCTGAACTTGCTTGACTGGCTCATTTAACAAAGAGCCAAATGCAATGTATAAACTTGCACCACTCACCATGACTTACAGAGAGAGGATTGCTAAAAATAGCCCTCCCCCTCCCGCCCCCTGTTGCAGACAGTGCGTGATTGCAAAGCTTTGGGGAAGTACTTCAGATAAAACGAATTCATTTCACAGTGGTCACCGAGGTATTGCAGAGTCTCTGAAGTCCGATGAACGGCTTGTATTCAATTTCACACAGATAATTTTTTTTAAAGTGCAGCCTATTGTGTTCTGGTAAAACTCACCTCAATTGTGGGCAATGTTTTTGTATACTTTTTGAAGAAAGGATGTTGCATCAATGTGCAGATGACTGAACAAAAGAGGACCACTAATCCACAAAACACTTAACAATTTAAAAATATCTGGATATGACTAGTATAAGCGATCACTTATCCTAACGACCTCAGAGAGTTAGTTAGGAAAAGAAACCCCAGAAAGAATAAAATGGAAATGATTCTTTGAACCTCTAAATGCAAAGGAAAGAAAATAATTGCGTAGCATTAATTCCTATATGTGTGTGTGTAGTCTAGTTCTTATTTGTTTATTTAATTTGTTTGAAAAACCACACGTTCTCTAGACAGCCCTTACAATATAAATTGATGAACCTGTTCTGTGCTCAATAAAGATAGCTAAGGGTCCATATATTATTTCTGGCTGTTTTCACCACTGCTTTGTTGCAGAAAGTGTCTGCAAATATTTGAATGACATAGTAAACTTAAATACGCACAGAAAACTTGTATGTCAAGAGGAAAGCTAAGCCGAAACTCTTCTCCCTGATGCACTAGTTTTCTATGTGCAGGTGAGAATGAAGATTTGTATGGGATAGTATTAAGTTATGTGAGCCCCAGCTTATATTCCGAGGTGATGTAGGCCTGATACCTACTTAGCACCTGAGGGAGAACTTTGTGAAAATCTACTGCTGTTTCCAGACCACTTAATGTTGTTTCAGTGAGGCCAAAACTCACCTTTTAATGACCTTCAGTGCCCTGATAGGAGAAGAGATTCCACAGAGGATTATGCAATGGGCTGGCGTCTCCCTCTCTCTCTCATTCTTTTTCTCTGCTCAGATACACTTCCCACCCTCTCCAGGAGTCCTGGCACCTTAAAATCCCTCTTTGCAACCCCCTGATCCTGCTTCTTGCAACAAGGAAGGGTGGCCACCTGTCCCTGTTGGCAGAGAACAGTGCTCTGTTTGAAGGGGTACCAAAGGGCTGTCCTCATGTCCAATCCCAATTTAAAGATGAAGGGCTGTAAGAACGCGTGTCCATCAGTTGGCATCTAGACACATCACATTTGGGAGGCAGACAAAAACAGCAAGCATGAAGGCGCTGGTTCTGCACAAGGGTGAGATTTTCTGCGTTTTTATGACTTATGTTTACATCCTGCAAAGAATCCAAATGAGTACGTGCAAATTTTATGTAGATTTAAAGCCTTTCTTTTGGTGATTCTTTAAAAGCCACCCTGATGTTTCTCCTCCCATGACAGAGGCTGCAATTTTCACTTCAGCATTTCCACGGTGTTTGCTTCTGCACAGAAACAACACACGCGGTCCTTACACATCCAGTTTCTGCACACCCTCCGTGGCTCCACAAGTGACTCACTGTCCCCTCTTTTAAAAATACAATTACTAGCTTGAGTATACAAAATATGTGATGGTTAAGGTGATGCAAGTACATGCGTTACTGCACCAAAGATATAGATATTCCTGCAAACAGATGTGGAGAGGAGATTTTTTCATGCGTCACACTTATATTCTACATTCTCCCAAGGAGTGCATGACCCTCCCCTCCATTTAATCCTTGCAACAACCCTTCCGCTGAGAATCAGTGATTAGCCAAAAGTCACCCCAGGAGCTTCGTGACTGGCAGAGATTTGAACCTGGATTCCCCACGTCCCCGTCCAACACACCAGTCACAACACCACACCATCTAATCGACGAGCACATCACACGTCATGCATTTCCAGACTCTCCCAAATCACAACATCTGTTTCTTTACTCCTTAAAACATCAGACCCCCAAATGCTGCCACGACAGAGCAACTGTGGTGTCGAGAGGCCAAGTGTAATCAGGGCCGACTTCAGTTTTCTGAGGTCCCGGTGACAAGGCAGCCTCCCCCGATAAGCCCATCTGCTCGCTGCCAATCTTGCAATCGGTTCTTT
Organism: Varanus komodoensis; assembly: GCF_004798865.1. Taxonomy (NCBI): domain Eukaryota; kingdom Metazoa; phylum Chordata; class Lepidosauria; order Squamata; family Varanidae; genus Varanus; species Varanus komodoensis. The sequence continues at coordinate 1,634,913 of NW_025336059.1, forward strand.
TTCACCAGAGTGCCAACGACCAAGGAGGCTGTGGCAACTCCCACTCTCCTTCCTCAGCACCACCATTTTCTGGCCCAAGCATAAGGTGAGTGAACAAGCGGGCTTTCATGGGAAAGAACAGGGGGGTCTTCCCAGTGGACCCCTGCTGAGGAGTGGGCCCTTCGAAGGCTCTCCGCCTTGCCACCTGGCAAGCTTGAAATAAAAAGATTCCTCTCAGATGTTTAGATCTTTCATGGGGGCAGAAATCCCGAAAGCACGAAGGCAACACCAAGAAAAGCAGTTATTTCACATACAAGCTGCAGACGGAAGAGGCGTTGAAGGTCCAGTTTTTGCTTCCCTGGTACTTAATTATGAAGGAAAACCTTTCATTAGGACAGTCATTGGTTGGTGCCTCTACTTTCTCTGCAGGAGAATCACAAAGCCGGCCACAAGCATCTGCACCCATAATTATAATCCAACATACACTCTGAGCTTTCGCTGTATGTGACTGCAGAAAAGTGCAGCAGTGTTTCCCCCACTCAGTTCCCTCTTCCCAATAAATGCAGAGGCAGACGTCTTCACTCTTACACCTGAAAAACCCAGAGGACCCCCTTCGGTGCAAGGCTTGCCATGCGTCCTCTGACGACCAAGAATTCTGCTGCCCCAGCAGCGGCCAAATTACATTCCCATCCAAAACAGAGACAGGTGGCAGATTACCACCCAACTTCCCCAGCAAAGGCCCAGTGGAAGGAGGGAAGGCCACTGCAGTGTATCATGCAGAGACACTCAAACCACCTCCCGGAGTAAGTAATTTTGCAGCACAGGGACGGAAAACTTGTGGCCTTCCAGGTTTTTGCCTGATGCTTCTCATGCTCTGCACTGCAGGGCTGGGAAGAAGGGAGTTCCCCAGAAGTGTTGGACTTCAGCTCCTGGAATTCCTGGCCTCGTTGGCCATGATTTCTGGGAACTGAAGTCCAAAAGCTCCGGAACTCACCCTCGCAGCACACTGCTGATAATAACAGAATGTTTAATACTATTGATCAATGAGCACAACTGATAAGCCTCGATACTTCTGGGGAAAGCCTGCCCCCACTTGTCCCGCAGCATGTCACAACAGCCAGCCACACATCCCGACTTAATTAGATACCTTTCAGGTCATTAAGTGACAACTAGATCTTCATCTTTCCTGTGTTCCCAGGCTTTTCGAGCCAACAGGAATTCAGCCCACACCTGCTTTATGTAAACCACCTGCAATGTTCAACTAACTCATGAAACCTGATCTGGCTGGATGACAGGAACAAATTACCGCCTGATTATGGGTTTTTGATAGGAACAGGTTTAGAAATGACAGTGCGAAGGTGAGCGGATGATACAATCCAAGGTGCTTGCTCGAAATCCCATCCCGCATTTTGATTAGCCATGCAAATTGAGGGCTGTAAATCTTGCGGCCCAGCAACTTCTGGAGAATCCCTGTCACATCCGCCGGAGAGGATCCTAATGTTAAGTTAACCGGGAAATCCAATCATGAGGGGCATGGAAGCTGTGGCGGGACAACCTGTTGTCCAATCCCTGGTATAAACCGAAGTGCGGGGGCAAAATGATAAAAAGTATACAGCAACATGGTGTGGTGGTGGGGGGGACATTCTCTTTCTAATGACTGTGTTTGCCCTTTTGAGTCCACCATGTTCTCTGGTTAAGAATTTCTTCAGAAAGCTTCAGTGCTGAAGCACACCTCAAAAGTGTTTCTGGAATTTTAATGTTACGGTGAGATTCCATCTTGTCTTGCTCATTAACATTTCGTAACATTTCACAACATAAATAAGGTCCAGGAGGGGCGAAAGACGGGGGGTTTCCAGCGTCAGCACAGAACATGTTTGCACAATACAAGGAGACTATTATTCACACGCACAAGGATGTCTTACTTGTGCATCGCAACAAGTGAAAAAACCGTAGGGCCTATTTGATCCTCGGGCTTATCAGAAGTTTGCTAGAGAAGGATGGAAACGTGGGTGTAAAACTAAGGACTACATTAGAGGTGTAAAACTTCTTTCAGCCCGTGGGCTAAATGCGTGTCAGAGACTCTCTCCAGGGCCATATTCCAGTGTGACAAAGGGGCTATGGTCAAAAATCCAAAGAATGCCAACATATTTTCACTTTTTAAACTTTATTTTTTCTTGCTTCAGCTAAATAAAGCAGGACAAAAATCTCAATAAAAGCATCTCTCTCTCTCCCCCTCTCACCATATAACGGCATATATTTAACTGTTATCAGTTATAAGCATCAGCAAAGATAACCAAATAAGCATGCTTGTGTCCATTTGGAGCAGCTTAAAGCTCTTAGGCTTTAAGACCGAATCTAGAAAGCCGAAGGAGAGCCCAGATCAGAGCTGAGGCTCCAAACTCAGCGAGCCCTTCTTCCGACCCTGCAGCAAGGAAGGACCCTGAGCTTGCAAGGATGATGGTGGAGATGGCGTTTTATAGGTGTCCTGGCCAGCTGGGAGAGGGTGGGGTGGCAGCATCCCTCCTCAGGCTCAGGACAAAACACAGCTCAAATGCGTCATCTACGAGTTTTGCAGGGCAGAAAAAGCACAGACCTGCACTACTGTACTCCTTTCGCTCTCCATAGGGTACCCATAACCCTCCAAGTTTGGAGGGGTATAAGCAGCCTCATTGGATTATGTTGTTAGCAATTAAGGCTTAATTTAGTGTTTTAGTACTGGGGGAAAACTGGGAAACACCAAATGATCAGGAGTCGGCCTGGAAAAAGAGGGGCGGCTGCCTGGTGCAGTTCTGGGGACAACTGGGCGACTCCAGGAAGGCTGGGTGTCATTAGAAACAGAGAAACAGAGTGAGTCGGAAGGGGCCTCCCGGGCCATCTAGTCTGACCTCCGGCACCAGCCGGCTCCGCTCACGACATGCCCGCCATGTGCATGTCCAGCCATTGCAGACCCGCTCCTGAACTGCATGCTTTTTCGGGTCATCACAGGACAGCTGGCTATTGATTCAAAACCTCTAGTTTTTTGCGCCCAGAGGGTGGAAGAAAAGGTCCAGCCAAGCCACATTTCAAGACAGAAACAATTCCCAAATTTGCTCAGGCAGGGCCCTTTCCAAACATTTGGCTGGAGATCTAAACAGGTAAAAGAAACTGGAGTTTTGCATCTTGTTGCCCCCCTTCATCACTCAGCACCCCCCCTCCCCAGGCTGTTTATATTTCTCACAGACACATATTCATGCCCCTCTCTCAATTAATCCAAGCAGAGGTTTTGATCTCTTTTTTCACTGCACTCAGGGCTTGCACCGCCTCGCAAGAGAGACGGGGGTTTGAAAAGCCGGGAGATGACTGTGAGCGGGACTTGCACTGACACGTTTTGCGCTGCTCTACCTCAGCGCATAGGTGAGGCGAGTTAAAAATTAAACTCCCTCAGAACTTAGCAAGAAGGGAATGGAGTGACTTAGAGTTTAATCATCAGTGATGGCTGGTGTGTGAAGAGGATGTCAACTTCGGAGAAGTAGTTGCATCACAAGGGGGGCCTCTCCTTGATGATTTTGAAAAAAAGAAGAAGATGAAGCAGTTAGGGAAGTAATTATATTTGTTATCTAAACTTCTGCTCTTTCCTCATGGTGCCCTCATGTTTCTGCTCCAGAATATGGTCCACTTGGGAAATACTGTGAGACAGGAAGTACCGGGCCCTGGTCAAAGCCCACAGGCCGTGTGGGTCGGGTTCCGCCCCTGCGGAAGAGCAATTCCCTGGATCGTTCTTTCTTTCTTCTCTTTGCCTCAGGCATACCACCTGGTACGAAGAATCCTGTCTTCCTTTCGCAACAGGGTGGAAAGGACAAATCTAGGGCATCCTCACAAGCTTAGTGCGGATATTTTGGATGCTGTGGAGCACTAGAGAGCATTATTAGTAACCCAAACATGGTGCGTGTTTACCCAGAAGCAGGTCCCAGTATGTTCGGTGGGGCTTGGTCTCAGGCAAATGTTTCCCTAAGATCTTCCTCAAACTTTGAGCGATCCCTCCAAATGCAGTGAAATGGGTGGGTATCCTCACAACAGTCCTGCCAGGTAGGCTAGCTGAGCGGCAGCAAGTGGATGAGGCTCCCCAAGTGGGGACTAGAACTGGATCTCCCAAGCCCCAGTCCACAACTATAACCACTACACAACCCTGTTCGTTCGGGCCATTCGAATAATCAATGTCGTGTGACCCTCCCATTTTAAAATGTGCATGTCATTTTGGACTGCTGTGAACTCTGCTCTGCTGTTGAATTGCACCTTGCTTTTGTGTTTTTATGTGGTACTTTTTATCTGGCACTTGCTGGAGCTTTGTTTATTGGAGAAGCATGCGAAGCTGATCAATACATACATGACTTCTGAAAGTACAGGACTGCAGGCTATGCAGACTAGAGAATGTGATAACATGTAATGGGATAATTCATGCTGCATCCCAGCATGTGTATGGGGCTGGGGGACGGAAGAAGCCTACAACCAATCCTAATATTCATCAATTAAGATTGGGGGCCGCAAACCAGGAATAGCTGGATCATTTGAAAAATGGAGCATCGCAGTAGCATGTCTGGGTTGCAGGCTGAAATCCAACAGACCAGAGGTATAAGTCTTTGGTCGCTCCAAGGTTTCTGAGAAAGCCAGGCTTCCTGCCCTTCCCCCAAGCAGAGATCATCTGGGGCTTTCCTGGATCTTGGGAAGAGGGTTTTCTTTTGTTTTGTTCTGACCCCACTCTAAAATGCCGAGATGTCTTTTCTGACATCTGGGGTGTTCTGGGGTGCTGGCATTAATGCTGCATGGGGAAATATGCTGTTTGGGGGGCTTGTTGCCTCATCCCTGCTCAGTGGTGGAATATGTCCCCTGAGAGTTTCTGCAAAATGGATTTCAGGTCTTTGGAGCCAAAAGAAGTTCTGACCCATTGCTAGAGACGCTTACGAGAAATAAATGTCCATTATTGTATTATCTGAGTCTAGCCACACTAGCAAACCATGAATCACCTACAGTTCACTCACAACCCAGCAACAGACCATGGGTTCTCTTCATGGGTTGTTGAGCATTAACAGGCCATGGATTGTTAGCGCAGCTGGGTTTGGACAACACAATAACCCACAGTTCAACAACACACAGTCGACCCAAAAAAGTCACCCGCATCCAATCGGTAGCCTTCAGCAAGACTTGCCAAGCCCAGTGCTCTTCCAAAATTTTGGACTCCGGCCCCCATCCTCTCCACCTTACCCCCACCCCAGAAAGAAAGGCATAATAGATACCCCTCTGTTACAGGAGAAGCAGTAATATATGTCAAGCAACTAAAGCACCATACAAATGCTAATTATTCCATATAAATGCTGCCGCCCAGACAAACACACCCACACAGAAAATTGATGGGTTTTCCGCTCACCCCGTCACTCAGCTTGCTTGGTTTTGCAACATTTCAGGTTCCAAAGTGTAACGTTTGCTCTGGCTTATAAAACACGGAGATGAAAAATGGCGGGCGAGAGGTCACTTCATGCAGGATGTCACTGCTGTGCGGGTGCCACACGAAAGGGCCCCCACATGGGGTGGAGTGGCAGCGCACCCGTGGCCCACCTGTGCAAGTAGCTCACCGGGGGGACCAGTGGGGACAGAGACCTTCCTCTAATGGTTCATCCTTCCCAGGAGTCACGTTTGGCCTTGCCTGGCCTCTTGGCCCTTCAAAACGCCTCCAGCACTGTTCTCCCAGTATCCCACTCTGCCCTTAAAAGTCCGGTGCCCTCTAGATGGCTTGGACTATAACTCCCAGCATTCCTGAACATTTCCCATGCTGGCAGAGGATCATGGGTGCTGACGCCCAACATTTCTGAAGGCAGAAAAATGTGACAATGGTGTTCGGGAATTATTTTCACGTGTGTGTTTGTGTTGCTACAGAATTAACGAGCACCAGCTTTTCCAGATACTTAAAAAAAGGCTGGGTGCAACCCCAGGAAAGGATGAATCAGCTTAATCCATAATCTCATTTTCTGCCCTTTCACAAGAACAGCGAGAGCAGCACCCTTTTCCCCCACCTGCCGGGACTCAGAACTCCAGATATACAGGTTGGGGACACCAGCTCCGCCCGTGGAAATGCAGCGTGCCAAACGAGTTCTCCTCCACGCAGAGGAGATCCAGCCCCTGTTCCGAATTTGCATTCAAGAGGCTCAGGCCAGGAGTCTCCCAGGGCGGATATGAGTAATTTTCCTTACAGGTCTTCACCAGCTCTGGCGTTTACTCGCGGCAGAGATGTTGCGGCCACCCTGACGATGGGCAGACACGTTGCACTTTCACTGCAGACGCCCCTGCCTGTAGGTTGCACGAAAATACTGAATGCGTGATATTTTGAAAGGTTTTTAAATGGCTTAAAAGTCAATTGAGTTCCAGAATAATGTTTTGCTTTGTTAGAAAAATACATTCTTTTACTACTAGAAGCAGGTGGAAAGTCCTCCTGGCTTCCCCCCTGAAGGCCTATGGAAGCTGAAGTTTTGCAAGACACTAAAGGTGCCATCTAAGGCCACCCTCCAGCAGGGCTTCCTCTGGAGAAGGCCTTCCCTGTAGTGACCCTGCCCCAATTACAGAATGACCCTCCCGGTGCCAACATTTTAGCTTTCGGGGCCAGGTTAAGACTTCCTTCTTCTCTCATACATTTGATGAGGTTTTTCGTTGGACTTGCATTTTTCTTGCAGATGACTGTTTAAAATTATGTTTAGAGATGCCTATGTCTCATTCAGTGTGTCACACAAGAATAAGTTTCTATGTGTATGGTTTCCATAATGCATCTTTAATGTCTGTAAGCTGCCTGGTGAGCTTCAGCTATTTGGCAGTATGGAAACGAAAGGACTGAAATGAAAATAAGGGTTCAGGAGCTCTAATAGAGACATGTCACACCTCCCAGAATCCCTTGGGGCACGGCGTGTTAATTGAATGCCATATTATAGTGTACCAGCAACTCAGATGTGGGATGAGAAGACCTGCATGTGTATTATACCGCCCCAGCCACAAACTATGCAAATAACCTTGGTCAAATCCCGTATCTCGGCCTTGGAACCTCATCTGTAAAAGCAACACAATAGGAACCTATCTCACCTGGTGATGACCATGATAAAGTGCGCGAGCAAGACGTTGCACGGCAAAAAGCACAACATGCATCCTTGGCACTATGACAGGCACCCCACAAAACCTCACAGCACTTGCCTTTCCAGGGATATACTGCAGAATCTTGTCTGAGGTGACGTCCCGCTCTTGTCCTGGTTCAAAACCAAAGAGGCTGGCTAGTTTTTTCTTGCTCTCCTGTCTGCAAAGCAAGAATAAACATGGAACATAGTCAGGTCAGCACAGGAGAATCGAGGAAAGCACCTTCCGAGGGCAGCAGGGTGGGCGCTCTCAGCTTTTACACAAGGCTCTTACGTGTCACGACCTCATGAACAAGCAGAGCTCAAGAACGTTAGGGGGCTTAGTGGACCTGGAAGTTCTGGTTTTTAAAATTTGTCCTTCCACAGACGGATGCGTGGTGCGTTCCTGCCACAGATAGTCTCACAACTTAGAAGGATTTTGTCTGCCCATGGACAGAGTTAAGGTGAAAAGTACCGCTTTGCTAATCCATGTCTGCTTTTCTAATTTTTACAGTTCAGCAAGAGCATCACCAGTGCAGAGACCAGGTGTGCAGAGACCAGGTGTGCAGAGACCAGGTATCCACTTGTCCTTCTCTCTTTAAAGCGCACGCGTTTCCTGATGCCACACCATCACTGCAGCTGAAATAGGAAGCGAGCCAATACCCAATCCAAACTGCGCCTTCCCCTGGTTTAGCACTGGCCTGAGCGTCCTGGTGGCCGCTCTTCCCCCTTTAGATGGGAGTCATCCGCAACCCAACCTAGACACTGAATCTGGGACTCGGACAAAGAGTTATGGTCCATGCCAGTTGGCCTCCCGTGGGCCACTGTGCAACCAGAACTAGTTGGACGCTGGGTCTGATCCAGCATCAGGGCTTTTGTTTGACCTTTATTCAGAGCCTTGGAATCCCTTCCCCAAAGGCACTTGCAGCTGCTGCTGCTGGACCATGTGCAGAGTGCCTTTCTCGTATTCCATGCATGCCCAGTGCTGCTGGGCTTTGAAGGCAGAAAGTCCAGGCTCACAGGTGGACACGTATCCCCTTCACAGAGGTCGCTCCTCTAACTGCAGAGCTGTCCAGGCCACCTGCAGCTTACTGGTAAACACCATAAGTTCGGTTTATGATCTGCTTTTCTTTTTGTTTGAACAGGAAACAATTCACAGAACCCCCCCCCCCCAAATGCACCCTCTCTCCCTCCACTGACCAAAGTGTGGAAACATGTTTGTTTTAAAATGAGTGTTTCTTAAAGTGCATGTTTAAAAAATGCTTTTTTTCAAATGCAATCCTAAATCAAGGGATGCGTGTACTGTAGCATAAGATACCATTCTGAGAGTTTCCTGACACTGAGTTTTGTTGAAACATGTCCCTCGGGGAAGAGTTATACAATTTGTGTTACCACATAAAAATTGCCTGTTGCTTGGGTGACACTGCTAACCAGCTACGCTGCGATGCCCCATTGATGGAGGAGCGGAGTGTCAAGAGGAGAGCTTGGCTGCCCCCTTGCACTAATGACACCTTTCTCTGCATTTCACAGACGTACTTATTACACGTACGTCACACCTTGCTTTCGACATGGATCCCGGGGCCGCGAGATAGCGCTCCCGGGCCGTGCTTCAATGGGACAACACATCTATATGGAACGCAGCCCCGTATTTAATACGACACCCTGGTCACCACGGGCAACCAGGAATGCCGTACGGAAGAGTGCCTGGGCTTGCACATTTATAGATCCATGGGAAATCTGTTTCAGCAGAGGCAAGGGCAGGACGAGCCCACCTTCCATTCTTGGGGGACAGGGGAGAATAGCCGTTGCGTTTTCTGCTCCTCCTCCCCGCTGGGCATCTAGCTCACTGCAAACAAAGGGAAATTTCTTACTCCGCATTCCGCACGAGGATGCAGCAGGCTGCCAGAAGGAAAACGGAGTCCCTTATCTATCCCCCTGCAACCTGTTAGTAGGATTTTTCCCTCCCTCTCCCTCTCCCTGTTTAAACTTGCCATGCAGGCCAATTTCCACGCAGGCCATCAAAGAGCCACACTCCACTCCACGGCCGGCATGGAAACAGGCACCATGTGCCTCAGACCAAGCTAGTTAAAAGGACGCCTGCAAGGTAGCAACTCTTGCTCTTCTGCAAGCCACTGTCTGTGTAGGAAATGCCAAGTAACCCGGCAGCGTAAGAAAAGCCCTTGCAGGGTCAGACCAAAGGGCCTCATCTGTCCCAGCGGTTTTCCCTGGGAAGTTTATCGGGACTGCCCCCCTGCAGGAAATTGGGTATGGGCAGGGAGCTTTGCTGGAGGGCGGAGTCCGCCACTCCCTGCTTCTCTGTGCTGCCACAACACAAAATGGGGATCCTGGGCCCGTGGTCGGATCGGGGTAAAGCGTCTTGTGTGCAAGAAGCCCTTGCCAAAAGCTGGGCTGCACGGGGAGGAGGGGCCCGTGGCAAATGTGAAGCAGAGCAGTCCGTAAGGTAAGCCGTGGGACATGGCCAGGAAATTCTAGACCCTTGACTTAACGGCTGCAGGGCAGAGGGGCCGGCGGGAGGCTCTGGATGGCCACGTGTATTATTTCAGTTGTGAAGTTCACAACATTTCGTTGCTCTCCGGGGCCCTGAGATGGTGCTTTGGACAATCCCCACAGGGTTTCAAGCAAAATACAAACATCCATTTGCCACCTCTGAATCGAACAAAAGCAGCCACAAAAGACATTCCCTGAACCAGTGCGCTTTGGCACTGGAGATGGCTTCCTCTGCTGCACCTGAAGGCAGCAGTCCACCCTAGTGGTGAGAGGTAGGCCACACAGCACACGGCTCACTCTCCCAGCCCCTGGCAGCTGCCTGCCAGTGCCTGCAGCCTGCAGCAGCTGTCTCACTCTGCCTGGTGGTATGTAGGTCCAGCCCTGGTGAACAGCACCAGACTCCAGCCCAGCTGCACCACTGCCAGAAAAACTGCCACCAGCCACATCCAGCGTTCTGTTTCTGTCATTGGTCAGCAAAAGGGCTTCAGGGTCCGCAGATGCCACAGACCTTGCCCTGCTTATCCCCGACACAGGCACCTGAAAGAGGTTTCCTCTGCACTTAGGGAGTGACACTTCAAGCAGGTGGCCACTAACAGAGGCCCTACCTACCTCCTGCATCCGTGTGTCTATTCAAGGGGTGTGGAACCTCCTGCAGCCCAACGGCCGAATTCCATTTTGCTGAAGCTCTCGAGGGCCACATGCCAGGGGCGAAAGCCCCAAAACAACCCCCCAAAATTCCGAAAAAACACTCTTTTTCTTTTCCTGAATTTTTTTCCAAACTGTTTGGAAAAGTTTGAAAAAAGTCCCCCTCCCCACCCAACATTCTCAAGGTTTTTTTTCTGGGCCTTCTCTTCCCCACTCCCCAGACAAAATTGGACATATGGCCAATCCTTCCTCGCTTTCCTATCCTGTCTGGTGGCATAAATCAGCTGACTTCAGTGGAATGACTCACAACTCAGAACAAAGCAAAGAGAATGGCCACCTGTTGTTCCTCTCTGAATTTTTTGCAACGCACCCAGCCTCACTGCGCTCTGCATGCTATTTCTTGGGCGACAAAACCAACAAGAAGTCAAAAGCAATAAAATGCGGGCAAATACATCAGAAAATGGTTCACAACAACCGTCCAAAACATCAGTCCGAAGAAACTGGGGACAAACATGCTCAGGTCGAAACCGTTTTCTGCGGTATATTTGCAGTCACCTTGATTTCCTTTCACATGCCACAGCGTTTTTCCTACGCTTGTGGTATGTACCATCGTGCCCCACTTGGGAGGGTAACCCAAAGCGTGAGCTGCAGCCGGACCAGGCTTTTCCTTCCTGTGCTCCTGCCCCACTGTTTTCTGACGCTAACGGTGATCTTTGCTGTTGCAATTGGCTGTCCGCTGGTTTCAGTTCCTTTCTGGAGGAGGAATGGGAACTCTCGGTGCTTCTCAAGCTCCTTCCATCAATCTGCTGTTTTGTAACTGCCCACTTCAGTGCCACCAAAATGTAACAACCCACACAAGAGCCTCGTGTGTATGGAGCAGCATTCAACTTGGGCTAGACTGCACCGGACTGTGAGCAAGGGGCTCCACCGGCCCACAAGTGCTCTTTCAACACATGGCTCCCTTTTGCAAAATCCAGGAGGCCTCTGAATTTGTGCAATCATTACCATGTGCAAGACTGAATGTTATGCATGTATCAATAGCCACGATGCTCACACTGTGTACGCACCAGTACGGTCTCTAAACTCTTGTGCATTTACACTCCATGCTAGGGTTCCTGTCTGTTGGGGTTCTAGCATATACGCATTGGGTAAAGAACGCCCAGATCCCTAAGTTACCCAGAAAACTGAAACCGACAGTTGAATTAGCAGCATTTATCCCAGCCATCCTGGCACCTAAAAGTCCACAGACAGGGGCAGCCAGTGGGTCCAACCTTGCAGGAACTCTCTAAAACCAGATTGTGGCCAGGGTGGCAGGGAGAGAAGGTGCCCTTAGTGCAGGGGCCAGCCAACCCATGTCCGTCTGAGAGCCAAGCTCGATTTGCAGAAGCCTACGTTCCAGGGGTGGACTGGACTGAAGGCAAGTGAAATGGGTCGAACAGCACCGGGGCAGAGCCAAAAGCACTGGCACCTTTGAGCTGCAGTTATGAGCACCAGCCCCTAAGCCTGAGCAGGGAAAGGAAACGCAGCCTTTCAGAATGGTTTGGGGGAAGGGCACAAAAGCCAGGAAAGCACCCCATAATCAGCAGCCAGATGAAGCCAGGCGTGATCCACAGCCATGCGGGCCACCTGAAGGACAAGCTTCCACTTGTATACCTGCTCCAGCTCTGCGATCCTTGTGCAACAGCCTTTAAAAGCAAGATCATTGTCATGAAGTTTTCAAATCGCCAAAGGCTCGATTTTTAAACGTAGCCTTATGCAGTGCCTAGAGCAGGGCATTAGGGGTGGCCTGGGGGACCCACATATGCATCCAGACAAAGCCCACACCTCAAAACAAGATGCTATGCTGGCACAAAGAGAGGTCCAGTGCAGGAAATGGCACAAGGCTTGTATGTGGGCCTTGCATGTTTATCATACCGAGTGCAAGCAATTAATTTGACTGGGTCAAATTCTGGAGGGTGATCGTGCCAAGCTCTGCTATGGAAGACACCCACACAAAAAAAGAGAGAAAAAGGTAGTGAGACTGATTGTGGTGTGGTTTCATGCCCGTGTCACTGGATGGAGTGGGCTCTAGTCCGTGGATCCTTATGCCGCAATAAAACTATTAGCCACTAAAGGTGTTGCAAGACCCAATTTTCATGGTGCATGCACACCACAAAGAGAGAAGGGCTCAGCCATCTACATTTAGTTGGATGGCCTTTCCTTGCATGTGTAGGAAAGGGCCAAGACATAAACTCCCTTCGCTGCAATCCTATGCACATTTACCTCAGAGCAAGTCACATGAAATTCACTGAGACTTTGCTCTGCGTGATCATAAAATTTTCTGGGAAGGCAAAAATTAAGAAACCAAAACAAAACGAAACAAAAAATTTCCACCCCTCTATTATTCAGTTCTCTAGAACTGCTTCATTTTGTTCTTCTTTTCCTATATAAAAGGTGTCAAATCTTTCTTTAGTTACAGAGCCTGCTTTTTAGGTATAGAGGACTAATTGAAACATACCACCACAATTTCAGATTATAAAGTTCTGAGACAGTCAAGTCCTGCGAAAGGGGCTGTCTTTCCAACACCAACTACAGTAATATGAAATGTTGCATTCAAGAAGTTAATTTTTAAAAATCGCATTGCACTGAAAAGTACTTGCATGGTTACCGGCTATCAGCCAATTTAAGGATGCAGTTCTAACTACACCTTCTAGGGAACAAGCCCCATCAGAAACGCCGCAACCGATTTCTGAGCAAACAGGCATCGTCAGAGTGCTACCCACTGAGATATTTGCAGGCTGCCTTTATTTTAATCCCAAGGGAGAATAGATTTTAAATAATTTAAATTAAAGCAATTTTATGCAGTCAGAGCTAGAACCCCAAGCGGATGGGGGAAGGGAAGGGAACTCACACAACAGCATATAGAGACAGAAACAAAGTAGGTTGCCCGCTCCTTGATCTTTAGGAACTGCACCAGCACCCAAAACCCTTCCTCTGAGAAGTGTCAAGTTCGTGAAACATTTGGTCCTTCTAAATCCCCAGAAAATGGCACACGGCCAGCGCCTGGGAGAAGCCAGACGCCTTGCGAGGGCACCTCAATTTTTTTTTGTCCCCAAAGCAAGGCTTTCCTTTTAAAGAAAACAAGAAAAACCCAGAGAGGGTGCGAGAGACAGAGACACAAAGAGCGAAGAGGGCTTCACGAAGCCAGAGGTCCCGGCGACGCATACTCACTCTTTCCTGAGCGAGGGCTTTCTGGAGAAGGAATATCTGAATTTCCCAGGTGCCTGGGGAACACAAGCCATGTTCCCCATCTTCAGAGCGACTGGTATAATCCGGGCACAGCTGGAGGGAGCCCGGAGCGAAAAAAAGGAAAGCTCCGGGAGAGGACTCCGGCGCACAGACGGAGCACGCGAACCGAGAGGCGTGTGCACTCTCCGAGTGTGTCAGGCAGGCATTCCGCACTTCCGTCCGCGAGGGTGACTCGCAAGGGTGTGAGCGGCGAATCGGCAGCCTCCCGGCCGAGCGCTGGCGGCTCGCTCGCTCGCTGCTGGGCGCGCACTTCCCCCCGGAGGACCCGAGCGCGCAAGGGCGCACCGCGGCGACGCACGCAGCCCGAGCGGCGGCCCCTGCCCCTCCTTCGCAGGCGAGCCCTTCAGCTCTCTCAAGAGCGCCCGGGATAATCTCCGGCGCTCTCCAGGCACTTCAGCGAGGGCGACAACAACAACAACAGCCCAGGCCCGCGAGGAGGGCCGCGTTGCGCCAGAATCTGCCAGACTGACGGTACACCTTTTGCAAACAGAGCTAGATACAGCAAGGATTAAAACATGCACATATTCAGAACGATTTTGAGCAGCTGGAAGCAATTAAGGCCCAGTAAGACATGGGACTTTTCTCTGTCCGAACATGCATAAGATGGCACTGTAACTTGGCTGTAATGTGGCCCCCCAGGAAAATCACTGGGGTGGTCTATTCACTTTTATCTACTCAGGTCCACTCTGCCTTTTAGAAATTAATTTTTCACAAGGCAGTTTGCAAATAATAACAAGAAAACAATCGAGCAATAATTTTAAAAATGCACTACCTAAGAAAGTTGGGAACATGCGTGTACGTCATTATTTAAAGCATGCTGAATTTTATAGTTATATGAGTGTATATTTGCAAGGCACGCTTAAAAACAGAAAGAAAGTCAGGTATCGCTGGTTGACCTTTTAGTCCTGATAAGGGCTCCTTGGAACCTCCTTGTGAGGTTGTTACCAGTGAGGCCTGTGAGGTTGTTATAATGCTCGTATACCATTCAGTCCCAGTTGCTGGAAGAATAATGGAAGAAAGCTCAGTTCAAGCGGCTAGTTTTGGCCACTGAAGCCCCAAATGGTTTGGGACCGCATTGTCCAAAGGGCTTTGTATAAGCCCACCATGGCATTAAGATCTGGGTTGGAGGCTCCATTTCCTGTCCCATAAGCAAATGTCATTCACAGGGCAGGTCAGAGAGATGGGTTTCTTTACGGCAGTCCCAAACCCGAACATCCCACGTCTCATTACTTCATCCCTCCTGCCTTTTAAAAGCAAAGCAAAATTGAAATACACTCATTCTGTCTCCATCTGGGGCTTCAAAGTCATGAGCTATTTCTGCTGTAATTTGCATGGTTTTTCATACACTGCAAACTAGCCAGGCCCCCTGAAAGATGGGTTAAAAATCTTAAATACAAATAAATAAGTACATTAATGTCCTAAAACATGTGCTAGATGAGGTGGCCCTCTGGTCTGATCTAGCAAATGCTCCTCTTAAGCATTCGCTTTTAGAGCAGATAAGACTTTTTTGTTGTTGTTGATTTTGGTGGGGAAACCCTTGCCTGGCATGGAGCTCCCACCTGTCTTTCCACATAAGTCCCCTTTCTGGGCCGCCTCCTGACTGCGAGGGGGTAATGCCAGAACACACGGATGCAATGGACTGCTTCTTCTGAAGTGCAGTTCCACTGGCCACCTTTCTGTTCCCGAGTGAGCGCAGGTTCTAAGCATTCCCGCTGAAGAGAAGCTGTGGAATGATCTGCTTTCCACTAATGAAAGCCGATTTGAGGAGGCAACGCCCAGAATGGTCACTCATACAGAGTTACAACGGGCAGCTTCCTCCATGCATAGAGCAAGCATTTAGGAAAGTCAGTGTGCGCTATTTTCCTATTGTGGGAAAACACATTGCTCTAAAAGATATAAACCCTTGTGGAGATAATCTAAGATCTAAGTCGAAGCCTAAGATGCACACGACTGCTTCAGCATATTATTATTATTATTATTAGAACATTTCTATGCCGCCCCTTGCCGAAGCCTCATATAACGGTAACTCCTGAATAAACCGGCATCGCTAACGTTCAGAAAAGCCACTGCCCACCCCGTGTGTTTCTGCACCCGTCACTGTTCTGTAGCATCCCCTCTGCAGGCAGGTCATTTTGCTGAGCAAGAGTCTCGTCCCCAGCAGAGCCTCAGCAGAAGCCGACCTGAGCCTTAATCCTTCCTAACCTGACAGCATGCGCTCTAAGAGCTCACAGGTCTAAAATGGTACTAGAGGTCTAAAATGCGGAAGCGAATCTCAGGCCAACAAGCCCGATCAAGCCGCCTGCAGGTCTGCCATGGCCTTTCTCCACGTTCCATCCCATTTCCCAGCTTTTGTGCACTTTGCCCGTTCTCATGCCTCTTCCAATGCTTAGTTCCATCCACCCTTGAAACAAACCTTGCTGCTGAAGATTAGCCACACCAAAAAACCTGTGAAAAGGTTGCACTTTTTCCACCGTGCCCTGAATTTCGAAAAGATTCTTCAAAGCATTTCTAGCCACGTCGGCCGCAGGCGTTATTCAACTGAGGCGTGCGAGGTTCTCCGTAGCAATCGTTCCGTAATGGGCCACTGAAGAACCCCTTGCTTGACATCTCGGGTCGCTTCTGTCAGCCCAAGTAGCTTAGCGGTGTGGCTCTGTAGAAAGTAACCCCATTGTATAGGCATTTGCCCATGCCTAACTTTGAATGCGAAGCTGCCAGAGAGAGAGGGTGCCAGGTTTGTGCCCACAAAGCCTATCAGATTGAACATGATATAACATGGAGGGGTGGGAGGGAAGTGCAGTCTGGCGCTATGTGCTGTAAGACAGGGGTGAGCTCCCCAGAGGTTTTGGCCGCATCTCCCATCAACCCAAACAGCAGGAATAGAAAGAGTTGCATTTTCAGTGGGCCTTGGTGGTCAGGGTCATGCTTAACTTTTAAAAGCGAAATCTCCATGGAGCCTCTGCCAGGGGCCCTCGGAGAAACTGTGGCTCTTTAATTCTACATGTGTGGACTGTAATGAACTCTGGACATACACAAGTGCCTCGTATCCCCCTGTCCTCTTCCTAACCACCAACCATGTTTGGGTCAGAGCGAGAGGCTGGTGAAAAGCCGGCTGCAGTGGCAGGGAGAAGGCGCAGCCCCAGAGGAACCTGGCCGGTGGGCCCCTGCTGGAGTTGGTGTTTCAGCTGCAGCGCAACCACACCTAACCTTGACCCCCACCCTGGTCAAGCCTGAAATCTGGTTGTGATCACTGTAAGTCAGCCAGGCTGCACGCCAGACTCTCTCCCTAAAATGACTCCGGACCTGCCCATGGCCCGCCTCCAGCCCCTCCCTTTGCTCACCCTCTCTCTGTGCACTTCTTGGAAAACTTAGAGCAACATCCTGTGGGCCGGTTTCCATCCGTTCTCCGTCAAATATCCAAAGGTCCCCAATGAGAGCGTGAATCAAAGTGTGGGCAGCCCATCCCTCCAGCTGACTCACTTGGGTATCTCTCTCATCCGGTGTGCCTCGCTCGCGTCTCACAAGCCATTATGTCTCAGTCCTGGCTGGAGCAGGAAGCAGGAGCTTTCTAAGCACGGGGAAATGCAGCCTCGGAGACACAAGCTGATGCAGGCGGGCCAGTGGGACGCTTTGCCATTGGGTTGCCTGATCTCAGTGCAGCACAGAACTGCCGGCAGCTCTTTGTTAAGGACAAGCTTGAGCAGAGACGAAATCTCACAGCGCAGAGTGCTCTGATTTAGGGCCCCGGAGGCACATTTGGCAGGGATACGAAACAGGGCCTTCTTGGTGGGTGCTCCCAGGCTCTGGCAGTCCCTCTCTGCTTTTATTCGTGCTTAGGGTGCCATCTGACAGGGGTGCCCATCAGCCTCTGCACTCAGAGGATTATGGGTATCCTGTGCGGGGTGGGAGGAAGATCTCCCTCCCACCCCGCACAGAAGTGATGGCGATCTTCGTGCTCCTCTTTCCGTGCAGAGCGTTCAGACAGCAGATTTCTGTTGCCTAAATGTGGCGCTTCGGAGCAGGAGGAAAGGAGACTCAAGGCGTCTCCAGAATGTGTTGCCCTGTGCTGTCCCGGTGTCCTGCCTTCCCCGCCTCAGAGTGCCACCAAAAGCCCTTCTCCAAGGTCACTCCTACAACCTCCTAGAAGCAGCCAGCACAGTTCCTTCCGCACCAGCTGTGGATCCCCACTATGAGGCCAAAGCAATTTTCCAGCCTTATAGCTGGGAATCTGAAAAATGCTGTGGCCACCTAGAGACTGCCAAGCAACTACGGGGCCGTTCTGTGAATTGTGCTCTTCATGCATTTGTTTTAATTCTTGTTGTAGTTATGTTTTACTTCTAAATGATGGATTTTATGGTTGTTTCATTCCTTGGGTGCTATTTCCTGGTAGAAATGCAGGCTATAGAGTGGATAAATAGCTACACAAATGGATCTTCCACCCACCACTCTGTCTTTGCACCCCGTCTGGATGCTTCTGCTTCTTTGAGGGTTTAGGTGGAGATCGTGATGGGTGTGGGCCTTGGACTTGGGGAAAAGCTAGAGAAATACATGGCACAGATGCTTAAAATGTTTTTACCTCACCCCTCAGTCAACAGGGCACCTGGAGCAGCTTCCGTAAGATTAGTCAGACAAGACAGTTCCTGCTCAAAGGTTTGCAATCTAAAGAGGCACGACTCACAAGGAAAAAGAAATGGGGAGGGTAGAGGGGAAAAATCAACACTTGCAGCAGGGCTGGTGGGATGGCCCAGGCAGTGGCAACTGGGACCGAAGGACCCATTGCAAGGACGGTCTTCAGCAGGGCGCATTCAGTACGCTGGAAGTCCCTTCCCTTGCCCTGCTGCACACGCTCCGCTGGGCAAACAATCAGCCTGCAGGATGGGATTTTAATTAGGGAAATGGTGGTGAGGAGGAAGGCCCCTCCTTTGGGCCCGTGCTTTGTTTAAACAGGGCTAGCAAGCAGACGGGCTCCATGCGTGGAAAAACTCTGTGCTTGGAAAACCTCTCCGGTTTATTTATAGAAATCCGAGACTGGAGTTAGGGGCTGGCCAGCAATGTGGAGCAGGTGGGAGGCTGTGTGGAGAAAGGATATTCTCCTGACCCTGTCCCACATTTGCACGTCCCCGAGCATCGCTTACACAAGCCGCGTCTGTGTCCGCACGGGTCTTCCAGCAGCAATTGGGATGCGGTTTAGATGCGGTGTTTTCAGGTGGCGGGTTAGTGAAGAGGGAAAGAATACGGATCCCGCTGTGCAGGCCCCTGCTGGCTCTCCTCAGGCAGACTCAAAGCTTCTCTCCATCCCTCCCCACAGTCCATGCTTCCTCTCTCCCATCCCTGTGAAAGGGAAGGGCTGCAGGTTGGTCGTGGAGGCGCTCGCTCTGCCTAGACAAGCCCTCTGGTTCAGCCCCTGTTCAAAGCTCTGGGGAGCCACTGCAGGCTGTGAGGACTCAGGGCATGCAGGCTTTTTCAGTCTGGGGGCCGAGTTCTGTTTTCAAGATGCTCTTGCAGGCCGCAGGCCACTGGTAGGTTGGGCTGGAGCCAGAAGGGTAGGGGCCAAGGATCCCCCATCACATTGCAGTTTTAAGCTCTCCTGGTAGGAATGTCTCTGGTAGGGAGAAGCATTTCACCCTTTTCAACTGGGGAGAAACTATATCACGTAATGGCTGGATTTCGAGAAGAAGGAGCGTGTCCTTCTGGAAGGCTGGACTGGGAAGTTAGGAAATCTGGATTCGGCCCTGGGGCTTGTGGTTCTGCACTCCTGGCCATATGGAGCAAGAGGGATAAATTCATGTAAGCCCACTTCCTGCATCACATAGCCAAAAACTTTTAGGAGCGAGAGTAGCATGCTTTTGTTCCCCCCCAAAGGACCCCTCTTCTTTGCCGGTCTGCAAGCACCGCTGGTCGTCCGGCAGAATTGCCAACAAGTCGAACCAAATGATCTTTGACCCCCCGTTCCAAGTCTACGATTCTAAGCCTTGTGTTTGAAATACACAAAGAATCTCAATCCAAATAAGCCTTGCATACACCCACACACATCAAAGGAGTGGCATTAAATACTGCTTTAAAAGTGTTCCATGCGCTCTGAATATATGCATTATTATTCTTCATAATGAGCTCACTGCAATCCTAATTAGGTTAAGCAAGCAAATGAGCAAAGCAGGACAGGCGTTAATCATTCTCAACATTAAGGCAGTCCGTGCTTTTCTTCCTATAGCACAGCCGGTAGTGACCAAGGCTGTGACACGCTAGCCCCTTGGGGCAAGCTCCTCCTTGACTTTGTGGCCAAAGCTAAAATCTGACTTGGGGTCTTCCTGGTCATATGAAGACGTAATTATTAGTATCATTATTAAAGTTATGAGCCCTTATAGGTGTTTTTTTTACTGCCTGGGAGGGACAGAGCAGCCTGAAGGAATCATTCTGTGGGACCTGGACGCACGTTATGAGAGCTGTCATGACGGCCAGCCTGGGTTTCCTAGAAAAGGCCCAGACAGAGTTTCACAGCCAGGGCGAAAAGATCCCCTTTAGCCAACAGAGAGGGCCAAGCTTGTTCCCTGCCCGCCCCGCCTCAGACCAACTGCTCGCCCCCCACGCCCACCCCCCCATGGAGCAACCGAGCTCTTTTCTGTGGAAGGCAGCCTGACAGACAGCAGCTGCTGAAGCCCCGGCTGGTCCGACCCAGGGCTGCTTTTCCTCTCTGCCAAACAGACTCAGCAGGGCGGCTCCCGCCTGAGCGAGCAGATCCATGCTGCCGTCTCGGGGCAAAGGAGGAAATGCCACAAAAGGATGCTTTTTGTCCCCCCTCCCAGGGGTAAAAAGCCATTGGTGCAAAGCATTCGCTAGTCGGAGATACCCAAGGGGGGCTTATCACCGCTATCCATGCCTGGAAAACATGCTAGAGTTGTTTGGGGGTGATGGGGACTGTAGTCTGACAGCACCTGGAGGGCCCACCTCCCCAGGTTAGATGGGAGGGAATTTCCTCTCTGTGCCTTAGTGCTCTCTCATGGAAGAGGAAGAGGAGAAAATGCAAACTCCTAGTTTCTAGCCAACACTGGCGCCATCCCTCCAGCTCCTGGGCCCTCGGCTCTGTGCCTTGCTGTGGCCAAGGAAAGGCTTCTGGGGACGCAGCACTGGCTCTTCCTCCCTCGTGGGGACACTGCCCTCTCGCGCCGGCCCCATCAGGCTTCCCTTTAAGCTAACGTGGCAGTGCACACAGCCGCCGGGGCAAAATTAAAATTTCCAGCAACATTATGTTGGGGGCTGGCTTGGTTTCGCGGGCACAAGTCGTTTTACGAAAGAGAGCGTTGCTGCCGTAGGTACACAGCAGGGCCCACTGGGATGCCGCATGGGCACCTCTTCCACAGCAGGGCCTTCTGAGCTTCCCTGCAGCCATCACAGGATTAGCCGGAAGGGAAATGAGTTTATTGCTCCCTGTTGTGATGCAAAATATTTTGGGAGGTGTGCTTTATGCAGGGCCTCCTTTGCGTGGAGACGAACATGAGTCATCCAGTGAGAAGGGGCCTTGCAGGCCATCTGGTCCAGCCCCCTGCTCAATGCGGGACCCGGGTCTCCCATCCAGATTCTAACCCGGCCTGACCCTGCTTAGCTCCCCAGATCGGGCAGGATCAGGCACTTCTTGACATGGATCGACAGATGCCTGGAGCTCTGAACCATTCTTAGGCGACATGGGGGCTGCCTGCAGTTTCAAATTTACCCGTCCTTGCCCCCCGCCCTGGGCCTTGTGCTGTGGCAAGCGCGACAGGGCACCAGCCCCACCATTTCTACTCTCCTCATACGGAAGCACCCAGCGCTTCTCTCCTCCATTTGTGTGAACGCCCTCTTGGGACTCCGTGGAAGCCATGGCCTGGGAGGCGGTGGGCTCTCCCACCCTGGTGGCACTCAAGGTGTGGCTGGACAGCCACCTGCAAGGGCCGGTTTGGCTTGGAGGCCTGCCCTGACCACAGGGTTGGACCCGTTGGCTCTCTGGCCCCGTCCAACTCTCCGATGAGGATATGAAACCAGACAACACTCCAGTGAGCGAGCATGAAACACCCATCGCACAACTGCAGTCCCTCCTCAGTGGAGCGGAGCTGAGAAGCAGCAGGACTCTGTCCACCTTCAACCAGGCATCTCGCATTGTCTCACACCTTCCTTCAGAAGGAGAAAAGGGCTGTGTGGCGAGAACTGCCCGGCCATCCACGTCGCCGCAAAAACGTACCATCAAATCAAAGGAAAGGCGTTTCTGAAGCAGACCTGCTGCACACTTAGGTACATCCTTGGTTTTTTTGCCGTCCTCAGCGATTCCTCCTGCACCCTGGAACAGCTTAAATGGGGGTATGAGGGCGCCCTCTGCTGGCATGTGCAGCACGGGGCCCTGCAGCACCTCACCTCCGAGCGCTTCAAGCACAAACGGGTGCAGATGAAAATGCGGCAGAACTGCTTTGGCCCTGGGAAAACACCAGAGTACTCCGCAGAGGAAGCTTGGGTGGTACCCGCTGTTCACAGATGCTGCCAGTTGGAACCACCAGGCGGCAGGCGGGGGGATTGCATGGCTGGCTGCTTCCCTAACTTTGTTGAGAAAGAGTATCTTTGCACACAGAAAATTGGAGTATTTGGGAAGAAGCAAAAACTCAGGCCTTGGGTAGGGTTTATTTTATGCGTCAGGGAACAGTCCTGGATCGATCGCAGGCCTCATTTGTTGTGTGTTTGCACGAGTGAAAAAGGACCATTTTGGACCAAGCAGCATGAATTCAAGTTGTCACTACAGGGATGTTGAACTGGTAGCCCTTCTGAGGCTCCAGAGATTGCTCTCCCCTTCCCCACCCTGATTATGTGGTCATTTGCTGGCTTTTGTATGTTTCCCCCCACTCCAAAAAGGAAAAAATGTGTCTCCCAAGGTTTAGCTGCAGGAAGGATGAGTTTCAAACGAAAATATGCTGGTATTCTTGGAATCTTGACCTTTTCCTTCAGCCCTGCTCAAGATGGGAATTTGGCCACAGAGATGAAATTGAATTTGGCCTGGGTGGGCTGGAAGACATTTCACCTCTCTTGAACACCACAGCTCTGTTTGTGTACCCAGTGCTAAAAATCAAGGAGAGAGCAAAAGAATGCCATCACAGTATTCCAGAAAAACATGTTTTTAATTTTATACACTGGCTTGTATTGCTCATATCCCCACCCCATTATAGTGCAAAAATTCAGAAACACAAAATAAAAGTAACGTTGAAATGCACCTAAGTTGACACATGTTTACATATAAATTTTCAACAACGAAAAGGCTCCTTCAGTACTGGGTTGACTGAGCTGGGAGTCTGCACCATGCCTGGCCCAGAGCTTGTATTTCCAGAAGGATCCTGGGAAGGGGACAGGGAGAGAGTGCCAGTCCCTCCCCGCCCCCCCAAAAAACCCTCATCTGCTACGGTCTTTGGACAATACATGTTCAACTCTGGATAACGGAACATCCCTAAAAGGCATCAGGCCTACCCCAGTCAAACGGAAAACACTGCAAAAGTCACATAGGATTAGTCATTTGGGTTAGTCAACTGGCAGTTGAATAGAGAAAAGGAAAAAAACGAATGCACACATACACAACAGAGGCCCTGGATGGCATTTTCTCTTCCTGGATGGCCTATCGGGTACTTCAGCTTCACCGTTTTGCTAATCGAACCCATTGTCTCTGTCCCCCATGGTTGTGATCCCAACTCGCAAAGCTTCCTCCCTACCAGGCTCGGAGAGGGCCTCCCCTTCCATTCGAGGACGGAAGAGCTGGCTATCTGCCTCCACACCTCATCAAGACACCTAGCCCCGTTTGGACAGAACCGGGCACAGAACTCACGGGCCATTTCTCTGTATCGTTCCGCTTCCAAGGACTGTCTGCTCACAGGGGACTGGGCACTGGCGCAGCCCTCCTCCCCAGAGAGCAAGCTGCACACGAGTCCAGGCATTTTTCCACAGGTATCCACCAGCCTCCCGCCTTCCAAATGCGTTGGGACTGGTTTCCATGGCCAGGCTGGCTGGAGACAGTGCCAACTGCAGTCCAGAACTTTGGGAGGGAGCCCAGCGCATATGAGGGGCTGAAGCAGCAGTCACTCTGTGGAGGCCAAGAGTTCGTCTGGGTGAGGAGTGGGCAGAAAGCAAATTTCCTGATATTTTGGACCTCAGATCCTGGCCACTGCCCATGCTGGTGGCCACGGGACCTGAGAGCTGGAGTCCAGAACTTCTGGAGATCTGTTTTCTCCCCTGCCCCGATCCAAATGCTGGCTTCCCATTCCTCTAGGTTTCTGTTTTGCCCGTAATCAGAAATACAAGGAATGGTCCCAGTAAAGAGAAACCCCAAGAACGGCCCAACAGTACAGAACAGCGGTGGACTTCTGCGCACACGCTGGTCACCATCACTGGTGCAGACCGGTGGACGAAGTCCTGAAATTGGCACCGCAAGGAGCATTACGGCGGATCTGCTCCTCCACTAGGAACAACCAGAGGCACAATGTGGAACTTCTCCTCCCTCTGCCAGCACGAGAATTTTCTCTCCTGCACCATCACAGGCAAATGAAGTATGTACACGGGGAACAAGCAGACGG
The DNA here is from genome assembly GCF_004798865.1 of Varanus komodoensis. Taxonomy (NCBI): domain Eukaryota; kingdom Metazoa; phylum Chordata; class Lepidosauria; order Squamata; family Varanidae; genus Varanus; species Varanus komodoensis. The sequence goes on from NW_025336059.1 coordinate 1,659,028, forward strand.
CGACAAAAGAAGTGCCAAACAGGCCACGGTGGGTGTGGCAGAGAACCTGCCACAGCCACCAAGCAACCAAGGGGAACTGAAGACACTGTTAAAAGAAGAAGAATCTACTGGCTCGGCTCCAAAACCGTCCTGCAGCTAGCAAGGCCCTGATGAAGTTTGCAGGGGGAAGGGCTGCAATTCTGAGCGCTCAGGGGTTTTCGGGGGACTTCTATAAGCACTCTTTTCCCAAAATGTGCTCTTTGAACAACTTGGTCTGCATGATGGGCTAGGCGGGTCAAAGGGCTTCAGAATTAAAATACCTTTCAGGCACCATACCATGTGGCCAGGAAGCTCTGGGACTCCTTTCTGTTACAACCCTTGAGTTAAAGAACTAGCACAAACCATCCGTCCAACCTGGCTGATCTCCGGTGTTATTTAAGCCCCGTGTCCCATCTTCCATCACCAGGGCAAGAGAAGCACCAATTCTGCCTTGTCTGAGCATGCCAAGAGCCCTACCGGTTGCCTTTTCCCAACAAAACCCAAGTTAGCATAGCTGTCATATTTGTGGCAGAACCAAACTGATGAAAGAGAGGGAGGAAGTCCAGAAAGAAAGAACGGGGGGAGAGGAACCAAAAAAAAGATCAGATAACAAGGTGACTAAATTATATCTAAAAAGAAAAGTATCTTTTGCTAGGCCATGATTTCAGAACGACGTCCCCGAGGCCACTGAGGTACATGAGCTTGGTTGTAACGGACTGTGGCTGAAGGCAGAGCCTGGCTCTGAAGCTCCAGCCCACTCACCTGCCCCCAAGTTCTGAGCTGTGCACAGATCACAGAAGGGAGAGTGCATCATGCATTTAAACGAGTCTTTAAGCAACCTGCTCCTTCCCACAAAGAGAGGTTTTCATGGTACCGGTGGGTCTTTCTCAAAGAAACGGTCGGGGTTTACAGTACAAACTTGACTCGGGGCGTTCCTTGTGTTCCCCATAGGAGGTCCACGTGGCAACTTCGGCTGTTTCAGTGCAGATTGTTAACATATATGGCATTTTTTTTTTGCTTCGTTGCCCATTCTTTCACATAGGATAGATGCCAGCTTTTGCAACAAAAATCTTTCCAAGTCCAGTTGCACCTGTCGCGAGCCACAAGCAGCATTTCCCGCCGCTAGCACCACTGAAGCAAACTCAACGAGCACAGAATCCCCACTAAAATGAACAGAACTTGTGCGATGCTACACTAAAGTGACTGGGAACGGCACACGAGCCTCACACGAATGGGGCTGGCACAACCGTGCAGCGAAAAGAACACGGACTGGATGGGGGCTGGTACAGAGCCCCCCCAAAACGAATGGGGGCCGTTCTGTCGCGTCCTGCGAGGCATGGGCTGCGTACATGAGCATTCGGGACGCATGGGGCTCGTCCAAATAGGTTATTGCAGATCTCCGTCGTCTCCAACGAAAGGCCCCGTATTGCTGCGTATTCCCCCTACGAGTTCAACGAAGCTTTTATGCTTCTCCGTCACATCAATGGCACCTCACTGACTGGCGGCCGTTGCTCTCTCTCTTCGCGTTTGTTTTGCTTTTTTTAAAGAAATGCCACTTTTCATTTTAAAGAAGTGCTACTTTCTCTGCCTTTCTGCCATCCTCCCCCGTAAAAATAAATAAATAAGTAAGTAAATAAATAAGTAAATAAATAACTAAACGGAGGGAGGGAGGATGGAGGTAGCAGAATACCAAATTTGCTGGAAAATTAAAAAGTTAAAAAGAATGTTAATATACAGGCATGGAAATAAAAGGGAACGCATACAGAACAGCACGAACAGACATGCGGTTTGTGACCCTGGCTTCACCCTGCTAACCCGCATCAGAGTACGATCCTAGAGAAGACTTGGGAATGATGAGGATCTTCCCACAGGCAGGGAGGTTGGCGGGGGGGGGGCGTGGAAGAGAAAAACGAGGAATAAAGCAAAGGTCGGTGGGTGCTCCCGAACCTGTGCCGTCCAAGGGGGCAAGAGAATGTCAGGCGTGGGGACACATAACCAGGTTTCTAGAACGAGGGAGCACAGAGAATTTTGGAGGACCCGCCGCATGGCAGTCCTCGCCCAGCCCTGTTTGGTTTGTGTTTTAAGGCATCCCTTCCAATAAACACCAGCGAGAGAGGCATGGGCCTCGTAGTCTTTTAACAGTGCGCTATAGGCTCGGTAAGGAGTTTTGGCTTAAGTGTGACATTCACAGCTTACATTCCAGCTGTTGGCACAGCCTGCAAGAGTGGCCCCCCTGCCCACCGAGGCAGGTTCGGTTTGTTCCTGCGTTTTGCTGTCGCTTCTTTGCAGCTCGGCTGCCCGAGGGCCGGAGCCAGAAGGTCATACAGGGTTGTGGGGAGACGGGAGGTTGCTGAGTCCGCGCCGCAAGGAGCAGAGCGGATCAGTGGAGTCACGATGGAACGGATGGCGAAAACCAAGCGGGCTCTTGCTTGCTTGCTTGCTTGCTTGCAAGGACTTGTGGACTGGATCCAGCCTCGGAGCTGCACCACAAGAGCCGGGAGCGGGCCCCCGGGGGGGGGGGGGGGAAGGTTACTTCTAAAAGGGTCTCAGTGCAGCATCTCTGGGCCTTCATGGTGTGCCCTCTCTCTCTCTCTCTCTTCACAGAGAGTGGCTGCCACAGGGGTCAGGCCAGGCCGGCTTGGCGCTCCAGCAGATGCTGCAGTCCCCGCGAGCCGAGGTGTGCCCGGACTCTTTGTCAAAGACTCGTCGAGGACACCGACAGGGTGGGCGAGGAAGGGGGCGGGAAGTTGAGCAGTTCCAGCACAGCGACGCCCACGCTGCTGCGACGGGTGAACATGCACGAGGCCGCGACCCACTTGTTCGTGCGCGGGTTGTACTTCTCGATGGAGTTGAGGCTGGAGCTGCCGTCGTTGCCGCCGACCGCGTACAGCCAGCCGTCCATGGCCACCAAGTCGTGGGTGCTCCTGGCAAGACGACAAGATGAAGGTTAGTGACCCCTTGGCGGAGAGCTGAGGCCCCCTGCCTGGAACTCTGAAAAGCTGCTGCCAGTTAGTGTCAGTGATACTGGGCTCGGTGGACCGAAGTCCCGATGCAGAATAGGGCAGCCTTCTATGCCCCTTAGCAAGAGCTTTAAGCTACAGTGTTACTGGCAGCTTAAAGCTCCATTCCCTGAACGGAGGGCCCTCGGGAGCTTCCCGGCATGAAATTCAGCCATCAGGCAGAAAGCCGCCCGGTATTCCAGCTCTAAGCCTTCCATTAATACAACACACTGAAAACCAGTCAGATATTCAACTGGTTTCAGTTCAATTACTGCCTGGATCTATTTGTTCAGCAGTTAATCACCTATTTGTTTCCAGGCTTAATTCAAGGGTCCTTGTTCTTTTCTCTAAAGCCCTAAATGGTTGCAGGCTGCAACTTGGAAGGACCACGTCTCCCTATATTATCCCTTTCAGGTGCCCCAACCTCAGAGGGTCACACTCCAGATTCCCTCACTGCCTGAATTGGGTGTGAGGTTACTAGGAGCAGGGCCTTAGGAGTGATGGCACCCATACGGTTGCTTGGCCTCACTCCCTCTTTGAGACAGCTATTCCCTACCTCCGGATGTTCATGGGTGCCACACTTTCCCATGTGTTGGTTTTTGGACTGTAGCGCTCCACTGAGTTAAGGCAGCTGGTCCCGTCATTGCCCCCTGCCACATAGAGCATCCCTTCCAAAACAGCTACACCAGCGCTGCTGCGGCGACTTAGCATGTTGGCAATTGGCGTCCACGTATTGATCTAGTGGGAAGAAGCAAAATAGCCTTCCTGAACACTTCAGGACAACAGAATCCTTCCTCGCCACTCCTCGGTGTTCATAGATATTCTCCAGCTATGTTTTGGTGTGATGTCTGAACTGAAAAACCATAGCTTGGATTTGGCTGGCTGGACAGATTCAGAAACCATGGTTTGAAGAAGAGTTGCAAACAAGGCTTTGTGTTAACTCTGCTCTGGCTTCTGAAATGATCTCTGAAGTGACAAACCACAGTGATACTAGTTGTTCTGCTTCAGGAGGTCACTGTACATAGAGATGTTCATATGGATCCACTGCTCCCCTCCTCTTTTCATACCCGCAAGGTGGATAAGTTTTGATGCCAAAATTAACCAGTGTTCTTTGTGGTGTCCAAACAGAGAACTGTGATTTGTTTGAAAAACTGGTCTGAGAATAAGCCAGGATCTGGAATCATGGTTTGATCCTAGCTTGTTCTCACTAGCCATAGTTAGGCTTCTTGTGTTGGTTAGGTCCAGCTATGCTAACAAAGCATGGCTTGTTAACCATGAACTACCCATGAAGAGAAACCATGATTTGTTGTTGGGTTGTGAACTCCGGGTCGCTCACCATGTTTTGTTAGCTGGGTTCAGACAACACGGTAACTCGTAACCCAACAGCAACCCACAGTCAACTCATGCCGACCCCTCACAGTGGTGCACTGCACCCCAGGGACGCAAGCAAGGATGCTGACAGTGTCTGGCACAGCCCCACAACCCGTTTCCTCGGAGCTTAGCTGCAACCTACCAACAAGTTCCCAGAGCTGCTTCTTGTTTACCTGTGGCTCGTACTTCTCCACTGTTGCCAAGTGCGACGAACTGTCATACCCTCCAACGGCATACAGGTTGCCTTCTGCAGCGAGGGGTGAAAATGCACACACACAAACTTAAAGGAGCACAACGGGATGCAAAAGCCCCGCCCGGAAACACACACTCAGTGCAACTCCCCAGAAGACCTTTCCAAAGAACACAACACAAATGTGGATCACACAGTCCACATTTAGCTGCAGAGCCAGAGTCGGGTTCACTTTTTTCACTTCGGTTTTTAAACCGGAGGGAAAATGTACGACGACCGTAGGACACATTGAACATACAGCCTGTGTGCACGTGATTTTTAGTATCTCATACGACTGGGACAGATCACGCCTGCAAAGTGAAGTCAGGAGATGGTTCACAAAGGAAATAAAGCACAAGCTGTTCAGAAACGGAACGAAATGGAGGGAGCGGGCTGGAAAGAGATTCCCATTTGTTCTGCTCAAGTGGGCAGGTGGCATCTGGGCTATCCGTGTGCACAGAAAACTGGGGAGAAAGGTAGGACGGACCCTTCCCCCTTCAAGGGCTAGTTTTCGATATGCAGAAATAGCTTTTGTGTGCGTTCAGGGGGAGAGCACCTACCTGCAGACAGAACGTTTGCTTTATTTAAAACATTTTTAGCCCATCTATATCTCAGGCGGATCTCAAGACAGCTTACAAAACCGAGACAGGACCAGCACATTAGATAATATAATTTCAATATATAAAAAGACACAGTAAAAACAATTCTGTATTGTATAATAAAAACCATTCAACCAGTAAAACGCTGGGTAAAGAAAAAGTATTGGCCTGCCCTCAAAATGAATAAAGCTCTTATGATTAAGCTTGTTTTCCGATCAGCACCGACAACCTTCTCTTCCGTGAATTTGTCCAGGCCCCTTTTAAGCTATCTAAATTAACGGCCATCGCAGCATCTTGTGGACGTGAATCCTAACGTTTAGCTACGGCAGTGCAGAAGTCCTTCCTCCGATCAGCCCTGAATCTCCCACTGCTCAGTCTCACGCGACAGCCCCTTTGCGTTCTCGCACTGTGAGTCACCACAACAGTCCCTCGTTCTTGCCTAGGGGTGGGCGAACGAAGGCGCACGGATCAAGCGCACCGGGATCTTCCGGGCACCGTCTTACTGCTTGTCTTGAGCCTAATTCCCACTTGCCATCACCGCTTGCTTTGTGCGGACAGGAAAATCGCACAAACCAAGCGGCGAAGGAGTGCCCATGCCCTCCCCCTTTGCAGAAACATGCCCCCCAGGCTCAAGTGGGGCCGATTCGCTCCACAGAGGATATCTGCCCAAATTTGGAGCTTTGCACCAATCCAGCGGAGTGTTGAAAAGGACGCGTGTGGAGGCCCATCTCTGACCTTTTTGGGCAGATAGGCGTCATGCTTGTATTCAGAGCTTTGAAGGTGGCATGCTCTCGGGGGCTAAGGTTTTTCCTCCTTACATTCAATGCCACAGACCTTTTCCTTGCAAAGTGTTCTTTATTGACCAAAAGCACAAACACCCAGAAAGAATCTCTGAGCGTGTACAGAGCACTTTGCTGAACCCGCTCTAGTGGTTCTTCCCAGAGGCTGCCTGCCCACCTGGGGAGTCTGGCCCAGAGATAATCGCATCGGCTTCTCTCGGTGTCTTGGATGGCTTGCCTTCCCAGCCCCTCCACTCCTCTCCCCCTTCTCCCTCCCCTTCGGATTCTTCTGAATTCCTGCCAGCAGCCCTTGAGGACGCCCAAAGCAGCCCTCTTTCTCACTCCCAACACACGGCGCATTTTCGCAAGCAGAGCCTCCAGCCCTGCCTTGAACATGCAAGCCGATCTTACCCAGCGTTGCCACGCGCACATATCTCCTCCTGGTGCTCATTGCAGCAATAGAGGTCCAGGTGCCTGTCAGGGGATCGTACCTCTCGGCGCTGAGTGCGGTCAAGGGAGAAGGAAAACAGCACATGGTCAAGCACTGGCATTGCCTGGAGAAGTAAAATATGCAGTAGCCCCCCCCCCACAAAACTGGATTTGATTCATTAAATGCTGCAATAATATTTAAGTTTATGGGTAGCAGTACTATAGTGACTAAGTGAGTGCAGAGAGACCAGCAACAGATGCTTCTTACCTGTTGAGACACGAGGCCCCGTCATATCCTCCGGCAGCATACAGGAGGCCGTGCAGGGCGGCCACTCCTAAGCAGCTGCGTCTGGTCCCCATGGACACCTCCGTCTGCCAGGAATTGGTGACGGGGTCGTACGATTCAACCGTGGCCATGTCGGACGTTCCATCATAGCTGTGGTGAAGCAGAGCTTTAGGAAATGCAAGCTTTGGAGGGCAGCCCAGAAAGGGCAACCCAAATGATCAGGATGTCGGGAGCTGAAGGAACTCAGTCAAGTTGGGGATCTTTTCGTTTTGCAAAAATGGTGACTCAATGGGGACGCTTAACCTACATCAAATCAAGTGTGGCTTGGAAAAGGTGGGGAGAAAGAGGGATATTTGTCTCCCTTTCACATAATCGTAGGCATTGGGGGTCATCCAATTAGCAGGAGCATCAGGACAGACAAAACGGTCTTCTTCATATCACACAGATGCTGAACTACAGAACTTGGTACTCCGTAGTCAATGCTAATTGACTTACGATGGCTTGGAAAGGTGAGTGGCCTTCTTCTCCAGGGCTACTCGTCACCATGACCGCATGCAACCTTCAGGTTCAGAGGCAGTGTGCCACCGGACACCAGTTGCTGGGGAGCATGGGAACGGGATTCTCCTGCTTACCCGCCCACAGCATACAGCTTGTTCCCGATGGCGGCAACGCCCACCCTGGCCCGGCGGGTGGACATGGAAGCGACCATGTGCCACCGGTCCGTCCGCGTGTCGTAGGCCTCGCAGTCTCCATGGATGGCAAACAGACTGCCCCCACCTGCAGGAAGAGCGGCGCTGGTCGGAAGCCGACAGAATTTGGGGCGTACGGGAAGCGGTGCAAGCGCCAAGGTGCAGCCACAAGCGCTAGGGAAAGACCTGCCACAGGTGTTTTAGTTTGCAGAAGGACACTGCCGGGCTACGGCCTGATATGAAATGCTTAACAGACAAAACGTCAAAAATAAGCTGCAACGGAAGACTCAGGCTTGCCAACAACAACGGACATGAAAGCCCTATCATACCCTGCCTAGGACAACCTAAACTGGATGCTAAAATACGGCAGTCTTGGTGCTACATGAACCTCGCTGGAGGAAGCATTTTGGGGCTGAGGAGCCACTGCTGAAAAGGCCCTCTCTGTGGCTGGCATCCTCCACGCTTCCCTTGGAGGGGCTCGAAGGTGGGCCTCAGGGACTGATCCCAGTGTCCAGGCAGACGCCTAGGAGGAAAAGGCAGAATTGCTCTGTCTTTTGTCTGGCTAAAGATCCACTTGTCTTAGTCACACCCTGTTCGAACTCCTGCAACATGGGGCTGCCTTTGAAGACTGCAAAAGCTGCAGCAGGTCGAGAACGCTGCAGCCGGACCATTCACGGGGGCCAGTCCTAGGGAGTGTGCGGCCCCCTGGCAGCCTGCCTGTTCCCAGACACAAGGCAGTATGTGCTGGTTGTGACCTATACAGCCCTGTGTCGCCTGGGGGGCTGCCTGAAAGACCACCTTCCCTGTATGAGCAAACCAAGTCCTTAAGCTCTTCTGGGGGTGGGCCCTTCCCCAAGGGAGGCCGGGTTGACACCCGCTCTGCTCTCCTTCCAACAGCAAAACCCGCTTTATTCAAGACACCTGCAAGCGGGACTCTTCGTTCAGTAACTGTTAGGCTTTTATTGCATTCGGGCGCTTCCTTCTTTATATCTTTCGGTGAGTTGCTCCTGATAGACAGGTGGGTATAAATCCAACCAAGGATACGTCTGGAAGCTCCCAGAGACAGAAGCAGCCCAGCCAGCCGATTCAGCCCTCCTGGGAGACCGACTCCTCAGCAGGCCAGGGGAGTGCCCCGTGGCCCCGCGCGTCCCGAGGACTGCTCCTTCATGGCCCACCGCCCCTCCCAAAGCTCCCCCGCTCTCGGGGCTTCACCTACCCACGGCGAACAGCACCGTGCTGGCCCCCTCGCAGCGCCGGGGACGGGTCCGGCTGTTGCTGAGCACGCCCCGCTGCTCGGGCATCAGGTGGTACTTGAGGGCTTCGATGAGGAGGTCCTTGCAGTCCGAGTGGTGCCTCACGAGCAGCTCCGTGTCCACGTTGCTCATCAAGAAGTCGCGGCTCAGGAGGGGAAGCCGGACGCACTTCATGAGCTGGGGAAGGAGCAGAAAGGGGGAAACGGGGGGTGGGGGGGGACTCAGTAACTGCATCAGGAGAGGAGATTGTGCAGCGTTGCTCAAGCAGCCACGGGGCGGCCACGCATAAGTGCCCACTTGTTCGTGATCACGTTTTCTCACGTCACGCAAAGAACCAGGAGGAAGGTACAGAGCCAGCGGGGGGGCAGCCACTCGAAAGACGCTGGGCTCCGCTCCACAGAGGCCAAGCTACAAGAAAAGGGCACAGATTTGCACAAAACTGGTCGATATCCACGGAAGCCGGCCCAGAAGCAATGAGCAGGCAAAGGGTGCCAGTTCCTTCCATAGCCCAACCTTCTCAAATCAAACACATTCTTCCGTTAAATTGCCCCGTGCCCCAAAACCAATGGGAAACTTTGCTGCCACATTTGAGCGCCCTGCAGGGGCAGATGCTTTCTTCCTGGAGGGGGCGCTCCAGTCTGTGGGAAAGGGAGAGTTAACCCTTTGCGCAGCAGGAATCCTTGCTCTGTGGCTCAGAAAGAGGCCCGGGTCCACAGCCAGGCCATCCTCCCACGCAGAGCCACCTACTCGGGGGATATGCTGCCTTCTGCCGTCCACGTCATGCTTCACCCAGCTCAGGACAGCTCGGTAGACCTCCTCTTCCGAGGGCACGTTAAGGCTGTCGCTGGAGATCAGATCCAGAACCTGGGGAAACAAAAAGCCCGGTCACTTTGAAACCAAAGCGGGGGGAAAGACAGGGGATGAAGCAGACTCCAATCATCCCGCAGCAACGCAAGCAAAATGCGCAGAGATTCGTTTTCTGCAGCCTGCAATTTCCAGCAGGCCATACTGAGGGTGCTGAGAAGCAGGGCGACGATGCTCTTGTCTCGGTGTATTTGGACTCAGTCTCTAGAGCTCAACTCTGCCTAGAGCAGAAAAGTAGGAATGGAGGAACATTTTGTGCGGAGCTCAGATCCCAGTGCCGGGATGAAGCCAGAGCAGATGCAGAGACAAGCACTACAACAATACAAACACACACACACGCACCCCGCTCCTCTCCCAGCTGCAGAGGGTCTGGGTTTGACCTGGGGGCCGAGCATCTCTTACCTGCTTGAGCGGCAGAAGCATGAACTCTTCGGTCTTGGAGACGTCCACAAAGTGCTGCAGGACATACTTGTGGGCCGACTTCAGCAGGTCGCTGCAGGAATGCGTGTCTGCAAAACCCCGGATGCCCAGGCAGTTGGAGGGGTCCAGCTGGCTCAGCAGGAACTTGCAACAGGCGTCTCGCACCCCGTTCAGCTGCAGGAGGCTGGCGGCCGGAAGCAGTGTCTGTAAGGGCAGAAAAAAGGTGGCGGGCATCGCAGGGGTGCCCTCCCGCGGTCCGGAATACCCCCAAGTCCTGCCAAACCGGCCGTGACGGCAAAACCAGGCTCTGCTCCTGCCACAACCCCAAAGGAGATTGGGAGAACCGGGCTCTGCCACACACCCCTGCACTACGTCATTGCCCTGGCTTAAGCCACCCCTCACGCCACGACAACAGCGCTCGCCGAAACGGTGGCTTTTCTGGGGAGACCCGTCAAGTCTGCAAGCGGTTTTGCCAGGCGCTCGATGCAGCTTGCGTTAGCATGGTGTCATTTCCATTAATGGCCGCATCATGCGGGACACCGGCTGTGCTGAGCCAAGGTCTGAAGCTATAGGCAACAGCTCTCCTCTCTAACACGCTTCACAGAAACCTGGCGTGGGCTCCTCAGAAGCTGAACAATGGGAGAGCTCCCATGTAGCTCAGGCAGCGGACCACCTGCTTGCGTGCTGGAAGCCCCTGATCTGATCCCCGGCTTCGCCAGGTAGCGCAGGAAAAATCCATCCTAAAAGTCCAGAGGGCGGCTGCTGCCAGCCAGCGGCATCGGCCTGGAGGGACCAAGGGAGGCCGCTCCCAGTGCGCCCGGCTCAGCCTGCAGTCGGGACGCGGCCACGCAGAGGGAACGGCCCTCGAGGCCCTGTCAGACTTCCAACCAAAACAGCAGCCTGGTTTTAAATGGACATATTTGCATAGCCGGTACAGTGAGGTGCGGGGAATTCTGGGGGCTGGGGCATGGGAGATCCAGATCTGAGCTCCCACTCGGTCATGGAGCTCCTGCCGTGACTTGGACCAGCCGTGGACTCGGGCCAGTCTCAGCTTAGCCCACCTCACGGGGCACCGCAAGGATAAAACGGACGGTGGGAGGAAGGTCGTGTGCGCTGCCTACGGCTCTGTGCGAGAGACAAAGGTAGAGATACACCAAGGATATGCCGCGTGTGTGGCCCGCCTACAGATCGGGGCAAAGAACCGCTGGCACGCCTCCGTCCGGCCTGCGGAACTTCTCAGGCTCCGGGAAGATCGTGCCGCCTCTAAAGGGCAGGCGCAGAGTCCTCTCCCGGCAGTCGAGCACTGACCTGCACGTTCCCTTCTCCCACCACGATCTCGGCGGTGTAGGCGTACTGGACCAGCTGCTCCAGCGCTTGCGGGTCAATATCGTGCAGCGTCACGTGAGTCTGCCGGCTTTCACTCATCTCGTCTGCGGGGGCAAAGAGAACCGGCGTGGGCCCTTCGTGGGGCGTGCGGGGGCAGCGAGAGCGCCCGGCCCTCGGAAGGAGGCGTGCGGCCGAGCGCAGGCCCGGCCCCTTCAGCCCCGGCGAGGCGCACGGCGTTGGGGCCCCAGAGGAGGCCAGGGGTGGGGGGGTACTTGCTGGTGAACATGGCGTGGAAGTAGGGGCTGCACGAGGCGAGCACCACTTTGTGGGCCCGGATCTCCTTGGCGGCCACGTGCAGCACGATGTCGCACAGCAGGCCCCGCTGCCGCATGCGGTTCATGCAGACGAAGGCGTCGTGGTAGTGGCGCTTGGAGTTGTGCGACACGCTGTGGCCGTCCCGGCTCAGGAGCTGCATGCCGGTCTCCATGGCTGCGGGCGGGTCGTTCCTGACGCGCGGCAGCGCCCTCTCCGCCTCTCTGCGGAAGAAGATGGACAGCGATTAAAGTCATTCCAACAAGAGGCCGGATCTGCATTCCAATTACAGTTAAACCGTGCTTTTTTTTCCTGCAAGGAGCCCCAGCCAGAGTCTATAATCTTCCTCATTCTCTTCTCCAGTCCATCCGCACAACAACCCTGTGAGGCAGGTTAGGCTGAGAGTCAGGGACTGGCCCAACACCACACAGTGAGCTCCGTGGCTGAGCGGGGACTCGAACCCGGATCCTCCCAAGTCCTAGTCCAGCACTTTGCCCATTACGCAACACTGGCCGCTCAGAAAGCCAACCAATCCTTTGATTTATGCCTTAAGAGAAGAAAGAAACATTATTTTTTCCATTTATAATCCAAAGCCAGAATATCGTCTGCTTTACATGGGAGAAAATCCACAGAATCCCTTCTTCCTTGTGCATCACCCACAACCGATCAGTCCCAAAGAGGGAACCTTCCCAGATCGGTCGTTCCTTCAGCTGTGATCTTTCTTACTTCATTCTACGCCACTCTGAGGTCATTGCTGAAGAGCTGACTGAATGCATTTTCAGAGCCGGCTCAAATATCTTATATTAATATACACATAACGACATTTTATCATGTTAGTGCTGTTTTTCTACTGCGGAAGGCTCATGGCATGTACCAGACTATTTCGCTTTTTACACCCGATAAATGACGGCAGCCTCTGATTTGGAGCGAGAAAGACAAGCAGTTTTCAGAGACTGAGACGAGGCAGGCCTGTTGCTCAGCAGCGGCCGGCCCGATCCCCTTCCCCTCTTGCAGGCAGTGGTGGCGGCGAGGAGGAACAAGAGGGCACGGCTGACTTTTCTGCTAGATCTCTGCCCTTCAAGTCCTAAACAGAAGAGGAGTTTGAGCAAGGGAGAACGTGGAGGGCAGAAGACCGCCTTACAGAGGCCGGGGGCTCTCGCCAGCCCAGATCTGGCACTGGCACGCCCCACCCTAATCACCAGCATGTGGCAAGAATAACCATTAGAAGGTGCCATTAGAAGCCATTCAGCATGATGGCCTCCGGGCTGCCCATCGTTGCTCACTGGCAATTAATCTTTCTCTCTTTCTCACGTGCCCCTTGTAGTTTGCACACAGAGACTTAGCCAGGCCTTGGGATTCCTCTCCATCACCTACACATCCCTGACAGCAAGGGGTACATGCGGAAGTGTGAGCTTGTCTAAAAATAACTGGCCCTCAGCTGGGAAGAGGAATTTATTCACTTTGTTCTTGCCAAAAACCAGACATAGACTTGCAAGAGAGACAGACAGGGAGGGAATTTGTGGTCGTGTCGACCAAGACAGTGCTGGAACGGGGAGATGAGACGCAAAACCTGAAACGCCTCCCTCCATCCGATCGACAGATGCATGCAGAGGCAGCGAGATCTCGAGTTTCCTGGCAGACTGAAAACAGAAAGCTCAAAAGGGTGCAGGGTGCTTCCTCCGGCAGAGGAGTGGGAACTCCCATCTCCGTCTGGAACAAGGGAAAGCGCCGACGGAACGGATGCAGCTCCTGACAGCCGCCCACACGCCGTGGAACGTGCTAGAGAGATGGAAAGAGCAAAGCTTGCAAAGTTAAAAGGCTTCCAAGAAGGCATAATGCACAGTGGGCTTGTTAATTAATGTTTGCAAAGTTTGCGGTGGTGGAATCGCACGGTATAATTACGACTGCTGGAGGGAAGGCCAGGTTCTTCCCCCGCCCAATCCCGTACCAGCCTGAGTTCGGCAGGTAAGGCTTTAGTAGTTAGAAAGGATGCTTTTGTCTCCTCCGCCCCGCTTTTTGGGTGCAGAGCATGAATGTTTTTAGAAATGGGCACAGTAACTCTGACCTGGGAATCAATTCTGGCCCTCAAGGGACCCGGAGGGCCACATCGCCTTCAAAAGGACCCACCCCGTTTCTTCTGCTCACCAAAGGTTTCCTGGCCTCTGTGCAGCTCTCTTCCCCAAACGAAAAGGCTGAAAGCTCTTTTCGAGAGCCTCATTCCTGGCAGCTCAGTGACAATGTGCTGCCGTTGTGGGAACTCTGGCCCTTCCCCTCGCTTCTGCTGCTGGCCTGACCCACTGCAGCCCCAGGGAACTTGTCCAAGATTGAATTCACCTCCTGGGCTGAAAGGCCGTTCAATGCGCCTGCTGTAGGGTGCCAGAAACTAAAACAGAGAGAGAGCAGTCTCCGCTCCCAAGGAGCTTATAATCTAAAAGCAGCAAAAGAAAGCCGGTTGAGAAAGAGGGAAGGGGGGCAGGAGGAATGAAATCTGTGGCCTTCCAGCCAATCCCTTTCAAGGTGTCTCACAGACTAGCGAGGCCCCTAAAGCTTCTGTGGAAGACATGAAAGAGGCGCAGCAATCTTGTCTCTAAAGAGGAGTTCTGCAACACTCTGCAGCTTGCGACGCCCGCCTCTCCGAGACCATCAGTGACTCGGGACCATCTGCCCAGGAGGTCCCAGCTCTGAGATCCCAAATCCATCGGATGGTCTGCAGATGCCTTTGAGGAGCTGCCACGGTTCAGTCACACGAGGGACAGCACGGGACGTTTGGAGAAGGGCCTGAGAAGACTCACCATCCGTGAAAGGGCCTCTTCCGGAAGACCTGCTGAAGGAGATGGTGCCATTTGGAAACACCAAGCCCATGCTGCACAGCATCAGCTGAGGTGTCAGGGTGCCAAAAGTCACTAGGCTAGGCCTTGAAAAGAGAGATTTGTCTGGGATTAAGACACCCCGGGGCTACTCCTCGTACCTCCAGGAGCTTTCCTGGATTCTGAAACCACAGAGTTGGAGAGGCGATGGTGGGTGACTGAGTGCCCCTGGGAGCTGGTGCCCTCCCACTCCCAAATTCAGACTCATTATGAAACCGTGGGGCTGCTTGCGATGCTACAGTTTTGCCTACTCTTTTGTCTACCAGTGAAAGGTCTGGTTATGAGAAAGGTTGAGCAGAGTTTCTTGCCAGCCGGAGAAGAACGGATCTCAGCTTTTCTTTGTATGCCATCCATAAAACATCAGAACAAACACGTAACGATAACGCCTCTCTTTCTCTCCATTTCTACGGTCCAGAGGGGAGCGACTTTGCTCACACAGCCCAACCAGCGCCATCCACACACAGCATCCTGATAAACTACCATTTATTTAGGTTCAGCTGCCACAACAACAAACCAGCACTGCTTCTAATACTCTCAGAGTTTTAGAAGACTTCCTTTCTTTGGGATCCAGTGCAATGCGGTGGTGAGTGTTGGACTGGGGACCTGGGTCCTAGTCCCCACTCGGCCATGTAGCTGACTTTGGGTGACTGGCCACTCACTCTCAGCCTAACCTACCTCACAGGGTTGTTGTTGCTGTTGTGAGGATAAAATGAAGCTAGGTTAAGTGGCCCTGGGTTTCTCACAAAAAGAAAAAAGCTAGGATATAAACGTGCATTGTAATAACAATCATAAAAATGGGAAGAAAAAGCATTTCTGAACTCTGGACAACTGCTCCAGAAGAGAAGAAGTCTGTATATGCTTGAAAAGCATAGGATCACTTGCTCTTGTCCTGCTAAAGCCTGGTTTAGCACTGTGTGCCAGCACAGCAGGTGCTGAGGGAAACAACCTCTGCATATGCTCAGAGGCACTTAAATACTATTCTGCAAATTCCATCCTCAGAGCCTGGATATTATCTATCAGGTTCTGCCCTCACCTCCATCGCAGTGCATTCTTTGTAAAATTCCTGCCCAACTGCCAGGTTCTAACCTCAGGTGCGGTTTCCCACCCAGTCTGCTATGGAAGCAAACTCCCCCCTCCCTCTCCCCCTCCCTCTCTTTTTTGCAAACCCTCAAACCAAACTGTCCTAAAAATAGCTCGCGTTGTTATAAAGGACATGACGCAAGCCATGGGATTAATCACCCACTGTTGCTAACATAGGTAGCTTCCAACACCAGCAGTAGGGTTCAATCTGACATTTTGCAGGACGGAAGGACTCAGCCGACAAGCAGCCCACGCAGCCCAGCAACTGCGACATGGGCCGCGAAGCCGGGCGCAGGGACGGGCAGGATGTGCCGGGGCTACAGAGCAGCAGGACGCTGCAGGACTCAGCGAGTCAACCAAGCTTGCGGCGATGTTCATGTGCCCGCTAGCTCCCCGCCCCAAGAGGCTTACACTCCTGCACTCTCCGGATGTGTTGGGCAGTGGCCATTTTCCAAGTGCAAAAGGAAATCCACTGCCCTCCAGGCTAACCATCTTGGAGCCGTCTTCCCCAGCTCAGTGGCCTGGCCGAGTGTGCTGGATGGCGAATCCCACATGCATGGAAGTTCCCAACTGGGGAAAGCGGGCCTAAAATTTGGACATGTGGAGGCAGGAATAAACGAGGCCCCAGAACAATAGGCCAAGGCCTGGTGGCACCCATATTGCGGACGCTCTCATTATCCATCGTTTGAGCACCCAAAACAGCTTCTGAAGACGCCTGTGGACCAGCCACACCTGATGCAGAGATGCGTTGGCATTACTCACCCCTCGGCAGAGATAGAGGGGAAGAAGGCAAAAGCAGAACAAGGACTCATGCAGGTACCCAATGAGCAGCCTCCCCAGAATGGGCAACTTTACAAGAATCTCTATCAAGAGAAAGTGAAATCTCTTGATTCTATCAAGAGAAAGTGACCCACTCCCATCTGTTGCAGAAGGCAAGCTCAGAGCAGGGACTCACGCAGATGCACAAGCGAAACCTCCTCTGGAGGCAGACAGCCGTCTTGAGTGCCTTTTCCCCTTTTTGGTAGAGAAGGTACAAAATAAAGGACGGAAGGAAATTTGACCTGACTGAGAGGAAGGCAGCAGAAATGCAGTGGGCAATTTCCTGTAGAGATGGGTGCTTTGGGCTTGTCAGAACCTTTACTGATTTATGTTATTCTTAACAGAACACCAAACTTCCCCACTCCAAATGTGTCGGAATACAACTCCCATAATCCCCAGTCAGTGTGGGGATTGCAATCCAGCACAGGGCAGCAAACTGGGGCAATCGGCAGTATTCTTACATCGCACACCATTTTGGGGAAAAAATAAACAGACCCGCCTGGATGCACGGCACATTAGATAACTTCAGACCAGTGCGAAGCTTGTAGGTGTGTAGGCATGAAAGAGAAGGGCTGTTTTACAATGCTGCTGTCATGTTCCTTGTAGGGGGCTCTTCACACACACACACAGCCCCCCCATCCAGTCCCTTCAGCAGTAAGAAAGATGCTGCAAGCATCGGATTCAAAACATAACGTGTGAATGTGGCAGACACGTTATCAAACTGGAGGTAGGAGGGGTATTGCTGTGCAAGAGGACAGCATCTCCTGTCCGACCTCCATCCCTCGACCACAATCCACCATATTCCCAGATGTACCGGCAAAGGGCCAGGCTGGAAACGTTTTTCTCACGTCCAGCCTCTCTTTCCCCTGCTAATACTCCTCCAAAACTGACTTCGGTCCATGGACCTCCCTCATTCTGCAGCCTAGAGAGGGAGTCGACTCTGAGCCTGGAGAAGGGAAGGATGACCAGAGAAGTTTTCTTTGTGTCCAGGTTGCTGGCCCTCGCTTCCCTGTTCCGGAGGGCTGCGATTGACGCAAACGGGGGAGATGCAGGGGGGCGGGAGAGAACCGACTCCTGCTCGGATATCTAATGGTAAGAGGCAAGCAGGGCGGGGGAACAAAAGAAAACTGCTCCCAGCAAAGCGAACTCCCAGCGCCTCCTTAAATTCAAAATAAATAAATAAACATCTGATCTTTTCCGGGGAACAGCAATGCAGGGCGTCTCTGCTACTGCAACTGGAGCTTTTCGGAACAAAGTGTGTGTGTGTTGGGGGGGACCGCATAACCTGCAGCGGAACCCCCTCTCCCTCTGTCTAAGCCTTTTCACGGATGTTGCACCCCCCCCAAAAAAAAATCGAAAAACGATAAACCAGCTCTTTGCAAAACAACAGCAAAAATTACACGAGGAAGACGGAGGGACTGCAGTTTCATGAATACGGCAGTCACCTCGGATAACCCTCCAGCCGGGACACCGCTCGCCCCCCCCCGCCTCCGCCCCCCCGCAGCACAAAAAGCATAACAAGGGACCTGGTTTGCCGGCCGATCTCTCCAATGCGGTAGATTTGTGCGTGCGCTTCCGTTCCTTGCAAAGAAACGCATTCTCGCCCTGTGCAAACTCTCTGTCCTTCTCCCCCTCCCCCGGTTCTTGCTGCAAATTCGGAATTCTGTATTCCTGGATTTTGTTTTTTAAATTCATGCATAGCTGCGAGCCCTGGGGATCACAGATCCTCTTCCGTGAGAGAATTTGGGGAGTGGCGGCTGTGCGGGAAACCGGCTGGAAGAAGCAAAGGGATAACTGAGGAGAACTAATGGGGGGAAGAGGGAAGGAGGTTGCAGGCTGACGCACGCTTTCCCGGGAGCAGCGGGACTCGCTTCCCAGGAAAAACACAGGCGCTCTCGCCTGGCAAAAGTGCGTTTGCGGCCCCCGCCGCCGGCGGTCTCCATCCCGAGACAAATGCGGCATTTGCATTCAAAGTGCGGCGACTGGAGACGAGGAAGCTGTCCGTTACGCGCTCCCGCAGTGAGCCACGCTGGGGCTGCACACTCCAGGCACACTTACCCGCGAGTAAGCCCTGCAACCCCAGAGGGACATACTCCTGAGTAGCCATGCAGAGGACGGCACGGTCCAGCCGCATCTCCTCCTGCTTTGTTCGGGATCGGTCCTGTCCCCAGCCATCTGCACGGAGTGCCTTTATTTTAAAAGGCAGGAAAACGCTCGTTTAAAAAGCGCACTCACCCGGCTGACACCTCCAGGGCTAGAAAGCAAAGGTGCTTTCCGTGGTCTGGCGCTTTGCTCTCCAGATTGATGGATTTTCGTAAAAGTTAGTCCCTGCAGAAAACAAAAACAGACAAAATTCCTTTCCCCAGCTGATGCGTTGGGGGAACGTCTCTGAAGGGCAGGATTTCCCTCTTTCCTTACTCCCCTTCGTATTTGCACATGTCAGCCCAAGGGGCAAAGCTAAACGGAGCTTTCTTGGCTTTTTCTTCTTCTCTTCCCCACGATCTACAGCAAGGATAAAAAGGATTGCTGGAATAGTGCGTGTGTATGTGTCACGTTGCCGCCCGCGCCGCAGTTTGCAACTGTGGGTCCTGTGGTCAACGGGACTAGAACCTTTCCGCCGTGCTTTGGAAAGACTGCAACAAAACAAAAACAAGAACAAAATGCTGCTTTTGAGCACAACAGACTAAATAAAGCACCCGAAAATCTTTGCATAATAGGTTGGGTCTAGGTTTGGGTACGTTTAGATAACATGTGGTCGGAGTTTAAAGCATCCCCCCACCCCCCGTCTAAAAATGCATAGGATCGAGATGGTGGCTGATAGAGGCTTTTATTAGAAACGTGTTCAAAAGAGGATATCGCGTGCTAAATTTTGGAACGACTCTTGGCACCTTATTTCCTATATATCTTTTTATTGTACTTTCTGAAAAGAAAAAAAAGAGTTAGAAAAAAATATAAAAAGGAAAGTACTGTGCCTTTGATCCGTTGGGATAGAGCCATTGAAATCAATGGGACTTAAGCTAGTCAAGGCCAACTTAAAACCCAACGTTTTCCATACGAGGATCCAGCTGCTTATATTGTTTTCACCAAATCTTACTGCGTTTAGCCAAAGGCTGTCGCAACTGGAAATTACAAGAAAACAGATCCAGTCTTCTCGGGATATTTGTAAAGTGTTCTTTGCAAGTCATAGGAAGTAGCCGACTCAAGCCATACTCTTGTGCACGTGTAGGTGCAAGGCCCACTGAGTGCTATGGGTCTTACTTTTGAGTAAGTGTGCGGAGCTGAAATCCTCTGCACACTTCCTTGGAAGTAGGTCAGAAATTCCAAGGAATCACGCACAGAACAAGGCCAGAAGGTGCATCCCGAGATTCCGAATCTTATCTCGGCCGCATCCCCCAGTCCGCACTTATCTGCAATGTTCCTCGTAAGATTTGCTTTGCTCCCGCCCGAGGCTGCGCCCTCCCCCCGCGGCTCGTAAACCTAAGGATCAACGCGGCCGGCTTTTCGGGGCCGGGGTTCCTTTGCTCGCGGTGCATTGTGGGAGGGGAAGTGCTCGGAGCACGTGGCTTCCACCTGGGAGGCGCAAGGAGCCAGCATGGCCGTCGCCCGCAAGAGGCAAGTCGGCGCCCTGCGGGGAAGGGGGCCGGGGCGGGGGGCACCCCCTCTTGCAGCCCGGCCGGGGCCGGGGCCTGCGTCTGCGCCGGCAGCAGCCCGGCCTCGAGGGGAGGGCCGCGCGGCCCGTGTGCCGTGGGAGGGTCTGCGGCGGCTCGGCTCGGCTCGGCTCGGCGGTGCGCCCCGTGGAGCTCCGTGGCGGACGTGGCCCCACCGCTTTGCGGCCTCTGTGCTTTGCCGAGCGTGGCCCAGGGAGCTTTGGCTGCTGGGGAATAAGCGGGTGAAATAATTTAAACATGACATACTTAACCGCCAGCTTCCCCGCCCCCTTTCCCACGGCGCTCGAGGCGGCTTCCCGCATTTTATTCTCACGACAGCCCCGCGGGGTTGGCCAGGCCGAGAGTAAGTGGCAGGTCTAAAGTCGCTCATTAAGCTTCCTGACTAAATGGGGACTAGAACTTGGGTCTCCCGCCTTCCTGCGCAGGACTCTAACCATTGCATTGGTTCCCACTGAATTTAATAATCATAATTTTCGGTCAGGAAGCTACTGGAAGTGCAGGAAGTTTGCTTCCAGGGGAGTGGAGTGTGGCCTTCAGTTGGGAGGAATCTCCACTGAACCTAGCCGGAATCTTGACAGAAAAAAGACCTAGAAATTGTTGTGTTTTTTTCAGGCTGAAATTGCATAGGATTGCACTCGGTAGTGCAAGGAGGTTGTAGTCTTTATTTGGGAGAAAGCCCTGCGGAACCCAAAAGTAACCTTGCTGAGTGAGAGGCCCACGCTGTAATTCTGTGCCTGTTTAGATTAGTTAAAATGCTTATACGCTTTAAAATATACCTCGCTTGTCTAGAGGGATGCTGGGAGTTGTATGGGGTTTTTTCCGGACCAATAATGCAGGGAATTCTGCCTTTAAGATGTGAGGCTCTGTGCGGGGGAATAGAAAAGTTGTGGGAGGAGAGGAATTTGGAAAATTTCTCTCCCTGGATTTTCTAAAGAATACTGCAAAATTAGGATAAAAGGATTCCCCCTCATTTTCCTGTCCTCCTCCTACACTTTTCATTTCTTATAAGAAATTTCTTATAAGAAATGAAATGAGTAGAAGAACAAACACTCGGGTTCATCTGTCAAACTTTGTTAACCAGCCTTTTTGTTTCAAATGTCATGTGTGAAACCAGAGGAATATGGATGTTGTGGTAAAGGGTTGACTTTGGTAACGTACATGGTGAGGCCTTGAGATTTATTGGGGAGTGTTTTGCTTCTTTGTATGATTGCGTTGTTAGGTGCCATCAAGCCACCTCCAATTTATGATGACCCTGTGAATCAAAGCCCTCCAAAGGAGCTATGCGTGACATCTCTGCTTAACTGTTCTACATTCAGGGCTATGCTTGGAGTTCTAGGCTACAGTCCTAGACTTAAGACGGACTGCCTGGGACTACTAACTCCCAGTTGCCCCTGCTGGAACATGGAATAATCAGTGATGGCAGGCATTGTACCAGCAAGTATCTGGAAGGCCACACGTTGTCCACCATGCATTCATAATGCATTTGGCCACAGCTTTTGGCAAGATGAAGTAAGCCCAACATCCCGCCTGCAGTTAATACTGGCCTTCTTTACAGGGTTGCTGTGAAGCAGTAGTAGATGACATTTTAAACGTGGGCAGCTATGTTATCTCATGCATAATCTGTTGAGAGTTGATTGTCAACAGAGGGTGAGACTGAAACTGGTGGTGGGAAGGACTGGAGCCAAAAATCGCTCTTCCGGCCCCACACTTACGCCCTTCTTCCCATGCAGGAGGCTGCCAGGGAAGGCTCAGATGGTTCCAAAGTATGGCAAGGGCAGATTGCAGGCCTGGGGCTTTGAAATTAGGCCGGATTACTGTATCAGTGCGGTAACTCCCTTTCTGTGGAACTCTTTGCCTTTGGGTGTCAGGCAGGCGACCGGCATCGTTTTGTTTCTGGTGCCTGGTGAAGACCTTTTTATTCCGAGAAGCCTCGCTTGGTTGACTAGCCCCGGTTTTCATTGGCATTTTGTTTTCTTGCTTTGTTTCTAAACTTGCCATATTGTGCTTTATTTCTAAATTCGTAGAAACCACAAACTCCAGTGATGAAACTAATCGCTAAGGGTGCAGTCTTGTCTCCCTCTCAAACTGGAGAGAGCCTCTGTTCCCCTTCTGCAAGTTCAGAGGGTTATCGCAATTGCAGTGTACCCGAGATGAGACACACACACAGGCAGTGACATCCAAACCTGTCTTGTTTTAAAACCATCTTTTTTCTTTTCTCCCCCTTCTGCCTTGCCTCTCTGGAACCAGAAAGCTTGCTGAGCTGAGCGTTGATGAGTTCCTGACCTCAACCTTTGATTCAGATGTGGATGGCGACGCAGAAGAAGGTGCCCTGAATTGTGGGGAAGGCAGGGCCAGCGGGAAGCCACACCAGAATGGGCAGGATGGCGGCAGAAACAAAGCAGGACTGAAATCAAAACCTGCAGAAAAGTAAGACCGTATATCTCCTGCTTTGATGAAATGTAATAAATTGTGCCGTCCAGGAGTTTTAGACTCTTTTGGGAGCTCAGGGCAGTTCCTGGATGAGAAATGAAGTAGCTGCCTGAGTCCAAATCAATAAAAATAGGCAGGTTATAGATATGTATCATCATCATGAACAATATTTCAAGTATTTTTATCCTGTTCCTGAACCAAAAAGGTTCCCCAGAGTAGCCTCCATGTAAATTGGACTCCAAAGTGGCATTTGGCTAGCAGCTGGAAGGCACCTGCTAAGAGAGGGATGCTGTAATAGCCATGCATTTCCATTGAGAAGTGAGTTCTTCTGAGTTCAGGTTTATGCCCAGGTAAGTGCAAATTCAATGGGGTTTACTAAGACAGCGCTGTAAATGTGGATGACCAGGTTATAGAGTTAAGTTCCTCTGTTATGTCTTTCAAAATTAGCTGCTTTTAAAAACAACCACCAAAACTCTCTTATGGGCAGGAAGGTAAAGAAGAAGGGAAGTGCATCCCAGCATAAAGATCAGCTCTCCCGGCTGAAGGACAGAGATCCTGAATTTTACCAGTTCTTAGAAGAAAATGACCGGACACTGCTTAATTTTGATGACTCGGACAGCTCTGACGAAGAGGACGGCCTTCATGTTTTGCCTGAAACACTGGAGGTATTTTGTTTAAAATATGTATAGGCTGCTCTATATAATGTCCTTTGGTGCCTTAGAATAAAACAATGACAATCAGTATTTTAGGAAGGACATGTCCTTTACAAAAAACAAGCCAAGCAATATGATATGACAGAGAACCGGATAGTACGAAACAGGACAAGAAGCAGAAGGGGCAGGAGAACAAGGTGAGTCAACAAGGCCAGGCAGGGACTGGGTTAAGCAAGGGTCGGGTAAGGTGCAAGAGCTGGAGTGCAGCAAAGAGAACGCCTTCCGGCAGACTGAAGGTGGGATATATAGCTTGTCTCCCACCTGGCATTCAGCAGGGAGCGGAGAGCTCCAGCAGGGTCCGATCGTGACCCTGCAAGTACCACAGCGACCATTCTGGTTCTGGCCAAGAGATGGAGCCCTGGAGCTGCCCAGATCCCAATAGCAAAGCATGTGCTCAACTATTCAGTTGGGACCTTTCTTCTAAAAGTAAAGTAAGATTCCAGTCCTCATGGTTTTGAATAAAGTGGAAATTTGAATGAAGGCGGACACGTGCATGCACATGCCATCTGTTTAGTGCACAATTGTTTATCCAGGGAGGTGCACAAGTTTTCATAAAATATGAAAATAAAACATGGTAAACTAAACCATCAAGTTAAAACCACATTATACCTCCTTGACACTGAGCAGTAGCCATGTAAACATTTAAAAAAGCAGCCATATCCATAAAAAGCAGGCTGCAATGAAAGCGGTTCCATTGCTTTTTGAAAGTTTCCAAAGGTGGGGCAGTTCTCATATCCTTAGGAAAGTCCCGCAAGTGAGAGAAAAGACCGCAACGTTGCCACAAAATCCCTCTCCCATTTACCTGTCAGTCCAACACCTTGTTCAAGAGGCCAGAGTGCAGGCCTTCAGAAGTTGGTCCTGGAGCCTGGGCAGTGTTCGCACACTCCGTCGTGGCATTTTCAGCACGGACGTGCCAGGGCCTTCCAAATTTTCAGGCGGGGTCAGTCCTGTGACCCGTCACATGCCAAGCAGGGACGAATGTCGTCAAAGCTGTTGGGTCGATTGTACAGGGCACAGAGTAGGGCCTGCAGAGCCCCTTCCAGTCGCCTGATGCTATGAATCCTCTCAAGCTGCCTTCAGTTCTCTGGCTCATAACGATGGGCGTTGTAGTCCAACAAATTTGGAGAGCAGAAGGTTGGGGAAGCCCAGTATGTGCCTTTATGATCACTCCCTTGCATTTAAAAAAAAAAAACCTTTGTAGGAGGCAAGCGATGATGACGACGATGACGACAAAGAAGAAGAAAAAGAAGGAACGGCTAAACGGAAAAAAGTGGATTTCATGACTGTAACTCTGAAGATGGTGGAACGGTGGAAAGAGGCCGCTGAGGCAAGAGACAGTTTCATGTTCCTTTTAAAAAAGCAATAATCTTTCAGGTGCCAAGACAGCATTGATCAAAGTGGGGTGGGTTACCCCTTGCTGACCACCCCTGCTGGGCCCTGTCTTGTTCCAAGTACCCGGCAAAACATCTGGCCCTCTCCTCTTGGTGTTAGCGAGTTGGGATGCACAGGCGGAACATGTCACTGGTTATTCTCCCCCAGGCTTTTCTGAAATGTTCTCTCACCTTTCCTCCTTCGTCCAGAAACGGCTGACGGGCAAGCTTTTCCATGAGATCACCCAGGCGTTCAAAGCCTGTGTGGTAACAGCCAAGGGGGAAGCGATAGGGCCGGATCCGGGAAAGTACAAAGTCGCCGACAGCACAGGTGAGCCTCTGGGTTCTCAGCTGGTTTAAACTGGTCTAGTTTTATCGAAACCGTTGCACCGTTTTAAATGTCGCATGTTGGAATGTTATTGTGCAGTTGCCGTCTGTATTTTTCTTGCTCCCCGTTTTTACCCCAGTGCTCTAATAAAGGGTGTCTGGTCAGCGCAGAGACGTGCGGCGATCGGCTGCTGCACAAATAAAGACGGCTAACAACATATGTTGTCTGAATGAGGCTGGGTTGTGTGTCTGTCTGCATCGGTTCATTGCTTGCCCCCACAGCGCTCAGGCCCCTGAACCTTGGCATGCCTATGGAGGGGACCTTGCGTCATTTGCAAACGCTTCGCCTAATTTAAGGAGATCGTGTGGTGAAAGTTGCAGTAACAGCTTCAGCCGCTTTCTGGAGCATCATTTTGCACTTCATGGGGGAGTGCAGCCTGGGGGAGGGAGTGGACCTCTTGGGGGGATGGGCTGTGCTTCAGGGCGCCGTTCAGACGGTGTGCGCACCGTGTGTAACTCTGACACCTGCACATGTTTGCCTGAAGACTGTCCCCCATCAAAGGGAAGCCTATTCTAACCTGTGCTGACTTGTAAAGGGTGTGCGCTTTTTTGGGGTGGGGGCTTGATGGCTAGTTATGACTCCTCTGTTTTCTTCCCCGTCTAGTGTTTAACACCCTTGTGTCCTTCTGCATCCGCGACCTCTTTGGCATACTGCAGAAATTGCTCCAGCAGAAGGTTGCGAAAAGCAAATCCAAGTAAGTTGCCATTGATTTATTTTCTCTTTTTTAAAGTTCACGGATCACTGAATGTTCTGATTTCAAGCTGTCCCTGTGCAACGGGGGTGTGCTCCAAACGCCAAAGCGGGGTGCAGCGGTCTGATGTTCCCCACCTAGTTTGGGCGACAAACCCCAACAGCGCCAGCCATTAAGCCAGTGGGCACAGTCGATAGCGAGTGTAGTGCAAAACAGCTGGGGTGCACTGGGGTACCCACTGCCTCATTTGTGCCCACCAAGATTTATATTTTAGGAATTTGTATCCCAGCCTTCGCTGTAAAACCTCTCACCTTGCAACGAGGGGGATCTTTCTAAAGGACAACTAGAACAATTCCAAAACAGTGATCTGTATAAAAATAGATTTTAAAAAAGGGTAACAAGCGTGACAGTTAATTGTATCCCTGGCGGAGGCCTTGGAAAATAAAAATATCTTTGCCTGAAGCAAAAATGCAAGAGTTGCCACCAAGGAGTCACAGTTCTATGATACCATTTCATATTTCCCGGTATTTGTTCTGTGCCTGTTTAGAATGTGTTGCTATTTATGCGTTAGGCCAGTCCAACCTCCTCTTTTCTGCCCAGGAGGACTGAAGTAACCAAACATGGTAGCACTTTCTGTATGCTCAGAGGACTCTTTAGACAGGCAGATATGCATACGTAGACTTGTAAATTAGAAGAAAAATAAGGAACACTCTGGCCCAACCAGCACAGAATTTTCAGCATCAGTTGGAAAATACCCCCCTTCCCTCTCATCATCATTTTAATTTTTCTGTCTCTAGAGCTGAAGAAAGAGCAGATATTTTCCAGAAGGGAGGGAGCTTTTGGGGGCCAGCACTTACAGGGGCTGGAGGCAGGGCTGGGCTTCAGCAGGGGGCTGCTTCCAGGTTTTGTTGGGGGGTGGCCCCAGCAGGAAGGGCTGAGGCCCGCCTTGTGGTCTGGGCTCTGGGGGGCGACATTCCAGAGGAGTCAGAAGGCCGGTGGTGCGTGGGCCTGGGTCTTTGCTGCGTGGGTGCACGGTGCGGAGCTGCTCAGACGGCTCGCCGGCTCCGAGCACGGAAGGTCGAACCTTGCGTTGTCCCGCCGTGCAGCCATTGATTCGTGGCGTGGATGCCGGGGTCAGCTGAGGACGCCTGAGCAGTGTGCTCAGGAAGGCCGGAAACGGCTTTTTACCCTGTTGTGTGCCTGGCCTTGGCTCGCTTCACGGTCAGGCCGGCCACTTGGGCATTTGTTTGTGCTTGAAAAGAAGAACTGAGGGAGGAACGGCCGGCCGGCCAGGCAGAGGTGGTGCCCAGGTGACTTCCGGCACCCCTTTTGTCCCAGCTCTCGGCAGAGGGCGTGTGTCTGGCCCCTGCTTCTCTTTGTCTTACTTCACATCAGCGCCTTGTATTACCCCAGCGACAAACCAGCGAGTGTTGCCGCAAGCTGCAGGCTGCCTCAAACGATTGCCGCGAGCTGCAAAGCATCGCACGATCCGGGCAAGCTTTGCATAGCCCAGCCGGGTAACTTTCCGTCAGTTCTCTGGCTTGAGCACCATAGCACAGTGCTGCCAGCTTAGCATTCTCCGCTGCAGCTTGCTTTCGCCAGCTGGGTGTGCCGCTGAGCCCCCCACCCTCGAGGTGGGCTTGGTTGGAGGTGCCTCTGAGTGGCCCATGACCCTGGGTTGCCCTTCCCTTTTCACCCAGTGCTGACTGCTGGGGGCCGCAGGTCCACCCCGTACTTCCCCGGCTTCAGGGGCCTTGTTCGGCTGGCGACCACCGGCTTTGGCTGCCCTTCTGGCGGGCCCGCTGCTCCCAGAACCTTGCTGCTTCAGCTCCTCCTCCTGCCTTTTTCTCTCTCTTCTTAAAAATAAATTTATTTGAAATTATAGTCCTAAAAAAACAAAGAAAAACTAAAAACAACATCAATCATCAAAAACATCGGGCCTGCTGGGTCAGCCCCCACACTCTTCCTTTTCCATTTATGATAACTTAAAAACATATTTAAATCTATACGAAGTCCCGTTTCTCTAGCCAATAATAAACAGAGTCCCAAGTTTGATAGAAGTCACTCCTGCCTTTTTCTCCTTGGCCGATCCAGAATGCTTCTCCCCCCTTGGCAGAGGTGTCGGACCCTCCAGCCCAGTGTAGGTGACTGGGGGAGGGGGTTCACCTTTTGCCAGCCCCGTGTGGAGGTGCTGGGGATCGAACTGGGACCTTCCGCATGGAAAGCGGCTGCAGAGATCCTGGGCCGTTCCTGGATGTCCTCCAGAGTGCCACCGCCGCCTCCGGGAATGCCAGTGCCCCCAGAGCACGCCACCTGAGCATCTGATGTTCCGAGAACGAGGGCTCTCCAAGGCTGCCTGCGTCAGCGCTGGACTTTCCGTCCACACAGCGAGCCAAGTTGAACAGCTGGGCCCGCGAGGGTACAATTAATCCCTTGTTTCTGGCCGCGGGCGTCAGCGCGGTGGCATTCTTCGGCACTGCCATCCGATCCGGCCGGGGTGGTGGGCTGGGATGGGGTAGGGGGCATGTGCAGGTCCGCGCATGATCCTGGCCCACCGGCTGCTTGGCGGGCGACCTGTGCAGGGCACGTTCCCGGTGGGTGTGACGGCCCCCGAGAAGCCCTCCCGGCCGAGCTGAGGAGCCGGTTCAATTCAGCTGGGAGTGTAAAGCACCAGAGTGCACATTTCTGTTCAGCTTGTTGGAAGGCATTTAAGAAGTTCATACTTCTATCAAACCTGGAGATTTTTTCCCTTTATTATTGGCTAGAGAAACGGGACTTTGCATAGGTTTAAGCATATTTTTTTTGGACTTGGCTTAGATTTAGATAAGTTTTTAAGTTATTATAAATGGCTTTGAATATGATTAAGGAATGTTAAAAAGAAGAAAAAAAGAATGAGGAGGGGGCTGACCCAGTATGTCTGATGTAATTGATGGTTGATGTTTTTAGTGTTAGTTTAAAATTTTTTAAATAAAATTTATTTAAGAAAAAAGAAGTTCTGTGCCCCCCCCTTCATTTCCCTGTCTGCAAAAGTGCAGTGAGAACAGCTTGCTTCTGAGGGCTGTTGTGAAGCCAAAGAAACAAACAGTGAAACAGTGCAACTTTATTGTGTAATGAATATTTTGTCGGTGGGGTTACACAGAGCGTGAAGCACTGGAGAACTTAAAGTCTTGGCAAAATAAACTAGTGTGCCTAGTGGTTAGAGCATTGGTGTGGGGTTTGGGAGATCTGGGGTTTCGTCTTCGACTCACAGGGTGTCTTCGGGGTTGCCATGAATGATGAAGCTAGCCTGCCTCACAGGGCTGTTGTGCGGTTAAGATGGAAGGGAGGACCATGCAGACGGCCTTGGGCTGTCTGGAAGGCGGCAGCATGTAAACATAACAAAGCCATAATAAAATTAAACTGCGAGTCTCGAGATACGGATGTATGGTTCACATTGAGTGCATTTTATCTAACTTTCTTGGACAGGAAGTGCACTCATTTCTACCGCTTTGAACCCTGGATGATCCTGATAAGCATAATTTTGGTTCTGAATACCTCACTTGCATTGTTCTCATCTAAACCTGCAATCTCTCAAGCACAAAAGATTGTGTAGTTTCAACATTTATTAAAAAGCTGCTTATTTTTCTTGGTGTTTCCCAACCGTTAACTTGTCTAAATGTTGACATGCTTATAAAATGTTAATTTGTTTTGTTGTAAATATCCATCCCTCCATCTTTCTATCTACCTGAACTAAATTTCTAGCAACAATGAGGACTAGAAGCCTGCTTGAAAAATAACTAGGGTAGTGGAAGTGGAAATGGAAAGTGGTGACTGGGCAAGGTGCTGATTTCTGCAGCAGCAGGGAGTTGGACTCAATGGCCTTCATGGCCCCTTCCAACTCTGCTATTCTGTGATTCTAGCACATAATTCCTAGCTCAGCATCTATGGTGGGTACGGCTTTGAGTGGGATGACAATTTCAACATTGTTTTCTGCTGCTCCTTTGCTTAGATAAAATGAACTGTACCCAACGTATTTCCTTTCCCTCCCCCTTAGGGTATTTGTGCCATCCTCCAGTCCACTGTGGGGCAAGCTGCGTTTGGATATCAAAACATACCTTGGCTGCGTCATCCAGGTAAAAGTTCTGGCAGCGTGTGTGTGTTGAATTTTGTGCGCCTTGTTTTTAAATGGTTTGCTTTCTTTCGCTTTGTTTTCTTCTTAAACAACGTCTGTGCTAAGCTAAAAAAAAGTTCTATAAATATACTGGCTATCCAACAATCCAGAACAGCAGCAGTGTTGTTGGAACAGCTTCTGGTTCCTGTGTTTTTACAAGGAGAGGCTCAGTTGGTTCGCAACTTTATTTTCACAGCCCTGAGGGCTGGAAGCTCGATGGGTCACATGAGCTATATTTTTTTATTTAGGGCACCTTCCTATGGGAATTCCCCATATGGGTCATGTAATTGTGGCAGTTGGGGGTGAGGACAAGGAGGCTGTAGGTCTCCTGCCCTCTGGAACGCTCCCAAAACCTCTCTCCCAAGGGTCTTGTGCCCTTGGAAGAGCAGCCAGTGCGGCGCCCTTTCCGCTGGCTGTGCTGCACGAGGAGGGGGATTCCAGCAGGGAACCCACGCTCCGAGCTTGGACCACTTTTCCAGCCTCAGAGTTTGGAATCCGAGCAGTTGGATTCAGGATCGGCGAGCAACAAAAATGTAAACCGAATGGACGGCGGTCGAACAGAATATGAGTGAAAACCTATGTGCGGAAGGTGATGGGCTCCTTGTTGTGTTTTGGAGTGGTTCAGGCAAGTGACCTGTTCAGGTGGGCTGCTTCATGGAGCACCTGATGAGAGGACTTGGAGCACAGCTGCGGTTCGTGTACCCGCAGCGGAGTTGAGGTCGGCAGTGGTGAAGGTGGCTTAATGTCCGAATTGCCAAATGATGCTTCATCTGCGGGCAGCAAACCAGAATCCGAAGCATGCTCTGAAACACCGTTTGGAAACGATGGTTCATGTGCGCAGTGATTAAATTAGAGCTTCAGTTGGGAAACAAAAGCAGACCCACAGTTCTAAATTAGGTATCCTGATTCTGAGTTTGGACATCAACTCCCTGCAGCCCCCAGCAACATGGCCAGCGGCCAGTGGAATGCTGGGAGTTTGAGTCCAAAGAGTCCTGGTCTGAACTGTGCCTTGCCTGCAGTATGTTTGGAAGCTCAGAGCAAGCTTCGGGCTCTCAGTTCTGCCTAACCCAAAGCATGGCTTGGTTTGAAGTCTCAATGGCAGTAAAAGCAAAGAATAATCATGTTGGGCATCAGAAAAATGGCAACATCCATGTTTGTATGATCCCTTTATTTATTCCGATTGAAAGATCATCAGAAACCCAAATGTCTGAGGCTTGCAGACCACTTCAGTGGGGGGCGGGGCGGGCAGGAGGTGACCCCTTCGACCGAGCTGTGCCTGGCCAAGATTTTAACGTTGCCTCCATGTCCTGCCATCCTGCAGCTCCTGACATGCTTAACGGAAGCCTCCGTGGGAGCAGCCGTCCTCCAGCACATACACTCCATCGTGCCGTACTACCTGACCTTCCCAAAGCAGTGCCGGATGCTCGTTAAGGTGGGTCCTGCAGCCAGTGCTTATTTGCCGGGAGTAGAACAACCAGGCTCCTTCCTAAGAAGGTATTAGTCCTTCAAGCCTTACAATACCACCTGCCCTTCAGTAATTTGTGGCATGTCCGGAGCCTGGGAGGAAAGCCCATTCTCTTCCTATTGAGAACTACTTTTCTAGCTACTCGCTTGGAGCACTGTTTGGCTCACCATAGGTGAGCAGGCTAGGTGCGATGCACAGGCCTGCCCCAGCAGGATTCTTCAACTCAATCTATGCATTTTTCTCTCAGGTGGCTTGTATTTTGAGGCTTGGCAGGAGAAGCCGCCTTTCCTCACCCTTTTTCTCTCTGGGCATTGCGTTTCTCATGCTTCGTTCATTTGTTTTTTAGCAAGCCACCCGTCTCTGGAGCACGGGTGAGGAGACGGTGAGGGTGCTGGCCTTCCTGGTGCTCAACAAAATCTGCAGGCACAAAAAAGATGTCTACTTGAACCCGGTCCTGAAGGTGAGGCAATGGCAGGAAGCACTGTGAGCATGTACAGCGCTTTGATGCTCTTCCGAAGCACCGTTGGTCTGAAGAGCCGTGCAATGATTTGCAGGGCCCTTTTGAGCGCTCGTGCAAGACCCGTTCCTGGAGACGCCAGGGACCGAAATCTGGGCCTCCCCCCTGCAAAGCAGATGTTCAGCCGCTGGACTGGGTCTTCCCCAGTATCTCCATCATCACTTCTGCCTTTTGCTCTGGATAAAACTGGCATGGCCAGGTGTTGCCTTCCCTCTGTGCCCCCCAGACGGGCAAACATCCAAATTCTCCATCAAAGGCGAAAGGCAGAGTCTCCTCTTGGAATAAAATCTGTTAATTAAGGAGTGTGCAGTAGCTAGTTACTGGTTTTGTGCTGAAGATATGAGATTTTGGTTCTCAAGGATTGAGAAAAGTTTCTTTTCATTCATATTTTTCATTTTGTCTTGTATCACTCTAATATCTTTTGAAGTGGAACAGTTTAAAAATCTTAGAATAAATATATACAGTTTCAGCTTAAGGTTGATTCTTTTGGGATCCCAAATGTTTTCCCTGCAAGGAGCCCAAGCAGGCTTCCATAACCCTCTCCATTTTATCCTTACAACAGCCCTGTGAGGTAGGTCAGGCTGAGAGTCAGTGCTTGGCCCCAAAGAGCTTCCTGGCCAGGTGGGGCATTAAAACCTGGAGCTCAAGTTCCAGTCCGGTCTTCTAAGCACCATCCCACGCTGTCTGAAAAAGCAGTACGGAGAGTGATAGACAAACCTGAGGCAGGGAGTTCCACAGCTGCAGAGACATCACCAAGAAGTCCTTTATGGCAAGTTGCGCGCTCTGTGACAGCACAGACACCAGCCTGAGGAGCTCCTTATTTTACCTTGGCTTGTCTTGCATGTCTGTCTTTTCTGTGGCAGAAAAGAGTTCCAAAGTATTTGTTGACGCTTGTGTAAAACGTATGCTGTTGCTTCTGTTTTTCTTTCTTCCCTTTAGCAAATGTATATCTCCTATGTGAAGAACTCAAGATTCACGTCTCCCAACGCCCTTCCCATGATTAACTTTATGCAGCGGACCCTGACGGAGCTGTACGCCCTGGACCCGTGCGTGTCCTACCAGCACGCCTTCATCTACATCCGCCAGCTGGCCATTCACCTGCGCAGCGCCATGACCGTGAAGAAGAAGGTGAGTTTAAGAGAGCGCTGCACGTGGATAGCCCCTGTGCTGGAAGCTTCCTGTTACTCTTGGGAGCTAAATGGAACCTCCATTTCTCAAGGCAGTATATCTCCAAATAGGGCTTGCTTTGGAACGTGCAGCTGGGAGATGGGATTACTCTAATTCCATGCTTTGGGATTCCTGGAAATACCTGGATGCCTTTGGGAGCAGGGTGAAGGGGCAGACAGCGTGCAGGTTTCATGCCCCGTCTCCCTCTGCTTCATCCAAAATGTTAATTGCAAAAAGCAGACAAAATAGGGCTCCATAGGTGCTTCAGAGCACTAAAAAGGTCTGCCAGCAAGACCTTTGAATGCTCAATTCCTCTCCATTTTCAAAATGTTACCCTGTTTAAAAAGTCATTAATTTTTTTCCAAGTGTGTTCCATGGGGCGCTGTATTATGGGCCGGAAAGGGCTCCTGACTCTCCCAGCCTGGACTAGAGGGACCTTTGGTTTGGGATTCTGAAAAAGCCGGAGCAGAACTGCACTTCTTTGGGGCCCAAGAAGCATCAAAGGAGCCGTTGCGCCTGTTTGCCCCCGGATGTGGCTGAGCAAGAGAGAAACCAGCTCTCGGTGCCCCTCCTGCAATCTGGCAATGATTCTTGGTCTCTGGGTCCTTGTGAGCACCACAGCCTGCTCTTACCCGCGTTCGTCTTCTCTGGCCTACCCCCTGTCGCTATGAAATCTGCATTTCATCGTATTACCAAAATTGGCAAAGCAGATTAGACAGTCTCCCCATTCTCTCATCGCCTTTCCATCAACCTGTTGTTTGCCCCCTTTTTTATTGGTTGCAGCCTGGCCGGCCCATTCCCTGTTCCCAATATAATTTTTTGGGAGGAGAAGAGAGATTGGCGGAGGGGCGGGCGGGCTCAAGAACTTAATTCTCTCCTCTTGTGGAGATCATTCTCCACATTGGCTCTGATCGAGTCTGACGTGAGCTAATCCCAGACAAATCGCTAATTCCCTCCTTTATTTGTGTTTAAAGAAAACAAAACCGATGCAGATTAGTGGTTTGGTTACACTTGCAGGAGTTGCTCTGTGATCTTAAGCCTTCCCTGACCCGTCCCAGAGATACCCAGATGCTGCCGCTGAGCTTGAGGGTGGATCTGCCACGTCTGGGGCCTTAATTGGATCCCCTTGGCAGCTTTGACCCTCAGCCGTGATCCAGACAGCATCCCAATCCCGTTAGTTCCTCAGGGTGGTGCAGAGCCGACCGGCTGCCGATTAGATTTTATCAGCCCCCCCCCCCCCGCCCCGGATGCAAGTTGACCCATTGTGATGGTGCATCCATTTTGTGCCGAAATGGCAAATCGATGGCATGAGGGTCTTGCATGGATAGAGGAAAGGAGGGTCTTTGGTTTCAGAGGAAGCACCAGGTGGAAACATTTAAGGGGCGTGTGCAGCAGGAAGCGGTGCAGTATGGGGGATCCGATCTAGGCAAGCCCACCGGGGCCCCATGTGGAAAGTCGCTGCGCCTCCCGCATGGAGTCCTCGATCAGCCGGAAGGCTCAGGGCTCTGGCCCTGGTGGGCCTTCCTCTAACATTTTCTCTGACCTATAAGAAAAAACAGCAACTCTTAAGGAGAGAGGCAAACAGGATGAAAGTTTCCATTCATTCATTTGGAGCACTTGTATGCCGCCCCATTGGCAAAAGCCTCAAGGCGGCTTCCAGTACAAATAAATAACTATACAGATACACGAAAATACATAAAAATCTGGAGACATCCCGGCATAAATATATATGTGTATATATATATTCAAATCTCAAATCTCCATGGTAATGTAAACAGTTGATGCCTTTCAGCAAGCATCCGTATGGCCCAGGTTGGTTACAGGAGACCCAGTCAAACAGCACAAAAGCAGCAAGAGCCTTTGTTCTTTGCATCTTAGGTGGTGGGTGCTTTTGTTCCAAGCTAGGAGCATAGGTCTCCTTGCAACATGCAGGCTGACAGGGTCCGCTTTTGCTGTGTGTCCGCTCATCCCTGCACCTCAGGGATGTAATTTGCAAGCTGTTATCACCGATTTCCCACAGAATAGAGTTTATCCGAGCTGTGTCTCCCCGAACCAGAACGTCAGCACCACAGGACACGGGCACATCATGTGTGTCGTAATGTTGTCGGTACCTGGCAGACCAGACCTGCTTCTTCTTAAACCTCGGGGGGTGTCCCAAGCATCACTTGAACGAATCTCGATTTTAAATCTACAGAAGCAGCTCAAAAGGGAGCTAAGAAACTTCTCCAGTCCCACAGAAGGGTTTGCCAGTGTTCTTGTCCCCTTAAGTTCCTTGAAAAGGAAAAAAGGTGGGATATAAATATAAAGAATTAACCACTTCATCAGCACCTTCAGAATAATACCCTTTCCAAGCCCTGTTTTTCTACTATAGGTTATTTATGTGTTTGGCACTTGACTAAAACAACCTTGCAAGGTCCCTGCCCAAAGGAGTTCACAGTCTAAAAATAAATTTAGGAGGGACCGTGGAGGAAAATAAAGCTGAGGGCAAACAGAAGGAGAATTATGTGATTAAATTACACAGTGTATTAACACATTTCTTCTAAAGAAGAAATACTGTGGGTGAGACATGATTGGATGAAGATGCACATACATAATTTTACTTCCTGCAAGACTTTTTTACAGGTCTGTGGATGGGTGTTGGCGCATAGCAACTCTTTACAAATATGGTTATTATATATACAAAGAAATCGGAGAATTTTCTTCTCCTCTTGGTCATCTTTAGTAGAGAAGGAATCATTGCCCTGAAGTGGCCGTGAAACTGGTAATTTAAACAATAATTCGCCCCTGCCCATTGTAATGCTTTGGGGACACCAACATACTAAAGAAATAATGTGCAGCTTATTTGATTATTTACAAAAATGATAATGGATCGGAAGTCACTGCAGAACTCGCACTTCACTGTTGGGTTTAATAGGAAATGGAAAGGAATCCGATGCATTTCTCCATCGGTGTTTTTACCTTATGCAGCAGGCTTTCCCAACATGTTGCTTTCCCGTTCCTTTGGACCACAGTTCCCATCGTCCCCTACCAAGTAAGGCCAGTTGTAGTCCAGTGCAGGTGAAGGGCGCCAGATTGGTGACACTGTTAGACATGAAGGCTGAGAATAATCCCTGTATAGTTCAGTGGGGCCTCCTCCTGAGTAAATGTGAGGATGATCCCTAGTGTTGTAAACTTTCCCGAGAACTAATTTTGCAGATGGTCAGAAAGCAGGGTGTGCGCAGCACAAATAGGGTCATAATTTATATTTATCATTGATTTACAGTTGTGTTCTTAATCCACATGTTCGTCTATGTCTTTAGAAGGGCGTACCAGAGCACTTTGAAAGTTCATGCAGCAAATACTTAAACTGTGGAACTCATTTCCACAGGGTGAAGCGATGGCCACCAATTTGGGCAGTTTTAAAAGTGGGTTGGACTAGTTTGTGGAGGAGGAAGAGGCCATCCGTGCCTGCTAGTCCTCATGGCCGTTTGTGACTCCTTCCGGTATTGGAGGCGGGCTGCCTCCGTGCACCGGTTGCTGGGGAACATGGGCAGCGTTGCAGTCCTGTCCTGCTTGTGGGATCCCGGGAGCACCTGGTTGGCCCCTTTCTGGACAAAATGCTGGATAAGATGGCGCCTTGGCCACATTCAGCAGGGCTCGTTTTCTGTTCTTGCTTTCTTAACTTGGGGCGGAGGTGACAGTAACGTGAGGCTATTCCCAGGCTTGGAATAATGGCAATAACGGAAATAAGCACCATGAAAATGGTGGTGATCTTGGTTTTAGTGCCGCCATCTAGCCAGTGCGCTTACTGTCTAAAATACTGGCCTCAGTTTGATTAGTTTGCGTGTTTGTGCAATAAAGGGGACCTGGGCTGGTTTAATGAGTCGCTCACATTGGTTTTCTCCTGCTTGCCTCTCCTCAGGAAAACTACCAGTCTGTGTACAACTGGCAGTACATCCATTGCCTCTACTTCTGGTGCCGGGTCCTGAGCACCATCCATCCTAGTGACGTCATGGAACCGTTGATTTACCCTTTGACCCAGGTCATCATCGGCTGCATTAAGTAAGTAGCCGGGAGTTCCTGCGTGCTTTGCCCTTGTAGTTTCACGCTTTGCTAGTTTGCCTTCTGAATGCGTGTTCTCAAGATACTTGCTCGGTGGATAAACCGGATGCAAGGGTCTGTCTCGGAGGAGGAGGGCTCCTTGTTCCACCAGTGTGTAGGCTGCTAGCAACCCTACGCCCACCTTAGCCTTCTCCAGGGAACTTCCCGCCCTTGTGGCACACCCCTGAGGCTGGGGAATTAGAGACTCAGTAATTACTGATGCGTTAAACTGTACCAGTTAAGTAAACAGAATGCTCGGGATTTCCTTCCAAGACTTTCTTGGGGGAAAACCAGAAGCAGCTCTCGTTTTTGTCAACTTTGTTTAACAACTGGAAAAAGGAAAGGAAACATAATGCATATGAGAACTAGGATAGTGTTTGGGGAGGTAAAAAATGCCAGGCATAAAACCCAAAATAACAGAAAACCAGTTCCTTAAAGCTGCCGAGGGCAGAGGCCTCCAGTCGGACAGGTTGCCCAGAAGGTTATGCTTGATGGTACAAGCCAAGAGAAAGATGCAGGATGCAGGCAGAAAGGTTGCTGCGGCCCCTTTCTTATGCTCAAGCCCCCGAGAACTCGCATGGAATGTGTTAGCCGATCACAACTTGCCAGAACAGTGTTATCAGACCCATACGGTGAAGTCCAGTTAACCGGACTTGCTCTGGTCTTTGATCGAGAGACACCTTGAGACGATTTAACCCATCATGAGCATCGTGTATTCGGGCAAAGCAGTCTTTGCACAAAGACCTCTGGTTTAAAAAGACCGACAACAACACGCACATACACGCGACATCAGATTCCACGCTTCGCAGCCGTCGGCGGCTAATGGGCGTGCAGGAAATTTTCTAAGACGCTAGCAATCTCCTGAAATCCTGTTAGCACCGTGTCCAGATTGTAGGTTTTCTCCCGGTTGCCACCCAGACTCCTCCGAGTGTGGATGAAGATAAACAGGTCTGAATGATTCCTGGTGCGTGTCTCTCTCCAGTCTCTCCTCTTCCCCCAGAGATGCCTTTCCGTCACTTAAGCTGGGCTTTTAATTGTCCTGTGGACGAACTGAGGCAGTTTTCCACCTGTCTAGGCAGATAAATTAACTGCCTTGCAGGCCCCCTGGAAAAGTGAATTCGGCAGGTCTCCCGGAGAGCATGAGCGTGGAGTGGATTCTTGCTGACAACACCCCAAGTGCAGTCGCTCTTGGTGATGTGGGCAGGAACGGTTTTATCCGGATGAAAAGACCCTGAGGATGGCGTGTGGAACTTTCTTCCACGTACCAGCTATATTCTATTGCTGGAGTAAATGGTGCATACCAATAACATTCTTCACCATCATCTTGTATTTATAGCCTACCTTATTCCTCTTGCGAGGAATCCAAGGCATTTACTGGGCTTGAGCCTCACGGAAACCCATGAAAACACACCGTTAGCGCCATTTGTGCAAACAAGCTGTTTTCTTCAGATTTCGGCTCTAAGAATCTCTCTTCTCATGGATTTCAGATCCACTGCCCTTCTTTCCATGTCTACGGCATAGAAATGTTATAATAAATAAAATAAATACCTTTTGCTCAGCATTCAGGATCGTGGCAAGTGTAAAAGCAAAACTGCCATCTTGTGCGTGTTTGTTCAGAGACAAGCCTCATTAAGTGACCCCCCCCCCACCAAATGAATGTGTATTGCATGCAAGTAATTTAAAAAGATGATGAGAAATGTGCCCAAGAGCAGAGTTAACGTCGGGATGCTTAGGGCTGTTGATCTTCGCGAATTCTGATAGGAGCGGGCTTAGTCCACGTCTCTGGGGCTGACGAGAACTGGAGTGCGGTGATGCGAGTGCGGACCGGGGACCTGGGGGATCCGAGTTCTCGTCCCCACTCGGCCTTGAAGCTCCCTGGGCAACTTTGGGCCAGTCACTCACTCTTAGCCGGGCCTTCCTTACAGGGAGGTGGTTGCGAGGATGAAGAGAAATGCAGGCAGTCCTTGGAATTCACCCTTGCAAGGGAGAAAAAGGGGTGGGACGTGAATGCAGAGCAAGGCATGGACGTAGGGCAAAGCTGATGCGGATAGAAATAGACGCTAGTTAGCCGAAAAGTTCACCGGTGCCTCAAGCAGAGTCCACACGTTGGGTAAACCACTGTCTAACCCCAGCCCCCATCAATGCTGTGTCATAGTGTCTCTGAGCATGGGCAGAGAGCCCATGCCTCACTAATGAGCAGCTGCAGTATAGGTACTGCACTTTAAGGTACAAGAGAGAAGATTTGGGTATAAATTTAACTTCCCTTTTGTCCTTAATGGGTCTCCTCTAAATAAGTGTTACCATCAGTATAATCTGGAGTGATTTGGACTGGACAGTTTATTCTTTCGAAGAAAATTTATTCTTTTCATTGCTTTGGAGTGTGCTTCAAAAAAGCCCCATTTACTTTGTTATTCAGTGGCTGCCAGCTTTTTACATTTGCCATTTTCATGTTTTTAAATTTGGTGGGCAGCTCGTCATGACATGCTCTAATGCTGAACATTTTGTAATATATTACGAACCAGTTTCAAAATGGGAAATGCTGTCTCCAAAAAAGTCTGTTTCAACAGAAGGGCAACATAAACAAAGTAAAAAAAATAGTTTAGCATTTAAAAAAAAAAAAAGCCCACCCCGTATCCTTAAAAAACTCCTTTTGGTTCGTGTGTTTTCCCCCTTCCTCTCTCTCAGTTCTTCACAACAATGCTTTGAGGTGGGCTGGCTTGAGAAAGAAAGAGAATGCAGCTCGCTTCAAGTCACCCAGTGAGAAATTCGATATTTCTTACATTTAAAACTGCTTGGTATTTCCCTTGCAAGTTGTCAGCTTTAAAGGGCAGTGGGGGAAGCAGCTCATTTTGGACAGATGCCTCCTTCCTGGGGGAAAAAAATGAAAGGTTGGTGGGGAACGAAGCCCCGGAGTGGGACCGATCATCATTTTACTGCCTTTCCTCCAGAAGGTGGCGCCTGACCCCAAAGGAAAGCATAGCTGAGGCCTAAACAGAAGGATTTGCCGGGAGTGGAGGGGCCGGTTTGGGATCGTGGGAGGGGGCCGTGCAGCAAGCTCCGCCGCCTCAGGTGGAGACCAGGGCAGAATTCAAAATGTGCTTGAACAAGATAACTAGCCGCGCAGGGGTTGCTGGCGGGGACTGGAATCTGCTCCTCCTGCCTGCTGTCTCCTCTGCTGGTGAGACGCTGGCCATGATCCAGCGAAAGGGCAGGAACCAGCCTGGGCACGCGGGGGGGGGGGGGGGCAGTGCTTGGCTGCCGGCGTGGCTTTCAGCTTTCTCCGCTTTCAGTAAAGGAGTGAATGGCCGCCGCACCCAGCACTCCGTGCGCACCTCTTCAGGTTAATTGGCGTTTGTGGCAACGGGGGGAGGAAGCTGGAAGCGAGGCGCTTGGAGCAAATTGCCGCTCCAACCCCCAGTGCTGCCCTCCTCGCAGCCGGGGGTGGTTTATTAGCTCCGAGTTGCAAAGAGGGCTTCGGCACGGGTCGGCTTCTGCCCCACGCCTGCACTTCCGCGTCCAACACTCTCTTTGTGGCCACCGTTTCTGTGCATGCGCTGCTTTTCCTGAGGTGATTTATAGCTACGAAAGTGCCGCTGGAACGGGCTAACAAAACATCTGAATCCGTGTTTTTCCTTGAAACGTAGAAACGGAGCGAGTCAGAAGGGGTCTCATGGGCCATCTAGTCTGACCCCCGGCTCCAGCCGGCTCCAGCCGGCTCCACTCACGACATGCCCGCCATGTGCGTGTCCAGCCTGTCTTTGAACAGCCGCACCGACGGGGCCTCCGCCACCTCCCGGGGTTGAGTTGCGACTCATTCCAGGTACCCTCTCCAGTGAGCGGTAGCCATAACTCTTCCACATCTTACGGTTTCCCCCTTACTTTGCTTGGACATGTTGGGGATTAAACCCAGAAATGGTCTTTCCCACCATGTTCCTACCCTTCAAAAAATAAATAATAAAACGGATGCGACCCCAGATGTTCTCC
Organism: Varanus komodoensis; assembly: GCF_004798865.1. NCBI lineage: Eukaryota > Metazoa > Chordata > Lepidosauria > Squamata > Varanidae > Varanus > Varanus komodoensis. The sequence goes on from NW_025336059.1 coordinate 1,699,991, forward strand.
AGGCAAGCCCAGGTGTCCTGCCAATGAGCCACCATCCCAAGCAACTCCACTGGGGGTGGGGGGATCCGGTGACCATTGACCCATTTGCGCTTTCTGTAAGGGTGGAGTGCTCTGCTTCCGCCGCAGGGGACAGCTGAAGGGCAAAATAATGTTTTTCACCAGGCGTTTCCTCCTCCGTTCGGCTTCAGTTGCAATCACAGCAAGGGATGCGGGGTTGGTAAAAGTAATCCTTTCATTAGAAGACGCCTTGTCGAGGCTTCCTTTCCTCACGGCACCCCGCTGCCCATTCTTTGCTCTGGCAGCTCTGCTTGCACAGTGGCGAAAGCGAGAGCCTGGGCCGGTTCAATGGCTGTGCTCCTGGGAAGAGCCACAGCACACCAGCCCCGCGATCCCTTTTGTGGCTCCGTCCTGCTGTTCATCTGTAAGCCCCTTGCGGTGAACTCGGTAGCCAGGCTCCCCTTGGCCTGCAGGGGGGTGTTGACCCCCCCCCCGCAGCTGAAGAGTTGTGGCAAGGATGACTGACGCTGGAACTTTCACGAAAGCTCACTGCAGTTCCTGCTGAGGCCATTTATCCAGATGTGGCTCAGGCTGTCAGGGTGGATGGGGAGTGACCACTGAGGGTCGGCTGGCTCCAGGCTCTGGGGGTCCCTGAGAAGATGCCCTCCACAGCCCCAGCCTCCTCACCACCATCGCCAGCGATGACCGTTGCTCCTCCTCTTCATCGTCGTCCCACTTGCTTGCTGGGTGGGTGCGTGGGGGAGGAGGAAGCGCAGGTCTGGTCCTGGAGGCCCTTATTACTGGGCCCCTGGCGGGGTGTGGACCCCTGGCAGGTGCCCAGCCCTGCCTACCATTGACAGGCCAGCCTGGAGTTGGCATCTGCCTCTAGTCCCGCAGCGCCGTCCTTTTTCTCTCGACTCCTGCCTGTTCCTTGACTTTGCCTTCCCTTCAGGACCTGCTGCACCTTTCTGGTACCTGCCCTTTGCTTCTTCCTGACTTGCCACCTCCTCTGTCCTTCTCATCACCCTTGTCCTAGTATTCCAGTCAAGGACATCTGTGGCTTGTGTCCTGGAGATGACAACAGCTTCTCTGCACGCACTGGGCTCAGGAGATGCAACATTTACATAAAATCAGGGCTTTGCAGTCCCTTGGACAAGACGGCTGCGGGGCGTGAAGGGGCGCAGGAGGGAGAGGAGCCAGCTTGGGCTTGCAAGTGGGCCCCCTTGGCCCACCCTTGATGCCAGCGCTTAAAGGGTGCATCTGGGTGAATTTCTGGGTCCATGAGTTCAAGGATACGGGAGTGCACGGATTTCTCGAAACCTGTTCTTGGCGGCGGCGGCAGCTTGCCCCGATCGTGCCCAAAAGGGACCTAGCCAACAGCCCGACCCTTGCCTGTTTCTGCTGGTTGGGCGGGCGGGCGGGTGCCAAACAGGCTGGCACATCCTTCATTCCCGGATTGTCCCCTGCTACAGGAAAGTTTTAAGCCCAGCTGTCATACGGCCAGGCGTGCTGAAATGAACCGCCTTCCTTTACAGTAAATCTATACCTTTTAACAGGTTTATCCCCCAATCAATTAATTCCTGTAGAAGGTTTTCGTCATCCCCTTTGCCGGTTGCCAGGTCTTGTGTGCAAAAGTAGATTTATTTCCATAATGGATCCAGTGATAATTATTTCACTATTTGGTGGGGGAGGGGAGGTTGAGGGGGTGGCATGTGATTTATACGGTGCGGCTGATGCAGTTTCTTGGCCCCTTCAGTTTTTACGATCTCGGCAGACGTCGTCGTCTTGGCAGGCTTGGGGAGCCGGGGGTGGTGGGCTGCTGGGATTTGCTTCTCAGAAGCAGGACGGCGATCACGGAATGACTTTAAATGTATGAGGGTCTTGGGAAAGGGGTGAATTAAAAGGAAATGACTACACTCTGCCGTAGCTCTCCATGGCTGTTTTACCAGAACAGTTATTCTGGGATAGCAACCCTTGAACTGACTTCTCCTTCCGATCTGTTACGCTCTTGGAGGTTGCATTCCAGTGCCACAAAGGCAGAAAGGGGTGGCACACCTGCTTGGGCACCTGGCTACCCCAGGAAGGTGTGGGAGCCCCCCTCCTCTTTCCCCTTCCAGGTAAAGGCAGACAGTGCCTTTCTCAGGCCGAGCTTTATTATTATGTGAATACAAGCCAGTAAGCCTGGTTTTGAAGTACTAATGAGGCAATCGCAGGAATCAATAGCAGAAGGAGCAAGTTAGCCATTAAGGAATTGTGGCCTATTGGTAGGAAGCTGGTTCCAAACAGAAGATCCCTCCTCCCTTCCAAACTCAAATCACCAGTATTCCGCCTTCAAGGCCGATCATCTTGCTCAAGAGCCAATTGCTTGGAGTGTCTGCAATTTACCTGAGGCCTGGACCTCCACAGATTAATGATGCCCGATCCGGCTGCCTCTTCATCAGCAAGTGTAAGCTGCCTTCCCACTGTATCTGAGGCCCATCAACTTGCAGCCTCTTCAGGGTCACTCGTCTTGGCATCCTGGCCTCCCCCTCCTCTTCTTCGAACCCAGAATCGCTTCCCACATCCCTTGAAAGCGGTTTTTGCAGAAGGAATAGGTGGAGGCCCTGCAGAAATCCGGAGGGATCTCCTACCGCTGACAGTCCTCACTCATGGGTGAAACGAACCCCGGTTGGCCTTAGGTCGCCCCCACACAGCATCTTTACAGTTTTTGTCTCCATTTCATTTCAGCTTCTTTATATTATATTGATGAATCGGTGGAACTTGGGCATGGGGTGCAGTTTGAAAGCTCCGATCAGCTCTTCGTGCGCTAGCTTTCAGCAAGGTTACTGCTTCACCTGCGCTTTGTGACCCTGCCTGGAGCCTCTTAGTTTTTCTCTCAAACTGAACTATATGTATTTCCCTTTTTGTACTACCCAGTAGCTGAGGCACCCTGGGTGGTTGGCGAAAAAGTTTTAAAAATGAACAAGCGAACAAACAAAAATTCGCATACAGCAAAATTATAAGTTGCATCAATGCAGAAGCATCGTGGTGATACTGGCTAAAATGCAGCATTAAAAAGAAAGCCTTCCAGGAAAGTATTAAAAAGAGCCTTCCAGGAGGTCTTGCTTCACATGCAGAACGTCACAAGTTCCCGGCCTGCCATCTCCCTGGAGAGCTGCTGCCAGTCAGTGTTGACAATACAGGGCTAGGTGGACTAAGGCTGCGTCTCGATACAGTGCAGCTTGCAGTATGCGGTGAAGGCCGCTGCCTGCCTGCGACCCCAGGTGGACAGATGTTGAATTGAGACCCGACTCATAAATCTCGAAGTGGTTTGTACAGGACGTCTGAATCCCAATTTTTGTCTGTATATTTATGTAACATATTTCTTGGCCGTCTTTCAGGGCGGGATCCCTCCCAGGGCAGAGTACAATAATAAAACATGTAATAAAAAGTAATGTGGTATTAAAAATAATACAAACACAATAAAATGGTAAGACCGCCGTAAAAACAGCAATGGCAGCAAATATATTAGCAGGGGGTCAGAGGAAAACAGTATGTTTTGGGGTCCTTATTCTTTCACTTTCTTGTTCTAAAAATTCAGCAAATGAAAAGAGGAACAGGAAGGGAAGAAGTGGGTCCATGGATTTGAACTTCATAGGAAAATAGCGGAGTTCAAAGAACAATCCATAAACTTCACAGAGAGCAGACCAGATATCCGCATAGTTACCCTTTCCAGATGGCGTGTATGCGCCACCTGTTCAAATGTTGAAAGTGTTATAAGGTTTCAGCCCACTGTATTGTGGGAAGTGAGTGTTTATCCTGCCAGGGTTGTCTTTTAGCTGCCAGAAGGCGCAGAGAATCTGTTGGGTGCCGACCATGTGTTAATCTCCAAGAAGCAGGTAGATACTGGAAAAGAACTTGTACATCAGAAAATAAACCGCAGCATTCCCATTACACGTTCTTTCCATTTCCAGCACCTTCCTAAAAGCTGCAGTGATGGGGCCTGGCAGATCCACAAAGGCAACTGGTTGCAGAGATGTAAAATTAAGAAAGAATAATAATGGGGCGGTGCCACTGCAGAAAAGGCCCTGCCTTGTGTGGGTGCCTGCCTGATTCCTCCAGCAGGTGGGCAAAGGCAGGGGCGTCTCTTGCTGATCTAAATGGCTGGGCAGGCTAATGTGGGTGAAAATGGTCCTCCAACAGAAGAAGAAACACAAGTTCCTCCTGTGCTGCTTTTCTTTTCATTAGCAACCGTTTTTTGTTGATGTGGCTTCGTCACTGCACCAGCGTTCGCTCAGGGCTGCAGCTTTCATGCTGTGGACAATGTGGTTAGGGGGCCTTTGCCCCCTCTGCATGAGACTGAAACCTGAAGGGGTCTGAATTCCCACAGAGCTGACAGCCAAGAAATTCAGGACAGATCAAAGGAAGCCATTCTTATCTAGCACGTTCTCAAAAGGCGGAATACACTTCCATGAGGTGGCCGCTGGTTTGGACGTCTTTAAAAGGTGCCTGGGCAAATTTGTGGAGAAAGCTTCTAGTCCTGGTGGCACTACACTGGGGGATCGGAGGCACTACACTGGGGGATTGTGGGGGTGTGTCCGCATCCTGATTGTGGGTTCCCTGCAGGAGGCTAGTTGGCCACTTGGTGAACCAAATGCGGGTCCAGATAGTCTAGAACCACATGTGGGTCCAGATAGTCTAGAACCGCATGTGGGTCTAGATCCAAACAAATCACTTTAGCTCTGGCGAAGGACACCTCTGAAGGCAGAGCCGAGTCTGGATTCTTGCACGTGTGTAATCACCATTTCTCCCTCTCCCTCCAAGGTTGGTGCCCACAACCCGTTTCTACCCTCTGCGCCTGCACTGCGTCCAGGCGCTCACCCTGCTGTCTGACAGCACCGGGACCTTCATTCCTGTCTTGCCCTTCATTTTGGAGGTGAGTTTCTTGCCTGTTTGTGTGTACTCCCTCTTATGCGGTACAAGAGGACAGGTCTCTGCCCCAGGGAGCTCGCAGTCTAAAATCCAGTGGCAGGGAGCACGATCAAAAAAGGGCAAGGAAATAGAGGCAGGGAATCAGTGTGGGAAGAATGCAGATCTGTCGCAGTTCCGCCTGTTCGGGCCTGGTCGCCTTGCTGGCTCTGAGCCTCAACTCCGCCCAGCCTGTGGCTGTGCGGCGGGTTCGGGGGCCGTGCTGTGCGGGTGCGGGTCGCAGATCGGGGTCTGTGCCCCACGTGTAGCAGATCGGGAGCTGTGAGCGACGGAGCCGCAGCAGAGGGATTCAAGAGCCACGTGTGGCTCCAGAGCCGCAGGTCGCTGACCCCTGCCCTAAATTATGTCCCCATAAGGTATCACTAACTCCCCATGTCGGCACCTTGGCAATTAGATACTGGATTTGGGCCACTGTCCGTCTCTAGCTTGAAGTGGGGAGGCGCCTGGACGTGGGCCTGGCCTGGCCTGTCCTTCCGCCCCGCAGGGAGCTGCAGGCTGCATCGCCGGTCAGCCTTCACGGACCTTGCAGTGGTCGAAACCCTCGGTCCAGGAGGGCGGATCAGGCCCCCCGGCGCTCCTTGGGAGGCCCTGCCCAGTCTCCGTGCCCCTCCTGGCAGCGAGGTCATCCCACTACAACGTGCCGCCGTCTTTGGCTTTTGGGTTTTCCTGCAGCGTTCTGGTCCCGACTCCCCAGCCCTGCTCAAAGCTCATTTTCTGCCCCCAGCCTGGCAACCGGAAGGCCCCCTTGGGGCATTCCCATGACCTGGATTCGCCTCCCGGGCTTCAAGTCCCATGTCTGTGCCCCGCTTCAACCTTTTGTGCTCTGCGGAGGTACCCGGCCCACCAGCACCAGATGCGTTGTCCTGGCCGCATCCTGCTCGGGGCATTTATATCCTGTCTTTTTTCCTCTTCGGGGAACTCGAGGTGGCTTGCGTAACCCCGTCGGACGTGGAATCGGGGGCGGGGGGAGCTTGCATAGCCCATGTGAGGAGCAGCCGGGGTGCTGCTTGCGCTGCGCCGCAGCCCAGAGGAGGGTGTCAGGGGGCTCCCCTTGCCCTCCCCTGCTTCGCTCTTCCCCGGAGCTCCAGGCCCCGGGTCCGCCTGGCTGCAGAGCGAGGAGGAGCTGGCAGATGGTGTGACCCGGGGAGGGAAGAGGGGTGGGAGGCGCTGCTTGGGAATCGGCCAAGCCACCTTGGCCCGCTGCTAATCGGAGGGAAGTGAGAAGGGCTCCCGCGGTTTTTTTTAATACTGCTGCAAACGTCCGCTCGCAAACCACATCCTCCCGGCCCTGTGGCAGCCGGCGAGCCCTTCCATCTCTCCCGGAGCCCTTGCGGCTTCTCAGCTGCAGTCCCCCCGCCCCGCCCCGCACGCACGCACACGGATGCATCTCCTGCTTCCTTCCTCCGCTCGCGCTCTGGTGGGGCTCTGCAGTTCGCATTTAGCAACAAAGCACCTTTCACCCGCCTGCCCCCACTCCCCCCCCACTTCGCTTGCTGTGTGCCTTCCCTTTTCTAAACCTCCGGGAGATTAAAAAACAGCGGCGGCCCGTATCAGCCCAGCCGTTCCGGCGGTTTCGGCAAGCCTTTCCTCTCGGCTTCCGCCGCCGACCACATCCGATGCTGCCGGGGCGCACGCTCACCCACCTTGGGGCAGGGGGAGCAGCAGTGGGGGGGGGGGCAGCCTGCGTGGCTGACAGAGTGCTTCGTTCGTGTTCGTGTTCATGTTGCGTGTCCCTTTTTAAAAAAAGATGGTACGGGGTGCGAGCAGCTCGAAATACGCATGCATCTTAAGCATTTCTGCTTCGGTGGATGCATCTCTCCTTTCTCACAAGAGCACTCCATTTTTGTATTAAAACAGTGTGGATGGACTTTTTAAAATCCTCCACCCTCCCTCCAAGAAGCTCAGGGTGGCACTCAGGACTTGCTCTGTCCACCCACTCAGGCTCTTCTCACAACAAGCTTGTGAGGGAGGCAGCGGCGTGAATCGTTTGGCTTGTTTAGTTTAACAGTTATGCGGAGGATATCAGGGCTCTTGAGCAGCTTGGTGTGTTTGTACAAAGAAGCAAGCACAGCGAGGTTAGCAGTACCATTTAAAAAAACAAGGGGTGTGTGTGTGTGTGTGTGTGTGTTTAAGCAGCAATGAAACTACCACATTTCAACACTTTAAAGAAGAACCCCAAGCAAAATACATAAACATAAATAGCAATAAAGTATTCATGCAGGCAAAAGGCATGGGATCATAACATTTACGTACTTCGGCAATGAATCTTGTGCATCCCTACTTCAAAGTAAGCCCGGCAGCTAAGAAAGAGCTAGCTTGGAGTGACAAAGTTTGCCCTCCAATCAGCTGTGCCTCTTGCAGGGTTGGGTAGCCAGTGGTCATTGTGTGTGTGTGTGTGTTGCGGGGGGGGGGTGAATTTTGATGTGGGGGTGCTTGTCATGACCATCCCAGGAGAGCCCAAAAATTCAGGCAGTTGCGTGGATCTGTATCAGTGCAGCACTGGAGTCCTCGGAGTTTAAATCAGGAGCAGATCTTTGCTAAAGCATGTGGGTCTTAATTGTCCACTCAAGACCAACTCACCCCAGACTGTTCTGGTTGAGAGGAACGTTGATTGCACCTAAGCCTCATCGCCATCTCTGGGTTGTGAGATTTCCACCGTGTGCTGCCGACTCCATATTCACCTCCATAAGGACTAGAAACATGACCTTAGCTGTGTGATCAAAATGCATGTCATTAAAAATGTATTGTTAGGATGCTCACATTCTCAGGATTTATGTTTTGCCATTCCTGAGCATGATCCTGGAATGCATCCAATACGCGCGCGATCCCATCTTATTTCTGCGGCGTGATATTTAGACACTTCCAGTTCTTAAAGCCCCCATCCGCCAATTGAGAGAGCTGCAGATTAGAGGGCATATCAAGTATGGGTCACCCCCCTCCTTTCTCCCTAACAACTGGGACACAATCCTAGACACACACAGAAGAAAAGTCCTACTTCCACTTTATCCCCCCGTCCGTCCTATCGGCTGGGCAGCGCTAAGAAGTGTAGGACCTTTCCAAAAGTGTCCAGAAGTGCATGGGATTGCACCCGTAAATAATAGGAACAGCACACCATTCCCTTGTACCCACAGCCCGTCTTGTGGAGGGCACAGACACTCAGCCGGGCATCGGGCCCCGGGCACTTCTCCTCTCCTTCCTGCGGCAGGCGCACCCTGAGCGACTGAAAGAACCGGCCCTCCCCTTCCTCTCCTCCGCTCTTCCCCCTTCCCCCAATTCCCCTTTCCTCTGCCCTTGTCACCGTCGCGGTGACAGCTTGAGCGTCTGGTGCGGCCCCTCCAGGTGCTGGAATTCCCCAGGCCTCTGCCACTGGAAGGAAGAGCACGATCCGTGATGCGCCTTGACAGCAGCTTCTGCTTCCCCGGCGCAGAGAGCATCTGCCCCCAGCGGCCTCTCCCCCTCCTCCGATCCAGAGGGGCGAGACGCATGTCAAGGTGGGGTGGGCGCCAGGCCCCGACTCTGGGCCGGGTCGGGAGAAGGTGGCGGCACCGTGGCTAATGGGGTGAGCGGGATGCAGGGGGCAGGATGGAGCCCTGTGCTTGGGGCCTCCTTCCGTTTGGTTTTTTGGCTCCCGCTCCACTGGCGGTACCCCATCATCTCAGTTACCTTCTCCGCATTTCGATTATTATAACTTACTCGTGGGTGGGGGACTGACAAGGTTTCGTTCCAGCAGCGGGAACCTTATGCAGTCCCGGCGCTTGGAAGGCTGGAAGTGTGGGTAGATAATGTGGAAATCGCCTTCCCCGCCCCCGCCCCCCTCCGTGGGGGACAAGTCTGGCATGCCAATTTAAGAACCGTCTCCTTTTCCCCCAGGGTGTTGTGGGAAGGAAAGAGGGTTATTCCTGATAGGTTCGGGGAGACACTTAGAAAGACACACGCGGCTGACACTTTAAATAGCTGAAGCTTCGTTGTTGATGGATGTGAGGGACTTGCATTGTTAAGACTCCCAGGGGAGACTTTGGGACGCAGAATGGGGGTAAGGAGGGAGGAACAGTGGAGCAATCAAATGGCATTCTATCAGCATCATGCAGCAGGTGGAGGTGAGGAGCCAGAGATCCGTAAAATTTAGTTTTGTGAGCTCAGGTGGATGGTTTCAGGCACACGTTTGCTGAAAGACATTCCTTTCCTGGAATTAGGGGTTTGGATCACATGCGCTCATTAATATATAATCAGACCATCATAAAACAGGCATTAACAAACGATGCAAGCGATCAATGCAAGGATAACACATTATGATTTTTAATTTATTTTCATTGCAACATTTGGACAAAAGAAGAGAAGAAATGTCGCCAAATGTCAATATATCATTTTCACTGAGTACGTACGAAATGTTTAAATACAGTTGCCTAAGAAACTTCAACAAAACCTGACCAAATGGTCCAAATAATATTTTTTCAGGTCTTTCTTAAAAACTTATTTTTTAGTATTAAAAAATCAACAGAAGGAAAAATAGGAAAAAAGAAAAGGGGAACGTGGCTGTATAGATTAAAATATATCAACTTCAGTGCAGACGTATGAAAATAAGGATTTCACAGTTCTGGCGATAGAACGTCAGCACAAATAGCTCCTGTTTACAGGGGCATCTGTATGGTCCCAGCCCCAGGATTGAAAGAGTTGTGAGTGCTTTGGCCCATTGCATTATAGGAAGAGAACAATTATCTTTGCAGCTTGGAAACCCCTATCACAACGATCTCCTATGTCAGTGATGGCGAACTTTTTAGAGACCGAGTGCCCAAACTGCAACCCAAAACCCACTTATTTATCTTAAAGTGCCAACAGTGCAATCAAACCTGAATACTGAGGTTTTAGTTGAGAGAAAACAACTCACAGCCAGTCCAAGCAAATATATATATAAGAAGTATATATTCCTGTCCTCCACCATCCTCCAGAGTCCACTCAAGCTCACACCAACTGCTTCAGTGACTCCATCCAGCCACCTCGTTCTCTGCCGTCCCCTTCTTCTTTTGCCATCTATTGTTCCCAGCATTAGGCTGGGAACAGGGCTAATATGAAGCAAAACTTCGCTTTTGACTCAGCATTTCCTGTTTGTCTGTCCTATGGCGGAACTGCTGCTATTTTAACTTCTTATCTAATATATCGTAATATTTGCGTGGCTTTGAAGCTCCTGCGGCAACTTCTTTGATTTTTAAAGTAGAATATGTGCTTTTCAAGATTTCGGCGAATGTTATGGTTTCAGTTAGCTGGGAGAGGGCTTCCTTGAAAAGCAGGGAGCTCCTGGCCCTGTGTGTTCCCGCTTTCCTATTTTATATTGTAAGCTCCTTTGGAACAGAGACCTCATTCTTTCTGACTCTGCTTTTGCTGCTGGCACCCTGTAATGGGATGTAACACCACCTCCAGCCCAAGGTATTAATTCAGTCTTGGAGAAATTCTTGGTGGATGCCTATTCCAGTGATTTGCGGGGACCAAGGACCAAAACAGCTAGTCCTATTTCAGCTGAAAGCTCCTGGTCCCACGCCTTGGAGAGGCACCGCAGCCTTAAAGGATGTGGGGGAAATGGCACAAAAGTTGGGGAAGCGCCAGCTGAGAAGTGGCTGGGAGGAAGCGGGCTGGGAGGGCCAAATTATGCCCCCCCCAAACTCCTTTTCTGCGCCACTGCTGTATAAAACACTCTCTGCAGAGTTGGAGCTATAGTGACAGGAAATGCGTCTTGGTCCGTTGCAGATTTTCCAGCAGGTAAATTTCAACAAGAAACCTGGACGGATGAGTGCCAAGCCCCTGAACTTCGCGGTCATCTTGAAGCTTTCCAGTGCCAACCTGCAGGAAAAAGCTTTCCGGGTAAGATCAGGGGTGAGGAATGCGTATTATTGGAGGACCGGGTGATGGACATCTCCCGAGACCATTGGAGTGTAGGGTGCCGATACTTCCGTTCCTTCTTCCCTGTAGGGCCCTCCCCTTTTTGGTACTTAGGCGCGCCTGGTGTTCCCTGAGCCCCCTCAGGGTGCACAAGCAAGGCCTCTCACAGCCTGAACTTTGGAAGTGAATGAAGTAATCTAGAACTATATTAAAAGTGATGCCAGAGTGAGATTTTTTTTAAAAAAGGCTCAGAAGAACAAAACGTTCTTTAGGGCTAAACGACGTAGGAGTCGGGGCCCTGGAAGAATGTTACCCAGTTCCTGTGCCACAACCAAAGAGGTCCCTTTCCCTACTTGAACACCCTTTCAACACACTACATAGACACCCAGGAAGCTGCCTGTTCCTGAGTCACACTTTGGGTGTGTTTAAGCTGTTTATTTTAGGGGTTTTATTATATGCAGTGGCATAGAAAGGCTCCACAATAAGTAATAGGCCAGAGCTCTTCCTCGGAGCTTCAGGTTCACCTTCTCTTCATCTCAGCGGCTCAGGAAGCTGAGTTCAGTGCATCTAACTCAAGTACCGTCTGCTAACGGGCAGCAGCATTCCTGGGCTTTCTCCTGGCCTTATCTGGATTTGGTGGGATTTGAACCCGGGGTTTGGGGCATTCGGAGCATGTGCTGTGTTGCTGCCCTGCCGCCTCTTTCTAAACAGGGCTTTGTTTGCCCACCAAGCGGGGCTCAGAACTGTTAGCACTTAGCTGCCAACAATTCTAAGGGTGTCCAGAGGGAAGATTTCCCAGCCCTGCCAGGCAGGGCTGAGGAGAAGGAAGGGGAGGATGAATTGCTTCGGGGACCTTCTGTGTGCAGAACCTGAGCTTTGCATTAAGCATTAACCCTTTTTCTCAAGGACTAATTATTTGTTTGCCTCTTTATATGTGTGCCAGGATGGTCTTATCGATCAGCTCTATGACCTGATTTTGGAGTACCTCCATGGCCATGCCTACATGATTGGTTTTCCAGAATTGGCTCTTCCCGCTGTCCTTCAGGTAAAGACCTTTGTCTGGGTGCTTGATGGACTTTTTAACGTCTTGGGGAAAAAGGTACTTCATGGTCTATGGCCTTGCCTTTGTATTTTAATTTTTTTGGTTGTTGTTTTGCAAGTGCTTGCTTAAGGCTTTCCAGAGTGTGCAGTCTTGCCTTATCAATCTCCTTGTAAGTTCTGTTGTCAAAGCGAACTAGGTAATATACTAAGAAATTGACACGCTGAGGGACCTATAGGCAAACCTCCACACACTTGCCAAGGACCAGGAAAAAGTGCTATGGGGAAAAAAGTGGGCGGGGAAGCAGAAGAAACAGGTGCTCCAGGAAGAAGGGGGCAATCTCCCTATTAGCGTGGTAGTTCTGTTACTTCTGGAGTGTCCTTTTTACTCTCCTGCTTCCGTTCAAGTATTTCCCCAAGTCTCCAGCAGATTCAGAAAGGGGACATACCTGCTTTTTATTCCCTCTTTTCAAAGCAGTTAGTGGTATATTTTTCCCCTCTACTGTTAGAAATATTTGTGCAAATTTCAAGGCAGGGAAGTAATTGGAGGAGCAGTTGACACAGATGTAAAGGCTGGGCGGTAAAAGGAGGGTTTTGTACAACGTAAACATTTGCACTCGCAGCTTGCTGAGACTAAATAAAAATGGAGCTGGCAAGCAAGTGGCTCTCCCTCTCTCTGGTACGGTCTGGGCATCGCTTTTGAGGGGGGCTGCAGGTGGCCTGAGCAAGATGGCAGAGAGCGAGGTTTGCCATGCCTGCGGAGCGGATCTTAGCCAATCCCTCAACCCAGAATAAAGCTGGGCTCCCCGGTTTGGATGGCACAACAACCTGTTATGGGTATGATAACCCCTGGAACGAGTTGTGGGTTGCCAGGCCCTGTTCCCATAAATCGAGGGGCCCTGTGGATACTGCTCCAGGTTCAGGCCACGCACTGACCCCGGGGGGCCAGCCGCCCAGAAGGGGTGTCATGTGAGGCAGACTCAGTCAGCTGCACGTTTTCAAATCGCCCCGCAGCCTTTGGCTCTGCTGCACCCCCTGGGCGGCGGGTGGCGAGGCCGCTGCGAAGAGCCTTCCCGCTCGGTGGAAGACGCGCCCCTGGGCTGCGGCGTCCCTTCCCGTCTTCACCCTGCCCTCTCAGCGTGCCTCCCGCTCGCTCCTCGGAGCCAGTTGGCTCCTGGCTCGGTCTGGTTTCTTCGGCGGCTCGCCTGTGAACGGGCCCCAGTGTGAACATTTACAGACATCCTCTCTGCTCCTTGCTTGGAAAGCAGGAAGCAAATGGACAGATTTTTTTTTAAAGCCACATGGAATACGTTTGACGCTCTTCCTCCCTGGCCGTAACCCCAAACTCAGAGCAGCCGTCTGCCTGGGGTTTTTTTTCCCCCTGTTTAATGATCTGCCAAGCCGGCTGGCTCTTAAAAGCCTCCGGCGTGAACGGCACCCTGTTCGCCATGCCTTTTGTCGGGGAGGAAAAAAGACAGACTAACAGAGAGAAACGAGAGCGGGGGGAGAGGAGGGGCAGAGCCAGGCAGGCAGGCCGGCCTGAGACGCTCGGTCAAGGCTGCCTGTTTGGAATTGGAAGTGGCAATTCCCTTGCTGCCGCCTCTCTAGCTGAATTCATGTGACATGGCAGATCATTGTGGGTTGGTTGATTAATCAATCAATTGGCGGCATTGCTTGAGCAGCCACCGTTTTGGATATACAACCTCGAGTCAGAGGCTGCATGTATTGTCCATATTGGACTAACTGAAGGCGAAAGAGCCCACACTTAACCCTGGATTAGCAGTCGGGTTAGGGGTGGGTTGTTTAACCCTCGACCAAGTCATGATGGTGGTTTTCCACAACACAGTGCAATGTCCAGTCAACCCAGTTGGAGGCAGCGTATTATCCAGAATGGTGGCCACACGTGGCAAGGTGAATTGTGGATCGATCGATTGCATTTCTATATTGCCCAATAACCAAAGCTGTCTGAGCAGCTCACATCCATTTCACTCAAAATAAACTACTGTGTTAGGTGAATTGGTCTACCCTCCCCCTTCCTTGGTCTGGTTTGTTTGGATAAGCTAATAAAATTGAATAAAACCAACATCTTGTCCCCTGCCTAGAGGCAGGGTCATTTCCTTCTCAAGAAGGTAGCAGTCACCGGTTCTCCTAGTTTTCCCTCAGCCTGTCTTCCCAATCTGCGACTGCACCATCAGATCTCTGCAACAGGGGGAATTTTTTTGGCTTTGCTCACCTTGCCACAGAAATAACCGGATGGCTGAAGTGATGGAGAACTGGGAGGACATATTTTACATGAATTCTGTAAATGCGGCAGCCAGTGCAAAAGAGTTACCCCGAGTGGTTTTGCCCACTTGTCTTGGTCAGTTCCTTCTGGACTCAGGTTAGGACTCCTCGTGGGATCTCTCGTCCCCAGAAACTGACATTACAAGCCTCCGAGCTTAAGGATGATTAAATATTAAGTAGAACCATAGAAGGAGTCATCTCAATCAAACAGATCTTTTGTGTTTATTCCTGTGGGACTGTTTGCAAAGATTCCACGGATGCTTTCATTTCTTCAACAGTTACCAAAAAAGTGCAGATAAAAGGCTAATATTTAGAAGGCCATTCCGAGCCAACCTTTTCTGCCCAGAAAGACTGTAGCAGTCATGCCGGAATTAGAGCCACAGATCTTGAGTGTTGGCCTCTCACTGTCACATTCCCTGCTCTTTTCTCGGCTGTGCCTAAAATCCATGAAATAAAAATGGTAAGGAATAGAGTCAGAATTGAAAACAAATGAAACAAAGCAAAAAAATTGGGACCTGTTCATGGAATTTTTGTCTTGTCTCGTTTCTTTCCTGCTCCCGCCGCTGCCACCACCGTCTCCAGCTTAAGTCTTTCCTAAAGGAGTGCAAGGTTGCCAACTATTGCAAAACAATCCGCCAGCTCTTGGAGAAGCTGCAGGAAAACTCGGCCTACATCACTGCCAAGCGCCAGAAGGCCACCTTCGGTGTCGCCAGTCGGGATGCTGTGGTAAGTCCCTTTACCCCCTTCCTTTCCGTGTCGTTATCCCTGGGGAGTTGGAGGAGTTCAGATGGGTGCAGAGAAAAATAGGAGGACTGGATGAAATGCCACCTTTGGCTTTTGGCTAAATTAGTAAAAGTTACTGTGCGAATCCCTTACGCTCTCTGGGGCTTTCAGAGGCTGTACAGCACAACTCTGTAAGGCACAGGGGTCTCTTATTCCCATTGTACAGGCGGAGGGCCGAGGCTCGACCTCGTGCAGTGGGAAGCTGCCTCAGCCAGCCACAATCGAATAATCCAGAGCAAGGGGGGAGCTTATTGGTTCTTCCCACAAAGCCATTTCCCTCTTTCTGTAACTTGTGCATAGCATTCAGCTCGCACTGGTGCGTGTTATTTGTTGTCGTTGTTGCCGACTCTGGTTATCACCATTTGCAAGCTACCGTTTTGCAAAAAACCCCTAACCATGGTTGCACGGGAGCAGCTGCCTCACTTTTAGAAGGCCTCTGTTGAAGGGCCCAGTGAGATGGCAGGAAAGGTTTCGACGCGAGACCTGAGAAAGCTCCAGCCCGTTGGACCAAGAATATTTGGCTAGATCATCTGGCAGAAAGGGACTCAGGGCTGGGCAACCGGCTCTCCCAGGGGCTGTGCTGGTGTGGGAGGGCCAGAAGCTGCTCAGCCCAGCTGTAGGTCTCCCGAGGTTGCCTGAAGGAGTCCTCCTCCCAGAGACCCCTGTTTGAACACAAGGAACATCTTCAGTGGTCTTTCTCCAGGAGCCGCCTCCCAAGGAAGGGGCCACCAGGAGAAAGGCCTGTTTGGCCGTGCCCCTCCCAGTCCCAGGATGAGCTTCCCAGCCTGCAGTGTGCTCTTTCCAGTGTCAAGCAGGGACCTAGGCATTTTCCTCTCTCGGTGCCCAGTCTAAACTCAGTACAGTATTTTAAACCTTTGCATCGCTGCCAGGTTGCTTTGGTTAGCACTGTTACTATTTTCATAAATTCTGGTTTGAAAGCCTTACATGATTCTTGCTCAGCTTGTATTTTGTGGTTTTAATTCTGAACCACCCAGAGAGCTTTGGCTATTGGGCAGTATAGAAATATAATAACCATATCAGATAACCCTTGTGGTGTTCCTGAGCTTCTAATAACAGTTGCAATTTAAGGGTAAAGCATTGTCAGGTCTGCACCTGGCCAGGGGAGAATTCTTTGCCCAAAACTGCAGAAGTGAGTTACGGGCACGTGTGAAGGGAGCCGTGTGGCTCATGGGTCAGGTTAGACACCTAATACATGAACAAGATGCAAACCCAGTCATGGGTGTCCAGAAATAATATATCTGGGAAGACCCTCAAAAGGTTCTGTGACCAAATCTGTGCTTGGAGTTCTTTGAACTGAGATGTGCTCTTCTTGTCTCAGTTGCTCTACCTGTAAAATGGGTGCAGGAACACCGACCTCGCCTGGTTGCAAGGTGATTGTGAGCCTTGTGAAGAGGATCTCGTGGTGGCTGATGCTGGTTTTATCTCCCTTGACAGGAGCAGTGGGAGAAGAATGTCAGAGAAGAAGGCACGCCACTGATGAAGTATTATGTGCACTGGAAGAAACTGAAAGAGAAAGAGATCCAGCTGGAAATCAGCGGCAAGGAGCGGGTACGGGACCAAGGTGTCGGGACGCAAGGGCTCGGCATCTGGGCTGCATCCCTGACCTCAGCGAGGCTTGCTGGGGTGGAAGCGCTTCGAGATGGTCTTGTGGACATTTCAGGCCGCAGCGATCAGTATTATTAAAAAAATAGCCTGAATATGCTGTGGCAGGCAGGCTGCATCTAAGAAGAACCCCCCCCCCCCCCCAGTGGGACCAACAAGGAAATGCCTCTTCTGGAAGGGGCTTCTGCTGGGAGCAATGCATGCATCACACCGAAAATCAAGGAAGCGCATGCTTTCCCTTGACTCCTCTTTCCCTTGTCTCCTTCTCCCACTTTTCCCCACCGTTCCATGTTTCCTTCCCTCCTTCCTTCCTTGAATGGATTTGGACACTGCAGAGATTTAAACCGCAAGGGTCAGAATGAGAAGATGGAATGTTTTTTCTTCTTGGTCTCCTGGCGGGCTTCATTAGGCCGGATTCCTCAAAGTGCCGAATCCTCACTTCTGTCGCTGAATTTTCCCCATCCCAATCCTGCTTCTACCAGCCTGTAGACCAGTTGGCACCCCAGTATAGGTTGAGCCAAGTGGAATGAAATGCAAAAAGTAGCGTAGGTGACAAATGCATGCCCGGCTTAAGAAGCGTAAAGTTGTTCACTTTTGCTGCGTAGTGGAACAGGAAGCCGTCGCTGTGATTGAGGCCTGAATGAACGGGTTCAAACTTCTTGACCTAACTCTCCCATTGAAATTCCTTGGCCTCGGTCAGGTCTGAACTTGCGTGTCCTGGGGAATGAAATGGAATCACAATTATTTCTGAATACTCCCCTTTTGGTATCAGAGTTGTGTCCGTGGATTCTTCAGTTTGCCCTTTTTAACTGTTGCACTACTACACTGAGTTGGATATTTGGACTTTCACCACATTCCCAGCATGTTTTCCCCTGGCAGTCCTTTCCAGTTCAGACTGCATCCGTCTCTATGTGGCGTTCAGGTGGTTTTTCCTCGTGCACGTCAGTTTGCGCTCACCTGCACTCGGTGTCCCTTACCTGATATTTGCTACCTCTCCGCTCACCTTGCTCGTCTGGTTTGCCTGTTCCTTTCCCTCTCTCTCAACTCCTAGGCTTCATGCCTTCTGAAAAGCCATATTAAAAAAAATTGTGATGTCAAAGCTGCCATGGGAGAAGAGGAAGGTGAATTGGCTTTCAGTGGAGTTTTGTTTACTTTTTTTTTCCTTCTGTTTTCCATCGGCAGCTAGAAGAGCTGAATCTCCCTGAAATCAAACGGAAGAAGCCCGGTGAACAGAAAGAAGATGACAAGAGGGAGTTTAAGGACCTTTTTGAGCTGGACAGTGGCTCTGATGAGGAGACCAGTGCCGACTTGTTCGTCAAAGGTATGGCATAGGGATCGTGAGACTTCATTTTGTCTGCATTACGCAGATTTTCTGGTGCCTTTCGATCTGTCATCTCCTCTTGGACAAAATCTGCTTTTACAGACATGCGTTTGCAGCCATTTGTGCAATGCTGACCTTGCAACAGTTCTTGTTTTCAGAAACAAGCAGATGTCCCCAAAATACCCACATCTCCCCAAAATGCACATTTCTGTCCTTTAGTCCATGTGGGAAATGTGCCTTTTTGGCTGGTGCTTTATCTTTTCCTGGGATGGCATTTGCGTAACATTGCCGAAGGGTTTAAAAAATCTGCAGGATCCGTCAAACATGGGGAAAGCCTGCCAGATCAGCATGTTAGATGCATGGAAATCTGAACTCTTGTGGGTTTCACTGATACCCCAACTATGGGACCTGGTTGGGCTCTGTAGGAAACCGTGCGGTTTGCCTGTTGACCACTAGAGGTCTGCAGTCAGTTGCCAAATGTGTTAGACACGCTTCCGATCCTGGGAAGAGACACAACTTCGGGGTTCAACACTTGCCAGTCAGAACACACACTAAGTTTCCCTCTTCTCTACACAACAAAGTAATTCTTCCTGTGGGTGGTGGGGAAGCACGGCTTCAAATTTTGGGCACTTTGGCCGCTCTGTGAAGGGGTGAGGGGTGAAGGGAAGTGGGGAGAGCGAAAGCGCGCGAGGGATGCAGAGTTTGCGTGATGTGCTAAAGAGCTGTGGCTTGTGAGAGATCCTCAGTCTGTTCAACATTTAACTTTTGCTAAAGGTCCTGCCCATGCAAAGACAGGCATTGCCACTGGGGCACATCTGTGAAAGCAGTTCAGTGACGTTTATCCGTTCGTTGTTGCGTATTTATAGGTTTGCAAAAAGAACTTGGTTTGACTTTAAGACCTTTATTATTTTGCTTTTTCTCCTGGGTACTCATTGCTGCTAAATAATTCCTTCAGCACCCCTACAGTTTAAAGCAAAGCCTGCTCAATGTTAAAAGATGAAAATGGCAGCAGCTGATAAAGCTACCGCAGCAGAATATTTTAATCAGCATGGTATTTAGCGAGGCTGGAGGATTCTGGTGGTTCTGCTCCAGCCTGTCCGGAGAACACGAGGATGGTGAGGTCTGGTTAAATGCAAGTTGATAGTGAAACAAGAGCAAGAGCGGGAGAGGTAAGAGAGCTTCCTGGGGCAGGAAAATAGGCTCATTCTGGGAGCCAGAGCTGAAAAGGCCCTGCTGACTATGGTACTTTGGAAAAGCACCCAGTGCCAGGCACAGTCTTGCAAAGAAGCGTTCTGCCATCTCCGTTTTCTGAGTATCAGTCCTTAGTTAGCCAAAGGCGGCAGCATCTTCCAGAGCAGCAGAGGCATCATCGGCAGGTTTAGGGAAACTTCAAAGTTAGCTGAGTTTTTTAAAAAAAGACTTTGCAGAGGTTGGGGTGGAGGCACAGGACGCACACCTGAATGCTTGAGAAATATGAGACCGAAACAGGAAACTGGGTTGAGGGAACAGAAAGGAAGGTCAAGCAGGGTCAGTGTGAGAGGCAGTGTAGTCTAGTGCTTAGAGTGTTGCACTGGGGCTCAAGAGATCTGGGTTCAAGTCCTCCTCAGCTGTGAGGCTCTCTGTGTGACTGGGCCAGTTAGAGACTCGGCCTCACCTACCTCACAGGGTTGTTGCGTGGATGAACCGGAGAAGAGCAGCACCGTGCTGTGTATGTGCAGGAAACGCTGAGATATAAACGCAGCCGATTGCACATAATGACGCAGGGCTGGCAGAGCCATTGGTGTGATCGAGCCTGGCTGTTCCGGCTTCGTTTCGCGCTCCCTGCACGGCCCGCGAAGCTCTCGTGTCATGCACACCTGCCTTTTGAATGCATGCGCTTTTTGCTTTGCTGGGGCAGATCCTGAGGGCCCTTCTCAGAGTAGCAGCAGGAGGAAACGGGGAATATTGGGCCGGTCCCGTCTGGCTCTGGGTGCTTGGCGCTCTCCGTAGGCCACTCTTCCCCCCAGTCGAGCGGAGCACGGAATCCTTCGCTGTGCCATAGAGGCAGATTTCTGTGCGCGCGCATGTGCTGGAGGCGGTGGGTTGTGGCGGAAACGGTGTTCGGGCACCCCTGGAGAGGCGGTCGGGACACGCTTTGCTGGCCGCCGCTTCTTAAGGAAGCTGCCAACAGCAGCGCCGTTCTCCCTGTGAGGAGGGAGGCCGGGGAATTCCTGTCGGCGTGCGGCAGGCTGGTAGTGCGGAATAAAGTGACACGCTTTGGAGCGGGCATGGCTCCTCCGGTGGGGCAGTGGGAGCTGTCACAGTTGGAAATGTCTGTTCTCCCGCCGGCCCTGCCAGGCAAGCCTCGGGTCGGCAGTGTCTGTGTGGCAGAGGGGAAAACAACCCAGCGTTGGCGCACTGTGTCCGTGCGGGGAACGGGGTGGCAGGAGCTTTGCGAAAAGCCTCCTGCCGTTGTTAGCCCCATCAGAACCCTGCCGGCTTTAACTCTGAATATTCTAGAGGACTAGAAACTTGACTCTTTCAGAAGGTGAAGAATGAAATGCCTAGCAGTGGTCATGACTGTAAGCAGAGTAGGTTTCACAGGATGCGTGGAGGTCTGTGTTTTTAGTGTATTAAGCACATTTTATCTCCCTAATGACCCTGGTCTGTGCGTGCATTTGTGTTTTTTGTTTTACTCTTTCCATATAGCATGTGGTTTGGCTCACTGCATCAAGTCACCTACTGTCTGACTGCAGGAGCGCTAAGTATTCTCCAGCCATGAGCAATTGCTTCCGATTTTTTGGTGGCTGAAGGACAATCTCAGCTGAACCCATGACATAAGTACTGGCTCAGATAGTTCAATAGCTAAACTGTATGAGTTGCATGTGGGTTATAACTGAACCATGGGTCGGTTGAAATGTGGGTTATTGTGTTGTCTGAACCCAGCTGCAATGGCAAGCTGCGGTTCGTTGGCCATGAACAACCCAGGAGGAGAGCCTATGGTTTGGTGCTGGGTTGTGAACTGTGGGTTGTTCAGTGTTAAGGAGCCTTGGCTTGCTATCCTCGTGGCTCCAGTGCGCCTCTTTCTAGCGGGGAAGGCTTGTTCGTAACAGTCATTCGGAGAAGAACCCGGGGAGAAACCATCTCGGAGGCCCGGTTCATTGCTCCCCCTTTTCCTGCCACTACACCAATCCTCTGCTTGCAACCCTAATTGAGAAATTTAGGGGCCTCAGCTGTTGGGTTGCTCAGCAGCAGTGCTAAATCAGGTTGCCTAGACTCTTCTGGCCTGGGGACTGGATTCAGTTCCGGAGAAGCACTTGGGAGCCACATTCCAGTGGTGGGCAAGGCCAAAAATACCGAGATTTTTAGCATAAAACCCGTGTTGCCAGACATCCCCTCCTCTGGAGATGCGTGCGTGTGGGGGGCGGTCATGCAGAAGCTGGGGTGGAATAGGGGGGGACGGCCGTCGCCATCCTGGCTGGCCCTGGATGGATGAAACCTGAGCTGGTGCACCCATTCCTCCGGGTGGTCGGAAGATTGCAAAACGGTGCCCACGCTTGAGCCATATGCAGACTTTTGTGGGAAAGCCGACACGGGGGAAGGCTGGTCTGCGTTGCCCTCGGCCTGGCAGGGAAGGGGGAGCTCTGCTTAGCCGGGGCGAGTCCCGCTCCCCACGGCACCGGGATGTGGGTGAAAGGAGGCCAGGGAGCCGGTGGATTTGAGAGAGGCTGTGAGAAGAGCGGGGAGAAGGACAGAGGCCGCCCGCCGCTCCTTCTCCATCGATAAATCAGAGAAGCCCCACAGCACGAGACGGACGCTTCCCTTGTTGACGGAACATGTTTCCTATTTATGGTATAGCTTTGGTTCCTTGCCTGTGTTCAGATGAGTGGAAAATAAGCCGTTAATAGCTAGGAAATTACCAATTTTCTGTTAATTAGCAGCAGCTCGCAGCCCCTCTCCTTTTTTTTTTTAATTAAATATTCCAGTAGTTAAGCACTCATTAGCGCTTCATAGCGACTGCAATCTCAGTGGAATAGGCTTGTCGGGAGAGCAGGCGTGCCTGTTGCTGGTTAACTGCCTCAGACGCGCAGCTCCAGCTTTGCTCATCTCTGGTTTGGCGCATCTCCTTGGACCTGCCCTCCGTGTTGCGCTGACATTGTGAATCGGAAAGCAGGGGAGCTGGATGGCTCTCGGGGGCTTCCAGAATCAGAGGCCGTGTGGCTGTGTACTTCAGCTGCTGGGGAGCATGGATTAGAGGGTGCTGTGGAGCGCATAGGCCACTTGTGGGTGTCCCAGTGTGGCATCGGCTTGGGCACTGGAGCACCAAAAGCCTAGATGGGTCTTTCCTGTGATCCAGCACAAATCCAGCAGCTGGAGAATTGTGCTCAGTTTTGAGCCCCTCGTTGTAGGAAGGATATAGCCAGGTTAGAGTCAGTGCAGCGAAGGGCCACAAGGTCGGTGGCTGGTTTGCAGGGGATGCCGTATGAGGCGAGACTGAGGGAGCTGGGTCTCTTCAGCCTGGAGAAGAGGAGACTCAGAGGAGATCTGCTGGCAACATACAGGGGGTATCACACGGAGGTGGGCAGAGACTTGTTTTCTCCTGTGGAGCGGGAAGGACGCGTTCCAACAGAGCAAAGCTCAGGGAACCGAGGTTCAGTTTGAATGCCAGGAAGCACTTCCTGACAGTCGGGACCCCGATGGCGTGGAATGGGCTTCCACGAGAGGTCGTTGAGGCCCCATCAGTGCGGGTGTTCAAGGATAGGCTGGACATGCACATGGTGGGCATGTCGTGAGTGGAGCCGGCTGGAGCCAGGGGTCAGACTAGATGGCCCGGGAGACCCCTTCTGACTCACTCTGTTTCTATGTTTCTTCTATGTCTCAGGCCTCTTGGAGAAGCTATTTAAAAAAAACAAAACACCTTTTTACGTGCTCGTTTAAAAGCTGTGCTTTTATTATTTATTAGTTTATGGGTCTCATAGGACAGGAGAGTTGGCAACTCGGATTTCCCCCAGAAGTTTTTGACTGCAGCCATCAGCCTCAGTCAGCATGACCCCTTATCATGCATCATGGAGCTGTTTGGGGTCCGACCGGGGGTCTAACTAGTCCAGAGTTCTGATCCGGAAGGAGTTTTACTGCAGTGCAGGGCCTTTTTTGCTTTGGCTCTGCAATTGCAGGACTGATTTCAGGAAGTGGTCCATCAGAGCTTGGATCCTATTTTTGTTGACTGTGAGTACGAAACCATGGAAGTGATTGGTAGAAAAAGAGCGGAGTGTGGGATTTGTGGGTAGGGGAAGGAAATCACGGATGCCTTAGAACAGGGGTGCAGATCTTCTTTCGGCCAGAGCACTGATTTTGATCTAAGTGGGCAGGTGTGGGACCAAAAACATCTTTTAATTGTAGCCTAAAACGCTTATGCTTAGTGTCTAAAACGTCAGGAGAAGCACTTCTGTCTTTCAGACTATGATGGGAGACTGCTCAAAGGCCAGGAAACCACCTCAAAAGTTTGTGGGGGGAAGCCAGGGGAAGATGGGGGCATCTAGGGAACCCTCATGGATCAGAATCGGCCCATGGGCTTGCAATATTTATAACACAAGCCAACGAAGGAATGATTTAGGGAGAATTGGCAGAAAAGCTGGGGGAACACAATCCTGCTTTTCCCGGACCTGCCTCTGCCCATCTGCCTGCCTGTCTATCGCTCCGTCTTTTAACCAGGAATGGATGAGTGATGCGAAGCGAGACGGAAGGTGTGAGACGGCACGGTTGTGCCGAGCGAAAGCGGGGGAAAAGGTCAGGGGGCTCCGATGCCCCAGGCCGAAGCCGCGCCGCATTTCCGAGCACGAGGGTTCGCGCAAGATGGCCTCCCTCGCCTGCCAGATTTGATCAATGGCCCGTCTGCGGTCGCGGTGGGAAGAGGCGGCAACGGATGCATTCCGCTCATTTACCGGCTGACGGAGCTCCGGGAGGGAAGCGGCTGCTGCAGGCGGTTATTAATGGCTTGGGGAGCAGTGGTGGATTGCCTTGTCATGAGGCAATTAAAGCTGGCGAGGAGCTGCCCCGCCGGCTGCGGCGTCTCTCCCGGCTGGGCCCGTAATGAGTGATCTGTCCGCATTAGGAGACGGCACACCTCTAATGAACTTTAGCGGGTTCCTTCGTTTATCCGGCGCATAATCATATTACGCCAATTTAATATGGGGCCGGGTGGTGGGGCGGGCTGGCCGAAGCCCGAGTTGGAGGTTGCGCTGCCCTGTCCGTTACGGGAATGCATTTCCCAGCGCGCGAGTGCGCATATATTCTTAGCGGACCTGCTCGGTAATGAGCAATGTTCGAGTTGGGGGAGGGAGGTCGGGATGCGTTCCTTTTATCGGATAATTAGTTGGTTACCCAAATGTCAGCCTGTAAGAACGGGGGCGGTGGGGGAGGGAGGGAGAATGGATTATGTAATAAGCATAGATGATTGTCTCAGATTTTCCCTCAGGGGAGTTTTGTCTGCCCCCCTCCCTCCCTCCCTCCCTTTCATAATGTGCATTTCCACCTTTTGCTTTGTACATTTTGACTAATCGAAAGGTGTAATTCAATAGGGTGTGGATGCATAAAGGTAAAGATACATATACAATGTGAGTTTAAATGCAGCTATTGTTAAGGTAGCGTCATTCCTTCTCCTTTAGCACTTTTCCTTGCTGGATGTACAAGGACCCTCTGGAAAGTCCTGGGGTCCTCATTAGCATTATCCTCATTGCCGTTATGCTTGCATTCACCTTCTCGGCAAAGAATACGAGGCAGCTTACAGTATGGGTAAGAAATAATCACAGGCTTTCGAAAACTCCACCTAAACCACTGAACAGAGCTGAATAATTCAGTCTGTTTTAGGCTCTTGCTTGAGAGTAAGCCGGCTGAACTCTATGGGACTGATCTCTGAGTGGACGTGCCTGGAACTGGGCCACTGGGGTCCCATTCTGTCCTGCGGGTTGCCGAGAAATTGCATGCCCACATCCCTGTAGGAGCTGATCTGGGTTCTGACCGGGTTTCCAGCCACTGTACCACGCTGGATTGTCCCAAAACCTCCTGGGCCAGAGTCTCTCCAGAGCAGTGGTGTGTGGAACCCTTTCGACTAGAGAGACAAATTCACACTGCAAAAGCTCTTGGTGGGGGGGCACATTCTCACTGGGGGTGTGGCTGAAAGGGGAAGCAGAATTCCAAAAGTACCGGCATGTTATGGCATAGAGCAATTATCATCAGTGACTCAGGTTTCAGAGCAAACGTTTCGAATGCTGGGGGTTGGATATGGAACTGTGCAGAAATTGTGAACCGACCAAATAATCTATTGCAAGCAGAAAGGGTTCGGGCTAAACCTGTGAGGACCAGGTTCTGCACCTGCTGGAGAAACTGCCTTCTCTCCAGGTATGTCCCATTACACAGGATCAGGGCCCTGGCCTGGCCTGGCCTGGCTATTTTGCAGGTGAGGTATCGGTATCAGGGGTCCTAAAGTGCTTTTCTCTCTCAAAGGTGGGCCAGTTTCATTTTCTCAATTTTTAAGATGAGGAGAAAGGAAGGCCCCAGCCAGTGCTGCTTTGCTGAGTACAGGCCAGGTCCTCCGTGCACAGCTGCCTGTGGCCATCCAGATGTGCCTGGGGGAGCCCCGGAAGGGAGCAGGAAAGGAGAGGGCCTGCTGGGTCACAGCCCCCTATTCATGGAAGAGTCTCCCAGTCAAGGCCCACCTGGTGCCAACCTGGGCTATCTTTTTGGTGCTCTCTCTTCTCAAGCCTTTGACAGCATTTGGTAGGTTTTGAGATCAAGTACTGAATCTATCTTACTGATTGAATAGAAATAAATAAATAAATAAATATATATATATATATATATATATATATATATATATATATATATATATATATATAAATTATTAATTGTATTTTTTATGAATGTTGTGAGCCGCCCTGAGGCTTTGTTGCGATGGGGGTGGCATAGAAATGTTTTACATAAATAAATAAATATTTCATTTTAATGCTGCCCGATAGCCAAGCAGAGAGAGAGAGGGAGGTTTGTTTCTATGTTTGCAAGTAAATGCAGAATGCATTTTTAATAGCGTTTAATGCTTCTAAACTGCCCAGAGAGCTTCAGCTATTACAGAAACTGAGTGAAGGCTTGGGTGGTAAGACCTGTCTTAAGCCGGCGTCCCGTGTCCAGATGGGAATCACGTCTTGTACAAAGAAGCTTGGAGGGGTGGGGGAGGGCAAGGCCGTGCCAAGCTGCGCTCGCCAGTCGGGGGCGAGGGGGAGCATCTGACACGGCAGCCCCCCCTTCCCGGCCGGTGGGCGCCAGGGCACGCCTTGGCATCTGCTAGTGGGGACGGACTCTCGGCAGGGCCTGCAGTCCCATTGCGTTGCAGGGAAAGGCCCGTTTGCTACAGTGGCTGCAAATGGTCTGGGGGGGGGGCTGAAGAAAGAGTGAGGGGAGGAGTGGAGAATTTCCCATCCTCGCCTCTCCCCTCCCGCTGCACCTCCAGTAATAGCTTCATCGTTAAAAGTAATTAATGCAGCCTCTGGAGCAGTTGCTTCCCGTCCAAATTGTATTAAAAGTCAGGCTGATATCTCCGGCTGTCGCCAACAGGGACTCCGGTGGGGGGGAGGCTCGGATGTGCACGGCTCAGAGCGTGAGCCGGATTCTGCTTGCGGGGGCTGCGGCCGGGAGGGTGCGCCCCGGGACCCGTGCGAAGAAGGCCGGGGGGTGCGCAACGCCACTCTGGGTGGCAGTCGCCCCCGGAGCGTGCCCCCTCTGTCGCCATCCTCTCCCATCGGGCGATGGAGGCGCGGAGTGTCGAATTCTGCCGGCCAGGGGTCAGACTCCTTTGCCGCCAGGATGCGCTCCGGGTGGCGCAGGCATGTCGTCCCCTCCCTCGTGGCCTCGTCTCCAGACTGGCCGTAGGTGGGATTTCATGACGGGCCCGATGTCCTCGGAGAGCCTTTGGATGGCGAGGGCCCCGCGCCGGGGTGAGCGAGGGCACACAGGAGCGAGCGAGAGACGGAGGCAGAGGGGGGATGCCCTGACAACCTGGAATCGGGAGGAAGGGGTGGGGGGAGAAGCGTGGCTGCCATGGCCGGCTGCGGAAAGCCCTGCATTCAGCGTGTTCCGCTTTGAGTTGCAGTTGTCCTTGTGTCCGGCTGTGGCGCTCCTGGAGGCCTCTGGTTGGGCACGGGGGGGGGGGGGAGCAGGTGCTGAGCTGCACGCACCTTTTCCGGTGGCCAGGGGGTCCTTCTGCATGTTCAGTGGAGGGGTGCGGGAATCAAGACCTCATGGAAGAGGAGGGAGGGGAAGCATCGTGCTGGGGATGCGGGAGGGAGATCCGCATGTGAGGAACCGCAAGAGAACATGCGTCAGGTCATGGGCTGCCCTTGGAATTATGATGACACAATGTAAGGTTTTTATTTATTTTATTTATTAAAACATTTTTATGCCGCCCCATTCGCCGAAACCTCGGGGCGGCTTACAAACAATAAATAAAGGCAATTATAAAATAAATTACAACACATATAAACATTAAAAATCCAAAAAATACAATATAAAATAAGCCGCCCTGGCCAGATAATATCAAGTAATATTAACAGTTAAAATGCAGCTTAAATAAAAAGGTCTTCGCCTGGCGCCGAAAAGCAAATAACGACGGCGTCAGGCGGACCTCTCTAGGGAGCGCATTCCATAACTTAGGCGCCACCGCTGAGAAAGCCCTCCTCCGAGTAGCCACCCTCCTAATTTCTCTCACGGGGGGCTCCCGGAGAAGGGCCTCTCCCGCTGAACTCAAGGGGCGGCGGGGGGGGGGTTGAAAGGAAAAACAAACCAAAACTGCATTAGCAAATGCGTATGTGCTGCATGTTTTTCCAGAAATTGGTTGAAAGGTTTCTACAGACAGAGAGATAAGTATTTAAGTATTTAGGTATTTTAATGTCTTCCTTTACTGGTGTTCTGTTTTAATGTTTTGACGTATTCTCCTGATCCGATTCGTTTTAATATTCTTGTGTTGCATTTCACTGGCGTGTGGCCAGAATCGCCATTCATCCATTCTCTTGCACACAGACACACGAGCACATGCGCAGAAACGCCAAACGGAGCGCACAGGCCGGGGTTCGTGTGCAGACATGCCCACAGCTGCGCAGAAAAGGTGCGCAGACGCCAGGAGAAAGGGGGGCACGGCATTTTTGCACTGCAGCTGCTCCACAGGGGCCCATGACTGCCCTGCCCCACACGTGGCTGGAAGGCCAACTGGCTGATCACAGAGGAACAGCGACAGCTCGGGCAACGGCCCGGCCTTGCTGTGCTGCCGGGCGGGGAGCGTGTCCATGCCAGGGCTGGCTGCAGCTGAGGACCCCGTGATGGCTCTCCTGCATTCGGGTAAGAGGGCTGCCCAGGGGGTCCTGCACAAAGCCCCCATGGGGGCCAGTGCGCCGGGTCAGCCAAGTGGGACTCAGGGGAAGGTGAGGAAGGGACAGAGGATGCCGAGCAAGCCATGTGAGCCAGAGTGAATTGGGGACAGGAAGGCCTGGGTGCTAAGTTTCGCTCAGTGCCGGGGTGTCATCTAGAAACACCAGATTTCTGCAGGAATTTACATTCACTCATGCCCATCCAGCGTTGCTGAATCTATGTGTGGTGGGTTAGCAAAACTAAGGCGTTACGGGGGAAATCCAGGATAGGGTTAGGGTTAGCAAAACTAAGGCAGTTACGAGGCTTCCGAGGCCTGGGAAGTGCTTAGAAGGGCCGGAAAGAATGAGCAGGCCAAAAAAATCTCCGGAAAGTGGGGTATTTTGAAAATGGCACATTTCATGGGTATTTGGCCCCCATTTTAGGGTTATGGGAACATCCAGGTTAGGGTTACGGTTAGCAAAACTAGGGCAGTTCCGAGGCTTCCAAGGCCTGGGAAGTGCTTAGAAGGGCCGGAAAGAATGAGCAGGCCGGAAAAATCTCCGGAAAGTGGGG